>NW_017306587.1:1387374-1400871 GCF_000935625.1 Nanorana parkeri
CTGACTAGTTTGCTAAAACACACAAACTAAACACAAAGTGCTGCTGCTGTAATGCACCAACAAATGTTGTAAACAAGCCTGATTTTTCCAGTCCGCACACGTAGTTTTGTTCTGTTATTCATTTTTCAATGTTCTCCTAGAAATACATTAGGTTAAAATAGCAATACTTCATAATACTTTCAAAATTTCTAATATAATTCAGAGCAGTTGTTTACCATCTTGCATCTGTTTGCTCTATCTGCCTGGAGAAGTAGGAATCCACTAGGTTTGTTCCATATATGATTTCATTTACCAAACTTCACACTGCAACCAGTAAACTTTAGATTACCAGTCAATTAAAAGTGCAATTGATGCTACTTGTTTAAACATCATCTAAATATTGTAATTGTTAACATTGTGTCAGCATTTTTTGGAAATAAGTATCAAATCTTATAAATAGTGGATTTGACTCCTCTATTATTTAGCTTTATTGATGAACATTAGGGCTTGTTCACACCAAGCGTGTTCCAGGAGCAGAGCAGTTACAGACCGGATCAAAACTGCGTCCAATGTATTCCAATGGTATTTTGGGCTCTTGTTAACAGAGCAAACCCTATTTTACCTGCTCTGGAACACTCTGGAACGCATGGAAATGCATGCAAACGCACTGGAACGCACTGAAAGCCCATTTAAAACTTTTTAAAAAAATCTTGTCTGCATTTGGTGTGAACAAGCCCTTAGGAACAGATAAGCAATCAATGAATAAATATGTTAATTTGAGTTTATCTTCCAAGCGATGAATGAAAGGTGGCATTCGTCAGTAAGAAGCCTCCAATATATTGGTTTAGGTAGAGGCTACGGGAAACAATCTTGAGAGTGAAAGTCACAATAAATTTGCAAAAAGAGTTAAAATTATTGTCACCGGATCAGTAACAGTCATGTTGGAAAATGGCAGGTCCCTAGACCTTAAGAAGAGGGAGCCTTGATTGCTGGAATCAAGGGGTCGGTTATATGGCCCAACTCCCTGTATGCAAGTGTAAGCGTCTGCTGATTGGCAAAGATGGATTATTAGGTGGAGAGATGGAAAAATGTGCCCACCCATCCTTCCTATTTATTTGAGTTTATCACAGCATTGTTGGAAGTTTTTTGGACCTTGCCAGCTTAATCGGTTACCACAGCAACCATTGCGGTAAATTCCTTGATGGTTGGACGCCTGTCTAGAACTGATTAAGATAGGTGATCTACATTATGTCATAAGGTTATGTTGTTTGGGTGTTCACAGTTTATCTGTGACTGGCATTAATTCATTAACTGATAAGGAGTTGTGTATTATGATGTAAAATTCAATAGTTGTGGCCTTGCCCTACCAAAAAGTCAAAGTTGTCTAGTAGTTTATTTGGTGGTGGAAGGGCAGGGGGTAAAGACAGGCTACTCTCACAGGCAGACTTGAACGGACAGCTATTTCTTTACTGGGTGAATGCTAGTGTTTGTTCGTAAGATATACTGGTTCCATGGATGCCCTTCTACTTTCCTACTCTCTGCAGGAAATTTAGGTATGCATGTACGGTATATGGAACAATTTACCTTCATAAAAAACATGCCTTTATCTTTAATCTAACATCCTTTCAAAGCCTGCCTGGTGTGAATCTCCTATAAAATGATGTACTAGATAATTATGATATTTATGCATATATATGTCAGTAAACTTGGGCAAAAAAGACCCTAATGTACCTAATATAACCATCCAGTAGTGTCCTTATACAACTTATTTATCTCTACCTACTTGCCCCGCCTATCTGTACCTAATAACACTCCACCCCATCACAAAACTTCCAAACATAGCATGGTATAATACCAGGCTTGAGTTAGAGAACTCTTTCCTTTCAACAGTTTATTTTTACATATTCACACACTGTGGAAACACTAAACTGTGCATGTTGCATAAAACAATTAGGCGTATGTGCTTTATGCTGGCACAACTAATTGATTTTTTCTTTATAAATAAAACTTAAGGATAACTAGGACCTTTAAATATATCACACTTGACTTGTTAGCATGGGACTTTTTTTATTGCACTTTCAATGTCATAAGGGTTGGAAATACAACGGCCTATGCTGATCTATACTGATTGTATTACTGACATTCAGAAATGCAATTATGTCTTTTGAGCAGTAGATGGCGCTGTAGTGCAATGTTAGTCTATGCTAGTTTTCTATATGCATGTTTATATCTGTGATACGCAGGAAGTTCTATCTGTGTTAATGTTTTTTCTCTCTACTATGATGTGTTTCTGCATACATACATACATGTAATGTCCTGCTAAGCAAGTAAACCTTAGTTAAGCGTTCCTCAAGATCTCAGTGCTTCATCTAACACATGACCAACAATAAGAAGCCTCACTGACAAAAAAAGAAGGCTCAGGAAGCGGGAGTGGTAAGACCAAGCTGGACCTTTACAAAAAAGTTTATACACCAATGATGATTAATAATTTTGTTATACCATTCATTACCTGGATGAAATGGTGGTCTTTTATATTTGCCTGGAGTCCCACTGTAAACTAAATGTAATCAATAATATTGTTTTCGATTTATAATTTTGTTATTTCCTTATAATTTTTTTATTTTTTTTGGATTTGTTATTGATTGTACTATTTTGTAATTAACACTTAAAGAACTCTGGTGCGGCGGTAACACCACTGCAAGGGTTAAGTGCACTTTTTGTCCAGGGGACTTAAAAGGAGAACTATGAGGTGAGTAACTTCCACTCATCCTCATAGTTAGAGCCGACCTGTGACAAAGGAGCTGTCACAGGTCGGCTCTATTGATCGGGAAGTGAGCAGAAACATGCACCGATCCGCTCACTTCCCGATCGTCTCCCTGCACAGAGCCGTGACTGCCAGTCACCGCTCCCCGCAGGGATCGCCCCCTCTCCTCTCCGATCCTCCAGCGCTGAGTGGGGCAGAGCCAGCTGTCACTCAAGCAGCTGGGTGGATCTCAACAGTATTGTCGGGATCCGTCCTAGCTGTGGCACTCCCAGTATATCACGGACAATAGCCCGCTATATACTGAGCTTTGGGTCACGGGAGGAGGTTAGTATGTGTCCTCCTGTAACCCTAAAGAGAACTATGGGGGGAAAAAACTTACCCCGTAGTGCTCTTTTAAATAAAGCAGTTTTACTCACGTAAGTTCTTTAAGATTTTAATAAAGAACCCAGATAGGCTTCTCACACTACAGCTACTTTGTTAATGTATGCTATTAGAAAGTTACCATTAACCAAATAAAATAGAAAAACGCTAGCATACACAAGCTGGAACGTACATATTTATTGTCACAAAGCAGTGGAAACTTTTAAGGCTTATCACAAAATGATAAATTGTTCTTTCTTTAGGATGAAATTGAATTGTAAATTCTCATATGAAGAGGGTTATTTAAAAAGTGCCAGTGTTTATGCTGCATTGCAAAATTATAAAGCAACGGGAACAATTTAAAACAAGCAGAAGAGCCCTCAAAAACCAGTGGAACATAAGATGGGACCCTCCCTGCAAAATCCTTACCTCAAATGAGACATACAAAAAAGAAAACTAATACATTATGCTGAACTACAGTGCAGCTACCTGCCTGTGTCAGTGTGTTCATGTATGTAAATATCAGGGAGTGTGACCTAGCTTATATGATCTAACCTTAAACAAAAGATACCATAAATTATGCTAGGATAGCCAAATCCAACAGATTCTCTCTTGAGTCAAGTTGGGGACAAGAAAAATGCTCATAGAATGACCATTTGCATACGACAAGATGCTATTTTTGAGTCATATTTACCATCCCTGTCATTTGATGAAGAACCCTCGTAAGTCAGCTGCATCTAAAACAATCTGAAGCTGCCCAATTATTAAAAAAAGTGTATGTGGATCATAAAGGGGATGCTCTATTTTAACAAACAGTACATGCATGAAAGAGTGTTTGCATGTAAGAACATAAAAACACGATGGGGGGAATTTATCAAAACTGGAGCAGAGTGGATCTGGAACAGTTGCTCATGGCAACCAATCAGCATCTCCATTCAGTTTGCTCAGGTAAGACTTGAAAACAAGACAGAAAAGCTGATTGGCAGCAGTCCAGATTTTGTCTGCTCCAGTTTTGATAAATTCCCCTATTTGTTCCCAACAAGCAGCCACCAAGCAGTGCATGAAAAGTTTCAGCTTTAGGTTATTTTACAATTGATTCTGGAAGTGAAAGGACCAAAACAATAACTGGCAATACTGAACTAAAGGGAGTGCTTTAAAAAAACAACAATTCAATGCATCTACAAAGCGTGCTAGCATACATCAATGCAATATACTGTATATTAATGCATGCATCCTGGTGAGAACAAGCCCTGAAGCTGTATGAGGCTTTTTATGGCGCTCCATTAAGTTGGTGAACCTTCGTGCTTAAGGGCCCTTTCACACCTTGTCCAAACCAGTCCCAGACGAGAACATTGTTTGTCTGCTCCAAAAATGCATCCCCATGTAGTTTTACGTTATTTCTTGCAATTGCACTAGTGAGATAGCTAACTCCATCTACCACTGCAGCCAAAATCCAAAGAATACCTCGTTACTAGGGCCACTGCAAGTGTTCTTTACTAACTTCCAAGGCAATTCTGAATCTGACTGATGGTTGTGAGAAACTTCCTGTTGCTGCCATTTTCTTACATCTGTGTTTTGTTTTTTTATACATATGAATTAGGGATTCACCGATACCATTTTTTTGGTACCGAGTATGAATGCTGATATTTATTTTTTTAGTACTGGCCGATACTGAGTACCAGTGCCTTGGGCCCCGATTATCAGGAAGTCGGGCGGCGAGTCATGGCATGCCGCCCGGCTTCCTGATAGGTTAGGAAGCCAGGCTGCCTACCAACAAGTGAAGCTGGTTACCTAGCCAATCAGGAAGCCAGGGGGCACGTCATGGCCCACCTCCCGGCATCCTGATTGACTAGGAAGATGGCTTCACTTGTTCCTAGGCAGTCTGGCTTCCTTACCAATCAGGAAGCCTGGAGGTGGGTCATTACCTTCGTGATTGGTTAGGAAGCCAGGCTGCTTAGCAACACGTGAAGCCGGCTTCCTAGCCAATCAAGAAGCGAGTCATAACCCACCGCCCGGCTTCCTGATTGGAAAGGAAGCCTGCTCCATGCTCCCTTGGCACTGCCGATCAGAGGGCGATCTCCCTTTGACCGGAAATTCCTGTATACAGGGATATCAGTGTATACCTAATGTGAATGATAACACGGAGGCTGTAGTGTGTCTTGGAATTTCTCACCGGCATCACAAACATCCAGAATACTTACAATAAAGAGGATGGTTGACAGGTGTACCACAACAATACCTTGATGAAAACCAAAGCTCATAGCATGTAGGCTTTTTTCCTTGTATGAATTTTTAAAGTTTCATTTTTACATTTTGTTGGCGTGATCAGCAATAGAAAGTCCTTTTGCACCTGGTCCCCCATGCAGCTCACCCTTTACAACCCAGATGTTTATCTTTTCACTCTGGCTACACGTCGGTACCTGAATACAAGGACTCCTGCCAATTGTTTGTGTGAGGCTATATATGAGGCTCTATTATAATTCTACAATCTTTTGTTCAAGATATTAAAAAAAGAAAACAACATACAAACAAAACGTTAAATTGAGCTACAGAAAAAAGGAAATGTAGTCTGCAAAAACAAAAAGTAAGGGATTCTTTCTCCATTATGGCTACAAATATACAGATATGATGACTAAAACAAGAGATCCAAGCTTTCCTTACTGGTAGAAAACTCACCCCGTGAAACTGCTTAACAAGGCACGAGGTTGATTAAACTCGTTAGCAAAGCTACTAGCTCAGCAGTTTCTCCACTGGCTGCATTGTAATAGGCACTGTATATGATCGTTAACACTTTTTTCCAGAGGGAAATGGATTTGATGATAGGAGATGCTGTCAGAACATTTCCAACTGACAAGATAAGTACAGAAAAAAGATAGGGGTGCGAAGGCTGAGACATTGTTTCAAAATTAGATATGGACGCACTGTACAAATTATATCATTACCTTTGTCACCACTCTTGTCATCCTACAGACTGGAATGTATACCTGTGCACACAGAAGTGCTCCAGCATTTAAAAAAAATACAGCATACTTAAATACACTGGCAGTCTATATTACAACTTGGCTGTTGTATAAGATAATATAATTTTTTTGCTGATAGCCCAAAAAAGGGATATTTCAGCTAATGAAGAAACAGCTCAGAGCAATGAAATTGTCTGATTAACAAGCCTGATACTATGCAATGGGATAAGATCAAGCAATGAAAGTAGCCAGACCGAAATACAAAAGGAAAGATTCATAAAAATTGGAGGATGGAAAGTAGCTGTTCGCAGCAGCCAATCAGATGCCAAATATTTTCAAGTAAAGCTTAAAATCCATTTCGACCTTTGTAAGTGATAAGCATTTATTATGGTATTGTAGAGGTTTAGTGATTATGTTTATATCTGCACATTTTCATGACTCGCATTACTGGCTTTCTTCAATTTGTTATGAACTATTTATTAGGCCTGAATCTGAATAATTACAAATTTTCTCCACAGGAAATTCAGTCTGACACCAGGGTTGGATTATTAAGCAGGCTGTAAATCCCCCCTGTGATTCTGTGTAACACGATCTCTAAACACCACCTCTGCCTTTACACACAATACACTATCTTGTTAAGGGGTGGTGTGCCACTTTACTAATGAATGGGGGGAGAAAGCTCAGTTGTAATATGCACACTTTGCTTGCAGAGCACAGAGGCGGCCATGTCCATGAGGCTATGAAGGGGAAAGCTAACAAGAAATGTAAGTTTATGTGTTCATATATAGCAACTGCATGTGCTGGCTTCATGTTACTGGCATATGTTTTTTTTAAATACCTATGCAAAGGTGTAAATGGACTTTAACTTGTAAAGCAAGGAGAACTAAGCCAACTAAAGTAACACTAAACTCAGGAGTAAAATCTTAAAAAGTGTATTCAAATACCCCGACTATTAACAAAAATGTAGTTTATTTGTGCATCACTCAGAGATCATCTCTGAATTTATGCCGGCACTGTCCTTCTTTCTGAATGGTGGCTACTTTTGTTCCCTATGGTCCCTGTTTGTGTTGTAAAGTAGCCACCGCACTAAGCTCAACTGTAAATAAAAAATATTTTTGTTCTTGTAGAGGGGGGAATATAAGACCTTCCTTATCCTTGCTCTAGATTGATGTCTGCATCTCCATTTAGGACATTTCTCCTCTCTTCCTGTTTGTTTCAGGAGTCAGATAGAACAGGAAGTCTAACACGGACTAAGACCGAAGCATTTGTGAGCAAGGTTTAGAACCATTGCTGGATTTATCTATCAACAAAATGCATCTTGGAAACATTACAATTATGGTACATTTAAAGTTTATCTAAAGAAAAACCTTTTTTTCCCATTTTAAAGCAATATTAAAGTCAAAAAATTTTAAGCTATTTCAAATGCTGATTAAATCACTTACAATGATTGCTGCTTCTTGATGTATAAAAGTTTTTGCTTCCTGCAGAATCATTTGCTCTACTGAGCATTGGCCCTGTTATCCTATTTTAGGGTGTCCCCTTTCCCTTGCAAGGTCCTATGAAGCCACCCTTGTGTGTGCTAGTATGCTGTGTGTCTCTACAAACACACAGACATAGTACAGCAAGCCTTTCCGCTCCTTCCTGCTCCTCACTTCTCCTTTCTCCAAGCTAGTAGATGGATGACTGCTGGAAACTGTGCTGACCCTTGTGTTCTTGTATTGGACAGGCAGCTCATGGAAGTGGATATAAGAGAGTTGGAGTCAGATGTTTCAAAACATGATCACTGTAAGTGCTTGGGTTTAATCTGGATTCATTATTGAAAATATGTTTGCAAGTTTAATACTAGGTTAAATAGCATGGGGAATGGTTAGAACCACTAACAGTTTTTTCATCTGTTTCCCATTGGGGAGATTTCCCTTTACTTACTTTCCTCGAGACGCAACAGAAAATGAGAGGAAATCCATAAGGAGTAAAGGCACTCTTTTTCTTAAACAGTTGTCACTGGAATACGTCTCCCCTCTGGATAATTTCCTCTCTATTCTTGTTCTGGTGACAACCCAAAATTTGGGTATTCCCTCACTTTCAGTGCTGATAATAATGGTCATAGGAAAGAAAAAGAGGGTACATCTCACCAACAGAGACACAGTTAGTAATATAAACCTTACAGTGGTTCTAACACTTCCGTACTCTAAAGAAAAAAGTTTTGGCTTTAGATATACTTTAAAGGGTCTAACCCGGGGTGGCCAACTATTGCCCTCTAGCTGAGCTTTACCTACAAATACCACCATGTCTCTGCCTCAGGGAGTCACTCCTAAAACTGTCAGTCGTGCAATGCCTTATGGGACTTGTAGTTCCACAAAAGCTGGTGGGCCGGAGTTGCCCACCCCAATCTAATCAATGCCCCTTGAATCCAGCTTGCTGTGCAGTCCTTCATCTGCTTGTTTCATTGTATTGTATTAAGAAATCTTTCAGGGTTATTCACAAAATGGTTTGGAGAAGGCAGGAGGAGCAGTGAATAATCTAAGCCAAAATAGCTGATTTGGAAAAATCCTCCAATTCAGCTCACTTTCCAGTTCAGCTATGGTGTCCTAGATTGTTCACTTCTCTTGCCTTCTCCAAACTCTTCACCCTTTTGTGAATAACCCTGTTTGTCTCACGCTCTATGAGTGGTTGAGGCTGCAGTGACATCAGAGAAGGGGCAGCACACCGAACCAGGGAATACTTTGGC
The DNA here is from genome assembly GCF_000935625.1 of Nanorana parkeri. Classification (NCBI taxonomy): domain Eukaryota; kingdom Metazoa; phylum Chordata; class Amphibia; order Anura; family Dicroglossidae; genus Nanorana; species Nanorana parkeri. Next base: position 1,396,166 of record NW_017306587.1, read on the forward strand.
TACATATTTACAAGCTAAGCTTTAGAGATATTTCATAGATACCAGTAATAACAGTATATGGATTTAGGCAATGGGAGGAGTGGTAGGAAAGAAAAGTTCCAGAATGGGAAATTAGAATCAATAAGTTTATAGGCTGTATTTTCCAAGTCACGTTTTTAATACCTAATTTCATAAGCACATCTCCAAGTTTCAACACACACAATTAATGCAGACGTTTATGACATTTTAGTCACTTCTTAATCAAGAAACTTCTCAACAGTAAAAGTGTCATATGTGGGCTGACAGTACTTCAGACCAACAGTAATTCAGTCTCATGCAAATATAATATGATTTCTGATTAAATATAGATAAGATGATGATTGTCAGATGTAACTGACAATCGACATGGAGAAAAAAAAAATTACTGATGGTTCAGTTTTATTTAAACTAGGAGGAAATGTACTTTAGGCTGGCCATACATGGGCAGATGTGTCACTGAGAATGATATGTTGTGAGACATCCCTCTATTCTCAATGTCACTGAGACCTGCCACAATGTCATCTTGAGAATCTGTGGATGAACATAAGTGACATGCACACAATTCTCATTAGGAAATGTAAAGGATTGGCCCAACTGTGAAACTGAGAATGTTTGCTTTGGCAAAACTTTGGAATTAGTTATATTTAAAAATGTAACCATAATGGTAATGCTAACCCTTTATTTACAAACAAAGCCATGTGATCACCATGTCCTCGCTAGGTCTGACATGGCTTTGGTGAGGCACCAAGCCATTTCAAAAAGGGCCAAGGTCTCACGCCTAGGAGCACTGATGTAAAGAGGCACGTTTTTTTAAGATAATATCACTTTAGCAGTGCCACATAGTGAAATTAAAGTTGTATTCCAAAAAAATGTACCCAAGATGAAATAGCCTTTTTGGTGGAGAAATTAAGTTCGGCCAATTAATGATTCATCCCTTGTCAGAAGAGCTTGTCATTGCCCCATACCGAAGACCTAAATGGCACTATCTTCTTCTGCTTGTTGCACTGGATGATCCAACTGGTGCAGGGCACTCTATGGCCACCCATAGAAGGAGAGTTTGGTGAAATAAAGGCTGTTTATTGTGGGGGGGGTTTCCCATAGCACAGTAAAGACTTCTTTGAACAGAATGCATTTACATGTCTATTCCCATCATGTATACAAAAATAAAAATCCTCATTACAAGACAGTGGATGGGGCCATGCAAACCATCCCTTTAAGTCCTAACAACTAGATGCACATTCAGAACCAATGTTTTATAGTGCACATATAGCCTAATATTAATGAGCCATTTATTCCAAACTGCATACAGCTGTTTCAGGCTTTTTGGCCATCATTAGTGCAGCATAGGGAAACCTTCTATTGAGTGGGTTTTTTTCCCCCCCAAAGTATACTAGAAAAACAATACATATAATGTAGCTGAGGAGGAACAAGTTGACTTTCACAGTGTAAGCATCTGGGTCATGTCATTTTACCATTTTCCTTTTAAAGGATAATTAAAGCCTTCGTTTTTTTGCATAGATCTATTGTTAGCAAGCAGTAGATCTATGCAAAAAGTGTTAAAAAAAAACCAAAAACGCTTTAACAGAGGTTAATACTCACCTGTGTCTTCCCTGCGCGCTCCCGTCCGAAAATGTGAAGATCCTCATGCGGCCACAAAACATTTTGGGGCAGGCGCATGCTCAGTTGACATTTTTGGCCTGGACGCGAGGAGTGACACAAGGTAAGTCTATGGACGTGTGCACCCGCATGCAGACACCGTGGGACAGGAAGTGCCAGCAATCTCAGAGGAGTCAGCGCTGGATCGGAGACCTGCAGCAGCGCTGGAGGGACAGATGAAAACGACAGGAAAGAAGAAGAAGATAGGATTAAGAAACATCATTTAAGGTAAGTGCTTTAATTAACATTGGGGGAGGGGGAAAAATTGACTTTAATGTCACTTTAAGTTTTCATCTCCATCACCTCTCACCTTTTCTACACATGCCTCACAGTCCAGTCAGGAAGTCTCACTGCTCACCCAGTACAAACCTCCACCCAGTGCAGAAGGCTGAGCATTACTCACTGCCCAATAATGCTGCAGGTACAAACAGTGATAGAATGGCTTTACAACGTTCCCTGGTATTTAAAAATTCCACCACAGCCATCTCAGTGTGGTCTGAGACATACTTTTACTCATTTGCTCACATAACATTCTGGGCATTCTGCTGGCACACACAGAAGTGTTCCGTTAATGAATTTGACATAACGGTAGCCATTTTCAATTGGCTCTGTATCAGATAAACAATTTAAAGGGAAGCACGATGGTTTTGGGTCAATTTGTTCATAGTGTTTAAACTTTATATATAAACTGCATACCACTTATATCTACATATGTAATACACTTAAATTGATTACCAGTGCACTATGGGTTAGCTAACAACACATCAAAGCAATAGATGTCTGCCTTGTGACGCCGTTTGTCTGATTGAAACTTCAGACTGAGACAAACAATAAGGGATCAGTCAGTGGTGATGTCCCATGCAATCCTTTGTGTAAATTACAGTTTAATATAAAAAGCTTAAAAACAAAAGTTGTTTTTTTTTTAACAGGCTGTAAATAGACAGACTATATTGGTCTAAAGCCCCACGTGCTGACTTATTGATTATGTACAAAACCAATGCATATTCCATCTAATATTCCTCCAGTTTTTTTTTGGGTGGTACACTGCAGTCCAGTCCTTGGGTGAGAACACTGTTTCTCCATAAATACAGCATGGTAAACAATTGTTGTCACCCTATGACAGGGAGTATGTTACTGGCAGGGTCACTAGCTGAAATAAAGGAAATATATAGCCACATATCAAGAATGTTAAGCTGCAGTGTATTACATTTTTGTTCTTGGGCTTAGATATGCTATAAACTGTAGCTTAAATAGGGCCAAACAGAGTGGCAGGGCATTAAAGAGAAGTTACATATGTGCAGCTGCAGGACTGGCATCAATGTGAACCTGTTGGTTTCCCTGCATGGAGTTTGCATGTGCTTGTGAGGGTTTCCTCCAGGTACTCCAGTTTCCTCCCACACTCCAAAGATATGCTGGTAGGTTAATTGGCTCCTGTCTAAAATGGCCTTAGGATGTGTGCATATGCGATATGGACTTTAGATTGTAAGCTCCTTGAGAAGGGCAGAAACTGATGTGAACGTACAGTATGTAAAGCACTGTGTAAATTGACGGCACTATATAAATTCCTGTGTGTAAAATAAATAAATAATGGATGCAGAACACATGGTAACATTATGGATATAATTGATCAAATAAATATTTCTCTCCACAATCCCTAAATCTCTTGTTGGAATGCTGTTCACGCCTACTCACTCTCTGATCAGACAGTAAAATTATTTCTAAAGGATCCTATTACATGAAGGGACAGCTATTTCTCAGGTTGTATATCTGATAACATTGCAGTGTCATGTTGTACACAATGATTTGAATGCACAATATGTGCCAGACAATTCCCTGAAGTACATACGGATGTTGGCCTCGGTAATTGCTTATACCAGTAATAAGAACCATGTTGAATGCAAATACTTGCACTGCAATTAACCCCATTTAACCATGACACTGCTCCAGGTACAAACTAGAGAGAGTATTTAGGCAGTCCCCGGGTTACAAACAAGATAGGTTCTGTAGGTTTGTTCTTAAGTTGAATTTGTATGTAAGTTGGAACAGGCACATTTGTTAAGTGCAACTCCAGCCCAAAAAGTTGTTTTTAGTTTTGGATAGAATGTTTTGTATCGTTTGTGTTTTGTATGTTTTGTATCGTTTGTTTTGCTGTGTGACCCTGTTCAGAAAATGTCACCTCACTTTTTGTCCCTGTGACAACTGGATTTTGAAAATTTGGGTTTTTTGTGGAAACAAGGATTGGTGATAAAGCTTCAGTGGAGACACCTTTTTCCCATGATAAATCTTACAGGTGTGAATTTCCCTTCCTAGGGGTAGATTTCCTCTTACTTTCTGTTGTCTCAAGGACAGGAAATGAGATTAAAGTGACATTAAACCCTCAGATTTTTTTAACATAAACCAATACTGTAATGTGTGTGGATACTGTAATCCATGGTTGTGTCCCTTCTCTTTGCTGCTCTTCCTTTTAAATCCTCATATCTTCTCATGCTTGGGGAGAACTTCCCTTTGCAGCTCAGGGTCTCTTCCTGTAGTGCTGGCTCAGGTTACAAACCTATACACAGACACCATATATCCATTCCTGAGACAAGGCAGTCTGCTGCAAAGCAGAAGTTCTGCCCAGCATGAGAAGAGATAAGGATTTAAAAGGAAGAGCAGCAAAGAGAAGGGAAACAACCATGGATTACAGTAAGGCACACATTACAGTATTGTATGTTAAAAAATCTGAGGGTTTAATGTCACTTTAAATCTTTCTAATGAGGATACAGAGAGACCCGGAAGAAGAGGCGGGCACCCCTTGTCTGCATGTCTAACAAGAGTCAACTTCCTGTAATGTACGAACACTACTACGAGCCAGACCCATAAAGGCAGGCACTCCTCGTCGAGCGTGGTAGCATTACAACTACTGAAACTACTGGGACCCCCTGCTGTACAGTACTACCTTCTGTTTGTAAGTAGGAGTCGTATGTAAGTCGGATGTTTGTAACTCGGGGACTGCATATATATGTTTGTAACTCGGGGACTGCATATATATA
>NW_017306587.1:1402180-1422635 GCF_000935625.1 Nanorana parkeri
ATATATATTATTGCCTGGTAGCCTGACCTTTTGACATAGCTGACCATAGATGGCATTCATGGAACTGTGCTGCCATTTAGAGTTTGTAAATAAAAATGCACCCTTCGTAGAAGCTTATATAGTAGAGGAGGTGTAAGGGGTATGTCCACGTGGTTTAGGGCTACCAAACCTTCTAAATAAAAAGGAAAGTGAGAGAATATGAATATTTGTAGCAGTCTAGATGTTTTTTTGTTTTTTTTACCGTAAGTGGTTTGTATATGTAGCCTTCTTGTTTAGTGAAAGTGCATGTGCAGGGATTATAATCTAGACACCGGCAAAAAATTAGTTTTGATTTTTGCAGAAAAAAAAAGCATGCCATTCAGGTCTGTGTTCTATGAATAGTATTATGACATATTGTGTTATGACAGCTGAGAATGTAAAATGGGCAAAACGAGCCCCGTGACATCACGGTTCGCTCCGCCCATTTGTTAACATTCTGGTCAGAGATGTCATTTTGGAGCGAGTCTCTGATTGATGCTGGACTACATCGATGGAGCCATTTTTTTTTTTAAATAAAGGAATTGTCAAAAATGTACTGTTTTTTTTCTTTTTCAATTAAAGGAACTTTTCTAAAAGTGTGGTGTGTTTATTTACATTTTAGTTTAACCCTTTAGGGGCAGAAGTACCCCTTACTCATTCACAAGGGGTGGGGCAGCATCTGGGTGCCCCCTTAATTAAAGGGTTCCCGATGCAAATAAGCCCCCCTGCCCGCAGAAGACCACAACCACCGTTTCCGGGTTGTGGGGAAGAGGCCCTTGTCCTCAGCAGCATGGGGACACCCTCCCAATGCCGAGGGTACATGGCCTGGTAAGGGGCAGGGAGGGGGGTCGCTCGATCACCCCCCCTCTTTCCTGCCCTGCCGGGCCTGTACCCAGATCCAGGGTCTGGTATGGCTTTTGGGGGGAACCCCAAGCACTTTTTTTTATTATTTATAACTTGGAGGGTCCCTCTTAACATTCCTACTAGACCAAAAGGGTCTGGTATGAATTGGGAGTGGAACCTCATGCTTTTTTTTTTCTTCTGTGGTCTGTAAAAAAAATATATATATTTTCTTTTCCTTTTGCCTAATGTCACTTTGCTGCAACGAAAATACATACTACCGCTAACGAATTTTGTCCGAAATTTTTGTTACCGGAAATTCGAATTCGTTGGCATTCAGAGGTTCGGATATCTCCGAATCTCTGAATAATGAAAATTTGTACAAATAACGAATCTTTCCAAAACGAATTGCACATGTCTATTATAGTCCACCTACATGATTTCACTTATTAAAGGGGTGTGTTTTCAAACCCCCGAAACAGGTTAGCTACTCTACTTGAATGTCCCCTGACCCTAATGGAATAAAGTTGTATTCTGACTATTTTATTTAGTGTGGCGCTTCAATTGCTACATCTACTGGAAATAGATGTGACCCTGCATGATGTCTGAACAAAGACAGCACTGACCTCCTGGAGAGAAAGCCATATGGATGCATTGTCAGAGGGAGTGCTGTGATCTGTTAGAGGTAATAGATACTTGTAAGTGTTTCACTTACACAGTACTTAGCATGCGTGCATTTAGCATGGGCTACTTGGACCACGTTCTTAATTTCCCTTACAAAAACTCCATTAAAAGTTTCCATTTATAGACTAATCTACATTGAGAGAAATAAGAAATAATGAAAGTAATATAGGAACATTCTATAGGATGCTAGGCATTAGTTCCCAGCGTTATAAAAATCACAATAATAATACTAATGTAGTGCATTACATAGGCATTGAATCCTATCAGCTCTGTAGCTCCAGTCAGAGATGGCAGCTACCTGGAAATTGTGAATGAAAAGAACCATTTATAGCAATGTGTTTCTGCTCTTCATGTTTCTCTGCAAGAATGCACTGCGTGCTATGATAAATAATGCCATGCCAAGGATACGTGCATCTGCTTTTTCCAAATTCTTTCTAATGAAAAATGAGAATCTATCATACGGCAGTACAACAGAAGCTTTTCAGGATGCGGAGAGTGGAACCAGGCTTTGAATGACATGCCCTAAATGAACGTTTCAGACACAGCAAGCTTTTGCTCATGGCTTAAAGTCATTTTATGAAGAAACTCTTCTAAATAATTATCCACTTCCTGAATGAGGAAATGTTAAAATTAATGAATGCAATGAATTAAAGTGCATGTGAACCCTAAAAATGAACTTCTGTGTTTTGCTCCCATTTGGTCCAATAAATGCACCTGTCGATCCTGTAAGAAATTCAGTGAGCGAATTACTTTCTGTGCAAATCTCAAGCAGTGTTACCAGCCCTTTTCTCGGTGGACTACAAAACACCTCCTCTAGGTTATGGCAATGAGGAGAGAGGAGGTGTTCTACAGTCCAAAACAGTGAGTGAGCAGCGAAGGGTGACAATGTTATTCCTCCTTACATAGAGTACAATGAGTAAGTGTTGTCATCCCAGAATAGAAAGTGTATTACTGGCAGAATAACCAGATGAAAAAAATATGAAGAATACACATGCAGTATCCACAATTAAAGCAGAACTTCAGGGAAATGATTATTAACCCTTGCAGTGAGGCTACCCCCGCACTGCAAGGGTTAAGTGCTCGTTTTGGTCTAGGGCTGAAAATGACAAGCCAGCTGGCTGTGACAGCACTATCTCCCCTTGTTGTCCTCGCAGGATGATTTAAGGGACCTTAGACCGCTGCAGCAGAGGGAGTAGACTGGGTGATCTAAAATCTCAATGCCCCCTTATGGTTCTCTTCAGGCAAAAACGCACTAGGTGGGGGAGTGCTAAATGTAAATGGACACATTTTAATTGCTCCTCTCCCCACTCTGCTATTCCTGCCCCTTTCTACTTTTCACAACAGCTTAGAACTAGGGATAAGCCCAGGTTTGGACCGAACCTAGTCCGAAAGGGACATGGGGCCAACCGCCCAATCAGTTACAGGTCACGGCATTCCCCACCTCGCAACGGCACATAAACAGAGGGACAGGATGCTTGTGCTGACATCATTGACCTTATATGGTCAAACAGCCATATTAGGTCAATGTCATTGATCAAATATAGCCATATGACCATATAAGGTCAATGACATCACAGCGCCCCACTTCTTTACTCACGTGCAACTGCAGGTGAGGAATTCCCAAATGTTTTCCTCGTGCCCTTGTGATGACTGACATTGATCCAGTGTCGAAAAATGTCAATCACTGCAAACAGCCCTAAGAAATCTATGAAACAGCCCTAAGAAATCTATGAAACAGCCCTAAGACTCAGAACACCTCTTGTTTTAATGCACATGGACTGTATTTTGTTGATTTGAACTGAAAATGTATTTGGGCTTCAAAAGAAAATGGTCAGGAAAAATACATTAGATCATCCATTACAGATCTCTTCCTGGCTGTCATACTGAACCCCTGGCTTCAATGCTTTCTGATTCACTGAGCAGCAACAAGCATGCATATTAGGAGTTCTGACTTCAATTGGCTTTACTGGCTGCATGCTTATTTATCTTCGAGCAATTAATCCAGGCAGACCGTTTCCTTTAAAGGCAGAGTGTTTCTTTAGTACTAAACAAAATGCTTACATTGAACAGCAAAAAGGTAAGTCTGTTTGTATTATTGATTCTACAGTGCCGCTAATCACACATAATTCCCAGTGACATCAATATGTAATCCAAGACAAACACACAGAAACCTGATTGTGACACTTCCTCCAGCTCTAAGTAATAATATAAGCAATACACTTGAAAGAACATATTCAAGGAGTTAATTGCTGTGCTCACTTGCCTGCAACAAAAGTGGATCTTGTTAGGCTGGCTGTCTGGCAAGTCATAATGAAGTAGTCATGGATATTGCATTGTTCCCTTTATCCTGCTCGATTGTAAGTATACGTATTCCTCCTGGAATTGTCTTATTAACTAATGAGGACATTTATACGACCTCTCTCTGTGTCACACCATGCATGCAGGAATTGAGTGCTAAAGCTGATGAAGGGACCCTGTGTGGCCCTGAAAACACTTGTTGTTTACATGACAAGGAACTTCAATAAATTAACATTTGCTTATCCTAAGAAGGAGTTTGGTGTGCTGGTGACATCTTTACACAATTGTGTGTTTATGGAGACACACACACCTTACATAACACATACAAGGGGGGCCCCATAGGACCCTGCAAAGGGAAGGAGACACCCCAATAGATGATATCAGGGCCAGTGACAGGATTCATGAAACAGGGAACCAAAAATCCAGAAAGAAACTTAAAGTGCAGGTTTAAAAAATAAAAGGAGTTTATTGGAAACAATGGAGAAAGTGAAGGATGTCATCAATTCCATGCCAGGGGTCAGATTCCCAAAGCGGGTAGTCAGCTGAACCAGGTCAGGAAACACTGAGAGCAGGATGAACAGAAACAATAGCTGGAGTCAGGAACAAGGAGATCAATCAACCAGAGCCAGAGTCATACACGGAGTAGAGGAACAACAGCAAAGCACTTGGTAGATCAGAACACAGGCAAGGATGGACACTGAATGGACAAACTGGTGGTTAAATAGTGAGCTGGCATTGCATCATCACTCTGAGACAAAAATTTGTCAGCAGGTGCAGAATGATGATGTTTACGGGTTTGTTCATAAGAGGGCACCAAAGAGGAACAAACAGTGTCAGAGAAACTGCAAATAAGCCATGCTGCAAGCAACTGGATAAGGAAAGGTAAGAAACCGTGACACCTAGTGCTCAGGGGACCAGCTGATTCTGAAGGAAACTAAAACTTTTAAACATCAAGTAGTAGCATCTATTTAAAGTGATTTAATCACCATTTCAAATAGCTTAACAACCTGTTGACTTTAATATCCCTTTAACTTCTATGTAATGTTTCTACATGTATTTGTTATACATACCTCAAACTTTTTGAAATGGTTAAGAGGGCCGCCCGTTTAGCGCATTAATTCATGACACAATCCACACTTTCAAGTGTTTAAAGGAAAACTACTGGGAGTGTAAAATGCACTCTTCCCAATATTCTGAGCCTGCACGTGACAATGCAGCTCTCACATGCCAGCTCCATAGCTTGAGAACTGAGCAATCACAAACTGCTAAAAATTTTGGTAATTAAATAAATTTTAGTACTTAAATTACATATTTGTGTATACTATGTATACAGTTCCCCATATTTGACTTAGAAGTGAGTAATCAGCGAAGAATATAAGAACAAATCAGTTTTGGTTCCAAAATAGCGACCGTCTCTAGTTGCATAGTCAGTCATTAAAAAAACATGTCAATCAACAAAAACATTAACAAAAATGTACGAAAGCACGAAAGCTCTGCATGCTGATATGAAATCATCTTACACTCATTAGTAAAACAAACTGTCAGGACCAGCTGTGGACGCACACTGTCAGAGCAAATAGTTAGGAGTTGTTTCACCTATAGCAGCCGCCGTTCCCATAAGTCAAGCATGCCTACAGGTACTTGGATTCCCACAGGACCTAAACTATATGCTCTAATCAGGTGATGCTACACGCTGGCCCAAGGAACAAGAAGTACTGACTGATGTCAAGGTACAAGACAAAACAGAAAGCAAGATACAAAACGGGAACTAGATACAAGAATCAAAACAGGCACAGGGTTAAAGATCCAAGGCAAGACAAGATTTCAAAATCAAGGCAGGGCTACAATTCAAGATTAGGATACAGGCTTGTGTAGACAGACTAGGACAAGACCGGAACTATCACAAGCCCAGAGCCCTGGGCTTGTGATTCTTAAATAGAACACAACTAACCAACCCCCAGGCTGTGAGGGGCGTGTAGCCAGGCTGATTAGCCTGATCAGCCCATAGCTGACTAGAGTGGGGTAGTACCGTATTTTGCGTTCCATAAGACGCACCGGACCATAGGGCGCAGGGAGGTGTAACGTCTACTGTAATGGGTCGCACTGGAGCGCAACTGCGGAGAGAGAGCGAGGAGTTATTGGCTTCTCAGGCGTGAGTCTCAGGCGTCACTCCCAGTCTTAAGGGGGAGTTTGAGACTCTTGCATCACAGCCAATGTTAAAACGTAAAATAATAGATGGGCTATTTCCTCATAGCCCCAACAACGGTATAGTATAGGGTTAAACGGTTTGTTATCTTCTTGGTAAAGCAGTATGGTTAGACAGACCTCCTGAACAACTCTAGAATCTCCCCACAATGGTATCAGTGATAGCAGTAGCACAGCAGTGATTTGATCAAAGTAGCTGACAGTTTGTAACAGGCTCCCAGTGGAGCTATACTTGCTGTTTGAGGGGTGGCAGAGCAGCGAAGGTGCAGGGTGTGGGTCCCACTGGCGGATGATCCGTGAAGAGTGAGGAGACACTGTCTGGTTTGCAGGGTTCAATTCTCAGCAGGCGTTCAGAGGCAATTGTTGAACGCCATGCTGATACAGCTGGGGCTTTAAATAGCCCCAGGAGGTGGGAGGAGACGCCGGCCGGAACATGTGACTTCCGCGCTCCAGCGTGGAACGCACGCCGCTCGCGTCACAACCCGGAAGTCGAGCGGCGTCTGCGTTCCACAGTGGAACGCGGAGCAACCGACATGCAAGCCAGCAGGACCGAGGCAGCCCGGCCCCGAGGTAAATCATCACAGGAGGTCCGATGCGCCTTTTGGAGCACTCGACAGACAGAAGTCACCTTCTGTGACGGAAGCTGTGACAGAAGCTGCAGTTAGTGACCGCTGAGACAGGTGGCGCTGTGATTACAGCGCCATGGTCTCAGTGATCACACAGAGCAGACGAAGAACATCCGTTCTTCGTCTGCTCTATGGTGATCTCGGTCAGCGCCGCCATCGCCGCTGCTCGGTTTAAATACAAGTGATGTAATCAGATCACTTGTATTAAACGAGCAGAGGCTCCTACTGTACATTTAGCTCTGCTTTAGCAGGGCTAAATGTACAAAAAACTACTCGCTCGGCGCCCGAAACTACATGTCTCGGGCGTCGGGATTCGCTCCATAAGACGCAGGCACATTTCCCCCCTCCTTTTGGGGTGAAAAAGGTGCGTCTTATGGAGTGAAAAATACGGTAGGCAACCTACAGAAGAAGCATTTGACATGCTCCTAACACAAACAATTCTCATTTTACTTGTTTTCTTTGGCAAAAGTGATATAATGTGCCCAAGTGTTGCATCCTGGGAGGGTTACATCAGCAGAGCATTGCTGGGAAATCTCATCTGTAATCTCATGAGATCTCAGGGAAAGGCATTTTCCTCCCCTGAGATGTGCATGGCCACATGTCCTAGAAGTGATGTGCGGTACCTTCGGTGCTAGGTGAAACAATACATCCAGCCGAAGCCCCCCTCCAGCCCACCGAAGCGCTCCCCCCCAAACCCGGTCACCAAGCTATGTGTGGAGGAGGGAGGGAGGTAGGAGACAGACTTGATGGTCACTGGTGAGGCATTTAGATCGATGTCCTCAGTGGGTTTTTTTTTTTTTTTTATTGGACAGCTTGGACCAATGGGGCTTTGCCATTGGTCCTAAACATCCGCAAAACTTAAGCCTCCAACATAAAGTAAGGGCTGTTGCAGCTCTTGCCTCACTATGTTAGGTTACACAAGCTGCGGGCAGTAGCCCGCTGCTGTGTATCTTAACTTAGTTGTCAATAGCCGGATGCAGCACCGCCTATAATTAACAGGCAGCACTCCGTCTATGACAGGTTACACAGCGGGGAGGATTTCCCTGCTGTGTAACTTTTGTAGACACCTAAAGTGCAACTCACTATGCTTTAAAAAAATATTCCACCATAGGTACAACACTCATAGGGGTCAATTCACAAAGCTTATTTTCTTCATTTTGGCCGTTATTTCATTGATATCACTTGTTATATAGTTGCTGTGTAAAGGTAGTCAATTCACAAAACTCAATAACGCTTCTTATTTTTAAGAAGTAGTAAATTAACTATTCATCCATTATTTTAACTATTCAGACGTTATTTTAACAACTGGAGTGATAAAATATGCAAGTATGCATGTGGCAACTATGGAATATATTTCTTCCTCATATGTGGAATTATTTTGTTTGGTGAAAGTGAAAGTAACAATCATCTAGGCATCTGCTCCACCCCTTTTGCTACCAAAATGCACTGCAAACGTGTTAACATAACACCCAAAACGTTATTTTATCATATAATAGATAAAATAAAGTCTGTGATGCTAAAATAACACTTGTTTAACCAGTTGACATCATTAAACTGTGTGTGCATTCACGATTCCTACTTTTGTGAATTGCATGTTTCAGCAAGCAAAATAAAGAGTGGTAAAATAAGGATAGATCAATTAACTTCTGCTCTCATAACGCTGAGCTTTGTGAATTGACCCCATAGTATTTATCAAATACGTTCTCACCTGGCTCTAGCCACTCCCCATGTCTTCAATTTTGGGTCATCACCATTTTAATTCAAGACCATTACTATAAATTGTGAATAGATAACGGATCTCCAGGGTAGAATACATCATATGCCTACATAGCTGGGTTGACATTGAAAGGCTCCAGTTCAACTAAAACTTTCCACACATGGGCTTCTAGAGAAAAATGCAATTGAACCATTTTCTACATAAACTTCCAACACCACATTTTCTTGGACCACTTTTGGAGTACATATGACAGTCACTTACTTGCCGCGTTCCTGCACTAGCGCCTCCCCTCTGGGGACATGGCACAGGATGGGTTACTTGACTTCCTCCATTTAAACTCAAATGGGACAAGCTGTCACCACTCAAACATAGTGAGGGTAATTTATCAAAACTGGAGCAGACATAATATGGAGCAGCTGTGCATGGCAACCAATAGCTTATATCTTCATTTTCAAATCTTAACTAAACAAACTGAAGATAGAAGCTTATTGGTTGCCATGGTCAAGTGGTCCAGATTCTGTCAGTTCCAGTTTTGATACATTTCCTCACAGTGTCTTTTACAATCCCTGAGCTACCAAAGCTTGCACCCTGAGCCTGCACTCAGACCCTGAACTTTAACTCTGCACCCCATGTTCAGTCTGCATTAATTATGCAACCAGGCTGCAACCATCCAATACTTGACTTGCGTCCACAGCCCAGCTTTTACTGCAATAGCAGCCAGTGCAGCTGCAGTTCTCCCTTTGCTGCATCTGTAGCCAGAGACTCACCATCTGCCTGCTGTTCTGAGCCCCGAGCCTCTCACCACTCCAGTTCACAATCGCCAGGCACCCACCCAGTTTTTGGGTCTGTGATTACCTGTGGAGCTAATTTCAAACCCATGTGAGGGAGTCACTGGTGGAACACCAGCTACCTCTTAGACTCCACTCACAGGGAAATTAGTCATACAGAGGAGCCTGTCCAACCGCCTGTCCATACCTTGGGTTGTGACAATATGTTTGCACAGGACTGGACTTCTTCATTGCATTTTGTCTAATGCTTACCAGCTTCTCCTAGCTGATAAATCCCTCATCACACCGTAATTCACTAAAAAATTAGAACAGGACCTAAATAGGATATTTTACTTTTGAACAACAGGAACACCTTCTATACTTTATTCATAAGGTGTCCATTTGCAAAAAATACCAGGAAATAAGTTTAAGAATGCTTACACGGTGGTACAGAATGCCCCTGTCTTTGCAAAAGTGTATCCACAAACCAGTACAAATTGCTGGAGGTGCAACAAGCTGCAGGGAACACTCCTGCACATATTTTGGAGCTGCCCTATACTATCCCTATTCTGGTCTGCGGTGTCCAACAAAATATACAAACTCACTAACATATTCATTTGCAGCAACTCCAGAGAAACTCCGGGATTTAAAAAACACGAACCCTTTCAGTGGTGCAAACCCCTGCACTGCAAGGGTTCACTGCTTGTGTAGGTCTAGGGCTGCAAATAAAGAAAATATACTCACCTGATCCTTGGTTCCTCCTTGCTGCTAGACCTCACATACTCTCCTCCCCTGGGCTCTGGGTTCTAAGGAACGCTGACGTCATCATGTCCAATGCAGGTCCATTAAATTGATGTGAGGACAGCTCTTCTCCATGTCACAAAGATGTCTAGGAAGGTACAGTATAGCAGAGCTCACTATTGCAATACCTGCTGAACGCAGCAAAAATCTGTATCCTAGTTACCTAGATACAATCTTCTCCTCTGTCACTACACCAAAGGTTAGCCAGAGTGAACAGTATAGTGCAAAAGAAGGACTTAATTGCCTCTCAAGAACATAAGGTTGCATCAATGTAAACATTTGTTTCCTTGAATGCAATAAAGATTGAATAAAAAAGAAAATGAAATCTGTACTGAGGGTTGTATGCAGGTTACCACTGCTGACCCCTCCTTCTGAAAATGATGGTTGCCTGACTGTCATACTAATGTCATACTAATTAAGTGTGCATAAAGGAAGTTCAGAATTTACTTGCTGCATGTTCATTCTGCATTAAAAAGTATTGATGTCAGAGACAAACAAGCAACTATCATTTTCAGAAGGAGGTCAGCAATGACAGCCTTCACATTCCACTCCATGCAGGTTTCCTTTAACAATTAATTAACATCTAGTTATTTGAAACAGGACAAAAACTTATTTTCTGTGAATCCTTTTTCTGCTTAGCACAATGATTTTTTCAATATGATTTTTTTCGTATTCCCAGTACTCTAATGAGCCAACAATATTAGCTCATAACCTAATTTGTTTTAATGTAGTTGTAATGGGACCTGTTTCAATTCAGCGTAGAATTCACGTCTCCGCTATCTGTAATAACAGTTTCATAACAAGGATATACTTTGACAGTCATTTCATGAAAAGGACATGACTTTAAAATTAAAATCTTTTAAAAGTCGTCTCGCAAATGGATCTCATTTAAATTATAGTAGTATAACTTTCCAATGAAATTCTAATTTATTTTCATATACGGCGATAATAAAACTTATCAGGTGTCCAAAACAAACATGTGCAAGCATAAATATTGCAATGGTCTACAAGGAGAAAGCCTCGGAAATGAAAAAAGCTAAATTTCACCAGAATTGGGTCACTAATAAAAGGAAAATTAAGTCCTGAGTATTAATTTGCTCCAGGTTCCAAGATACAGCTTGAAATAATTCAAAATTATAAGGGGCATGTGCAATTATGCTCCATAATTTTTCTGCCAAATTTGATAGAAATGAGAATGGTGCCTCAAATGTAGCAAAAGTTATCTGCGTTGTTTACACACTTTCGAGGCATCTTGCCTTCTGAGGGAAAATATCAGGCAACTGTTCCTTGCAAATGTTAGTCAATGACACTTTCACAAGCCACCAGATGTAACTGTATGATGCATAGATCTGACCAAGACAAATGTACCTTGCAGTAAAAGAACAATGAATTACAGTGAGGTAATAATCTTTGGTCTCAAAGTGAAGATAAATGTATACACTTCCATGTGGTACCATTTTCATTGTTCTACAGTATTTTGTTGAGTAGTTACGAGGCATCATGATCATCAGACACCTCTCTCAGTTGTAGGCAAATATACACGACTGTGTATAAATCTTAATTTGTGAAATATCTTGAAAACTTTAGCCAATCAGCACTTGTATCACCTGTTTTATAATTAATTCAATCAAAATATGTAGGAATTTACACATGTTATCTCGGAGGTTGATTATTTCCCAGAATTTGTAGTCCAGCGTTATATACATATTAAAAAAATTAAGTAGCTTATTGTTTTAAGGTAGTAAATATTGTATACTATTTAAAGAGGCCCTGGAGAATTTTGCTAGAAAGGACCTGGACTAGATATAAAACAATCACATATTCAAACCACTTAAAGTATATCTAAACAAATACTTTTGATTTTGGATGGAAAAGGAACTGGTAAAGCCCCTGTTTGTTTGCCGTCCCTGTCCCATTAGGAGGTTTTTCCATCACTTCCTGTCCTTTAAACACAAGAGGAAGGGAAAGGAAATCTCTCCAAAGTTATTTGCCTTCTTAGTCATAAACCCTCCATATTTCATACAAAACATAAAAAAGGTTTTGGCTTTACACACATTTTAACATTTTTGCACACGTTACTTGAGCTGACGGCCTCTTTCACATACATTTAGGGAACTATGACAACATTACAGCTAATACATTTGGGTGAGACAAGTTTCTTGACATTTGTTGAAGCCGGCTTTATTACAGTGACCTCATTAAAAGCCACGATTTCTCTTCCATCTAGACCCTGCCAAGAAATCTCAGAAATCTAGAGCTGCAGCTAACGATTATTTTCAAAATCGATTAGTTAGCCGATTATTAAGTTCGATTAATCGATTATGTCGATTAGTTGTTGCAGCCCTACAGAAATCGATCCCCATTTTTACCATACCTTTTTCTGAGGTATTAAATAGTGGATGAATATTGGCACATATTCAGCTATAGTTAGATAAGTGACACTAAACTTAGGAATTAAATCTTCAAAATACATTCAAGTACCCTAACTATTAACAAAAAGTATCTTATTTGTGTATCACTCGGCTGTAGATCCTCATCTCTGAATTGGTGCTGACACTGTTCTTCCTTCTAGAGGGTGACTACTTTTGTTCCCCATGGCCCCTGTGTGTTTTGTAAAGTAGCCACCGCTCAAATCTCGCTTCAGTGATGGACTACAATCTCACGTTTAGTTTACTAATTAGTATTGAGATTGTAGTCCATCACAGGAGTGAGCTTGGAGTGGTAAAAGTAGTCACCCTCCAGAAGGAAGGACAGTGTCAACACAATTCCATAGATGATTTGAGGATCTACAGCTGAGTGATACACAAATAAGATATTTTTTTCCTAATAGTTAAGGTACTTGAATGCATTTTTAAGACTGAATTTAGTGTCACTTTAAGTGTGGAGAGGAACCGTGATTTTAAAATTATTTTCCATATCCTCCAGGATCAGGGCCGGATTTCCCACAAGGCCACCGAGGCTCGGCCTTGGGGCAGCAGGGAGTAGAGGGGTAGCACAGCCGCCGGGCAAGCAGTTTTTTTTCTACATTTAGCCCTGCTTTGAGCAATTAAGGAGCCCGGCCTTGGGGCAGCAGAGAGAGTAAACCCGGCACTATCCAGGTTTGAACATACAGTAGATGTTTAAGAACACATTCTCTGTGTGTTTGTTTTTTGGTTCTTTTGCTTTTTGTCACTTACTTCAATAAACTACAAATAAACCTACAAGGCTTAACTCACTAAGCTATAACATGTGTTGTTTACCATAACAATCATTATTTCCAGCCATGTGATTGTTATAGTTTTGCTCTCATATGACAAAGAATGATCATTATAATAATTATTGAGTTCGACCTTCAATGAGCTATTGCAATTACCATTAAATCCAGTTCTTGACTAAATATGCTATCAGATAAGGATGTTTCAAATCACATTGAGGACCATCAAAAGAAGATCACCTGCTCTTCTGTTTGCCGTGCTTGATTAAATGTATAAACAGTTGCAGTAGCCCTTTTAAAGGTGATCTCTGTGTGAGGATAGATAATTTTCACTGCACGTGAACAGTTCCAACAACCCCTACCCATGCATAATAAATATGCAGTGAATATTATCCAGCCAAACACAGAGGTGACCATCCAACTGGAGGCTAGAAGCAATTGCAGTGATGTCTTCAAAAGTCATATCATGTAAACATAGCAATTGGATCTATAAAGACCTGGTAGTATTCCAAATTTACGTTTTACTGTATAAATACTTTATACTGTATTTGGGTATGAAATGTTTCAAAAGTACACTTATTATTTAACATCTTACCTTGCTACATAAATCAACTCCTACATTATTTTAATATGCCTGCACAGTTATAAGCACAACATGAAGCCAGTCACATCAATTTAACTTTTTTTCATTTGGTTTACCAATAGGCCTAAAGCAGCAATTTGGCAGGTAGGGCTTGGCAAGTATGGGAGCATGTGTGGCCTGTTATGAACTATCATCAGCCCTAATCAGCCTTGTTTTAATAAAACAGCAAAATGCACTGTGGCTCAAACACATTCTTCCTTAGGCTTCAAAAGGGTAATGAGTTTGCAGCAGTTCCAACATAAACATTATTGTTCTATGAAGCTTCATAAAATTTAGACATGCACGCAAAAGTAAGCAGGTATATTCTATGCACCAAGGTTGTCCATTCTGCCAGATCCTACACTGAGAAGCAAACTGTATATTATATTCATTCCAATACACAGAGCTGTATTTAGGTGTCATGCTGCCTTACATACAGTCATGTAAAAAATTAAGTACACCCGTGGAAACTGTTCCTTTTTTCAACATATTTGAAAAGGCAAACATTAAATCTTTAAAGGAGAACTATGGGGTCAGGGCTTTTCCCCATAATTCTCCTCAGGGTAACGGAAGGACACAAACTAGCGTCCTCCCGTTACCCTAAGCTACAGCTCGCGGTATACTGAGACGCCGCAGCCGGAGCGGATCCCGACATCAATGTCGAGATCCGCCCAGCTGCGTGAGTGACAGCTGGCTCTGCCTATCTAGAGGCAGAGTCAGCTGTACCCGCCCCTCCCCCATCCGGTCCGCCAGTCAGCGCTGGCGGATCGGAGCGGGGAGGGGGGAATCCAGCCCCTCCCCTGTCACGGCAGAGAGCCGTGACAGGATCGAGAGGTGAGCGAACGCCGGTATATGTTCGCTCACCTCCCGATCTACTGAGCCGACCTGTGACAGTCTCATTGTCACAGGTCAGCTAGAACTATGAGGTGAGTGGAAATCACTCATCTCATAGTTCTCCTTTAAAATCTACAGCTGAGTGATACACAAATAAGATATTTTTTTCCTAATAGTTAAGGTACTTGAATGCATTTTTAAGACTGAATTTAGTGTCACTTTAAGTGTGGAGAGGAACCGTGATTTTAAAATTATTTTCCATATCCTCCAGGATCAGGGCCGGATTTCCCACAAGGCCACCGAGGCTCGGCCTTGGGGCAGCAGGGAGTAGAGGGGTAGCACAGCCGCCGGGCAAGCAGTTTTTTTTCTACATTTAGCCCTGCTTTGAGCAATTAAGGAGCCCGGCCTTGGGGCAGCAGAGAGAGTAAACCCGGCACTATCCAGGTTTGAACATACAGTAGATGTTTAAGAACACATTCTCTGTGTGTTTGTTTTTTGGTTCTTTTGCTTTTTGTCACTTACTTCAATAAACTACAAATAAACCTACAAGGCTTAACTCACTAAGCTATAACATGTGTTGTTTACCATAACAATCATTATTTCCAGCCATGTGATTGTTATAGTTTTGCTCTCATATGACAAAGAATGATCATTATAATAATTATTGAGTTCGACCTTCAATGAGCTATTGCAATTACCATTAAATCCAGTTCTTGACTAAATATGCTATCAGATAAGGATGTTTCAAATCACATTGAGGACCATCAAAAGAAGATCACCTGCTCTTCTGTTTGCCGTGCTTGATTAAATGTATAAACAGTTGCAGTAGCCCTTTTAAAGGTGATCTCTGTGTGAGGATAGATAATTTTCACTGCACGTGAACAGTTCCAACAACCCCTACCCATGCATAATAAATATGCAGTGAATATTATCCAGCCAAACACAGAGGTGACCATCCAACTGGAGGCTAGAAGCAATTGCAGTGATGTCTTCAAAAGTCATATCATGTAAACATAGCAATTGGATCTATAAAGACCTGGTAGTATTCCAAATTTACGTTTTACTGTATAAATACTTTATACTGTATTTGGGTATGAAATGTTTCAAAAGTACACTTATTATTTAACATCTTACCTTGCTACATAAATCAACTCCTACATTATTTTAATATGCCTGCACAGTTATAAGCACAACATGAAGCCAGTCACATCAATTTAACTTTTTTTCATTTGGTTTACCAATAGGCCTAAAGCAGCAATTTGGCAGGTAGGGCTTGGCAAGTATGGGAGCATGTGTGGCCTGTTATGAACTATCATCAGCCCTAATCAGCCTTGTTTTAATAAAACAGCAAAATGCACTGTGGCTCAAACACATTCTTCCTTAGGCTTCAAAAGGGTAATGAGTTTGCAGCAGTTCCAACATAAACATTATTGTTCTATGAAGCTTCATAAAATTTAGACATGCACGCAAAAGTAAGCAGGTATATTCTATGCACCAAGGTTGTCCATTCTGCCAGATCCTACACTGAGAAGCAAACTGTATATTATATTCATTCCAATACACAGAGCTGTATTTAGGTGTCATGCTGCCTTACATACAGTCATGTAAAAAATTAAGTACACCCGTGGAAACTGTTCCTTTTTTCAACATATTTGAAAAGGCAAACATTAAATCTTTAAAGGAGAACTATGGGGTCAGGGCTTTTCCCCATAATTCTCCTCAGGGTAACGGAAGGACACAAACTAGCGTCCTCCCGTTACCCTAAGCTACAGCTCGCGGTATACTGAGACGCCGCAGCCGGAGCGGATCCCGACATCAATGTCGAGATCCGCCCAGCTGCGTGAGTGACAGCTGGCTCTGCCTATCTAGAGGCAGAGTCAGCTGTACCCGCCCCTCCCCCATCCGGTCCGCCAGTCAGCGCTGGCGGATCGGAGCGGGGAGGGGGGAATCCAGCCCCTCCCCTGTCACGGCAGAGAGCCGTGACAGGATCGAGAGGTGAGCGAACGCCGGTATATATTCGCTCATCTCCCGATCTACTGAGCCGACCTGTGACAGTCTCATTGTCACAGGTCAGCTAGAACTATGAGGTGAGTGGAAATCACTCATCTCATAGTTCTCCTTTAAACATTAGATCTTTATTCAAACACTGAATAAAATTGCCTTTCCAATCATCTTTCAACAAAAATACCCATAAATGTACTGTAGAATAAGCATGTACACTCTTAGCATCAGAAGATGGTAATGCCTTAGGAACAATTATTTCTTGTTGTCACGGTCAGGGAACTGTATTCATTGAGGATGCAGGCTCTGGGGTTTATGGAGCAGCCAGGAACAGGCGGAGGCCAGAGAGGCAACAGGGTCTCAGGATACTGGAAGAGCAAGGATAAAATGACTGCACCTTTAGCGGGGATGTGATAGAGGCGCAAAGTCTAAAGAGCACCGAGTGTTCACCAGAGCTCCTGATGGTTGAGATGGGTTTTACTAGAGGACAGCTCCCATGTTGCAGCCCTCTAACACACCCATGCAGACACAGTCAACAAAATACTGCAGATGAAACAAGTGGAATAGTTGCAGTGCTGAATTTCAGGAAACAATGGCAGACAGACTCTTTCAACACTGCTGATCAGGAATTCAGGATGCAGACGTTCTCAGAGGAGGGAGTCCATACCTCAGGGTGATAAGAACCACACATACAAAGCAGAGTCTATAACAGCACAGTTGGTTAGCATACACAGAGAAAGCAGGCTGATAAAGAAATGCAGCCACAGAGTTGCTGGATAGTGGAAACTCACAGGTAATGCACCAGTGCATGTGCAGGAAGCGAAGCACAGACCAGCTTACTGAAGACTGTGATAGCAGTTCTCTTGCAGGAAGGCAGGATCTCACTAGAAGCAAAGAAGAGTCCAAGGAGATACAGAGATCAGCAACACAGGTATGATAGCAATTCTCAGGAATCCTCAGGAAACAGGAAGAAAGCTTTAAGACACATACTGTAAGAGTTCTGGCAGCTATTGTAAGGACAGATTTCTCAAATTCAGAGCAACAGGTGCACTAGCATTTTAAGGTTGAGGTTGAGAGCAGATTGGCTGGAAGCCAATCATTAAAACGTTTGACCACTTCTCCAAGCAAAATCCCTTCAGTTGCAAGATGTTTGTGAGTTTTCTTGCATGAACTGCCCATTTCAAAATTCCCTTTTGGTGGAATTGCTAGTGTGCTTTGCATCATTATTGTGTTGAAAGACCCATTTCTGGTTCAACTTCAACTTTTGGACAGATGGCCTAACATTCTCATCGAGCGCAACATTTGCACCACCAGGAGGTTCTTCTGAAATGCTGTCTTTAGTTTACAGCAAACATGTGCATTGTTACTGTGAGCAAGCAACTCTATCTCTGATTGATCAGTCTCTAGCACATTGTTCCAGACAGCCTGGTCTTTGTGTTCCATAGCAAAAACTGTAAGTTGCTCCAATCTTCGTTTCAAACAGCCAAGGCTTTTTCTTAACTTTCTGATTGTAGATGCATGCAGTTTGACCCCCAACTGTTGCAGGAAAACCCTGCAATAAAATTATTTTGAGATTCTTGGAGACTTCTTTTAGCATCAAATGATCAGCTCTTAGACTGATTTTGTTAAAGGAGAACTATGAGGTTAGTCTTTTCCCCATAGTTCTCCTTAGGGTAACGGGAGGACACAAACTAGCGTCCTCCCGTCACCCTAGGCTCAGTATACCGCGAGCTGTATCTCGCGGTATACTTTAAGGCAGCCAGATTTTAACAAAGTAGCAGTCATTTTAAATCTATGCCATTTATAGATTATTTTTTCCTAAAGTTGAATGATTGATTTCAAATAAGTGGCTGATCCTTTTTAATCCTTTGCCAAGCTCATTGGCTTCCACAACTTTCTTTCTGAAGGCTTTAGAGCGTTCTACTGATCTTGGTATGATGACATAACACACATCAATAGCAGAGAGAACACCAGACCCTAGATATCTGAAGTTTAAATAAAAGGTGCCCATACACCTTACAATTATCTTTTATTTTTGTTTTTCCCGTCATCGCACCCTCGTTCAATTTCTGCTTGAATACCCCATCATGCACAGACCAATGTAGATTTTGATAATCCTTCGTCAGCAATACTAACTGGCCAAATTTTGTCCATCAACAGATATTCATTTGCACATGTGCAGTGTTAAGGTTGCGATTTTTGTTATACGAAAAGGCCACTAATCCATCAATTTTCGTACATTTCTACGAAATGTTCTAGTCTGCCCGTTCAACCAAATGCGGCCAGTTGCACAGTAATCACGTTCGTGCGCTGCCCATCAACTGGCCGATGATCATCCGAAAAACAGATCGCATTCGTTATGACAAGTTCCACCCGCATACTCACTAAGTAGGTTCTAATCACTGGCACCAAATCTGGAACACCCAATTCTAATTTCATGGATTGGAAGTGGTGGTATATGTAGTTGTGTATTTACTTCTTGCATGTGACAAATCTGCATTTTGTTAATACTGATCATAAAAATAAATGCACCATGTCAATTTTATGTCATTTGTTCATGTATATCACCTTTGGGCACTATTTTAATCAAGATCTAATATTTGTGTCTATATATACAGTATATAGTCAATAATTTCAATGGGTTTACTTACTTTTTCGTATGACGTGTACATGCAAACGAACAAAAAAAACAACAGAACAAAAAACCATAAGCGCACAACTGATACTTAGTCACTGGAAAAATCACGGGCTATGAATTATGGTGTGCAGGCTCTCACTGACAGGGAGAGGACCCTGCAAATTCAAATGGTAAACAGAAACAAACAAAAGAGAGCGCTACTACCTGATATTGAATGGCATCTATTCATGAAGGAAAGAACAAATGTGTGTAACTTACAGTTTGGAAGTCTGCAAATGTGTCAAGGATGGTGAACCAATAACCGGTGTACAGAGGAAGTCCAAATCCGAATGCTGCAGCAGTGGATGGATGAGGGGGCGCTGTGAAGTTTCCTAGCGGCACGCGTGCACGGCTGGCCAGGCCGGGCCACGGCGGCTAAGGGGGGAAGGACCGCGGCGGTTGTGGAACCGGGACCGCGAGCGGCTGTGTTCGGTGCGTGTATAGTGGAGTCAGATCAGTGGGCAAAGTATCGACAGGGCGTCTGAGTGGGTGGACGCTGTGCACAGACAGGCTCGCTATATCGTGATGACTACGCGTTTCGAGGCACAACCTCTTTGTCAAGTCTTAGGGCAAAGATGTGTGGCGGGAGGCACAGCACACTTTAAATCTGACACATGGGAGGGGAGTAGTGAGCTATTGGCCAATCATGGGACAGTGTTCAAGGAGAGGGAGGGACAGATGAATGACGGGACACGCCCCCCGGGGGCGGACACAGCAGAGGCTGTGCTGTTAGCGATCTAACTTTCTCTATAGGTGGATCAGAGGTCTATCTCGCAATAAAGATTATGTCCCTCATGATACATGTAAAAACGAGTGGGGGTGGGGGTAGGGAAACACGTAAACAAATTTGGAATCCTTTATTTTGAAAAAATGATTAAAAAACGATTTTGATATATCAGTGATGCATCAGTATAAAAAGATTTTAATATATCAGTTTAAAACAGAGTGAGGGGGGGGGGAAAGGAGAGGGAAAGGGTTTTCAAAAAAGGGGGGGCTTGATCAATTAGTTTACATGGCATAACCATTGGTGCTAGAGATTGAATTTAAAAGAACAATTCATTCTTGATTTTGGTATTAGTATAATATAGGAGTGTGTTCATTGGGGGTTCCAAACTGGTATATGCCACTAGCTAATACCAAAATCAACATTAGTATTACAATTAATATTAAAA
>NW_017306588.1:0-4455 GCF_000935625.1 Nanorana parkeri
TATGGTGGGCTCTGCAGGGTCACCCTCAGGTGGGATCTCGAGTGGGCTCTGCAAGGGGTATAACTAGAAATCACGGGGCCCCATACAAAATTTTGCTATGGGGCCCTGTGATTTCTAGTTACGCCCCTGATGACAGCTAACCGAAGTGCAGCCAAAGGCAGACGATGTGCAGCTGATTTCAGCCAGCCGTAGCGAATAGCCGAACGTTGTTCAGCTCACTTCACTTCGGCTTGGTTATTCACTCGGCTGCTGTCGGCAGCTTGGTGAATAACCCCCCCGTACAGTCATCATGTTTCCACAGCAGCTCCGACTCTCTCAGCTTGGCTTCCCTGAACTCCTTGTCCGGTACAAGATCACAAGGGACGGAGCCGACACCATCAGCCGTCCATCTACTAGCTTAGAGGAGGGCGGAGGAGGAGAGGGGATTGTCTTGCCTCGCTGTGCCTGTGTATTTGTAGGCACACACAGCTTACCAGCACACACAAGGGTGGCTCTACGCCAGCCGGGGCGAGCGCTGAAAATGGGCGCGTGCGTCACGGTCTGTCTTTATGACTTTCTGGTGTTTGGATCGTCAGATCTGTTCACGCAATTCTGCCACACACATACACAGTGGCGTCACGCGGGGTGACACCATTGCAGGGGTGACACCAAAATGACTGGCAGTCATATTGGTGTCACCCCCTCTAAAAAGTCGGGCACTCGGCCAATGGACCGAGAGCCCGACAGTGTCAAGAGCCGGAGTGAATGTCCCCTCCTCTCTCTCTGCCGGTATCCATCACCGGCAGGCGTCAATCAGATGGCCGCGCATGCGCGATGAGAACACACGCACGCGCCATGATGACACGGCGTGGTGTCTCCAGGTCTGAAGACCGGGTGACACCCAGTCTCGGGACGCCCCTGCACGTACATACAGAAAAAATAATAATTTGTCAGCGATTGGTGGCCGATAGCTGTTATAGAATTTCCCCTTGAGGAGTCCGGTCACGCCAGATGGCTAGCTGTGCACTGGGTGACTGGTCTTCTCGCCGCCCCCTAGTTCAGCAGGGCACGCCTAGGTTACATGGTGCACCCAGCATACAGGAGAGAGGTGGGGGGGGACCTCCTATAAGCAAAAATTAAGACTCCTTCACACCTGGCTGATCCTGGCTTCCTCCTGACTGCAGCAGACTGATCACTGCGAGGACGGGAGACTGAGGAAATGCCTCCTTCTGCCTGCAGCAGACTGAACACAAGGGGGAGGGGAGAAGGAGGAAATTCTTCCTCTTGGCTGCAGCAGACTGATCACCTGGGGGAGGGGAGATTGAGGAAATGCTTCCTCCTGTCTGCAGGAGTCTTATCACTGGGGGGAGGGGAGACTGAGGGAATGCTTCCTCCTGCCTGCAGCAGACTGATCACTGGGGGAGGGGAGACTGAGGAAATGCTTCCTCCTGCCTGCAACAGACTGATGACATCATCTCAGACTAGACAAATTCACTGACTGGAGCTCAAGGACAGCTTTTTGATGATTTTCTGTTGCTGTATAATGTGACCTGTCAGGAATGTATTCATGCAGATTAGTAAATTGCAGGCACCACTTCAGTCCTTGGGGCGAGTTGCATGGCAGACAGCGGCAGAGTTGCATGGCAGACAGCGGCAGAGTTGCATGGCAGACAGCGGCAGAGTTGCATGGCAGACAGCGGTAGAGTTGCATGGCAGACATCGGCAGAGTTGCATGGCAGACAGCGGCAGATCCCGGCACTGTGATGTCTCTCTGTCAGCCATTATCAGAGCCCGTCTACAGAAGTTGATGTCAATCTCATGCAGATAAGCTGCTAAAGTTCATATTGGTGGTGACCTGAAGATGGCGCTCTACCTAGACGTTCCTCTCCTCGTGTACACCGGGGTGCTACAACCTACATATCCCTTCGCTGCCCTTTGCTGCGCCCGTCTCCCTCTTATTTATGATCCGCCTCCTCTGCCGCAGGCGATTGGGAAGCGGGAGAGATTCAGCATGCGTCCATGTTCCATGCAGATAACCTTCATCCCGGATCCGTTATCAGCCGGTTCTCTGACGGCTCTCCAGAGCAAAACAAAGTAAACAAGATTTAAAGGTTGGACGCCGCCGTGCGTGCGGCATGGGACGGCGCCGAGGATTCTGGGTAATGACATTATTTGGCTCCTGAAGCACCCACAGACATTAGATAAAAGATGGAGGGCAGATGTTCGGTTGTGTTCGGAGCGTATTATGATGGCAACGCGGCTTCACAAATTATATTTGAATTTAAAGAAATGCGTCGTGGTTTTATGTAAATGTTTTATTTTTATGGCCGAGTTTTGCAAATAAAGTTTTTACAATTGAAGAAAATATATTTTTGTAGTTTCAGAACAGCCACCCCTGTGGCACTCTCGACTGCTTTTCACCTTTTCTCCACCTTCTTCGAATCTTTTCCGTCTTGTAGTTTACAGGGTTCAATAGCTCAAGATTAAAATGACACACACAAGTGAATGAGTCAGAGCAGTGCCTCCTCCCCCATCAAAAGCAAAGACTCCTCCCCCTCTCTCCTCCTCAAAAGCAGTGCCTCCTGCTCCATTAAGAACAATGTCTCCACCCCCTCTCCTCCTCAGGAGCAGTGTCTCCTCCCCCATTTAGACCAATGACTCCTCCCTCTCTCCTCCTCAGAAGCAGTGTCTCCTCCCCATCAAGAAGACTCCTTCCCCTCTTTCCTCCTCAAAAGTAGTGCCTTCTTGCCCATTGAGAGCAATGACTCCTCCCCTCTCCTCCTTAAGGGCAATGCCTCCTCCCCATTAAGAGCGTTTCCTCCTCCCCCCATCAAAAGCAGTGACTCCTCCCCCCTCTCCTCCTCAAAAGCAGTGCCTCCTCCCCCAATAAGAACAATGTCTCCTCCCCCGCTTCTCCTCAAGAGCAGTGCCTTCTCCCCCATTAAGAGCAATGACTCCTCCCCCTCTCATCCTTAAGCACAGTGTCTCCTCCCCTATTAGGAGCAATGACTCCTCCCCCCCTCTCCTCCTCAAGAGCAGTGCCTCCTCCCTCATTAAGACCAATGACTCCTCCCCCTCAAGCACATTGGGTCCTCCCCATTTAAAAAGCAATGACTCATCCTCCTCTCAAGCATTGACTGCTCCCACTCTTTCTCGCTCCGAAGCCGTGACTCTTCCCTCCTCTCTTCCTCCAAAAACAGGAACTTCTCCCCCTCAATAGTAGTGACTCCTCCCCTTTTCTGCCCCTCCAGAGCAGTGACTTCTCACCCCCTACCCCTCTTGCCCCTCCCTGGTGGTGGTGGGGGGGTATTTGGAGGGTAGGAGGGGCACATTGAGGAACCTGGCCTTGGGGCAGCAGAAAGAGTAAATCCGGCCCTGTTCACACCACTGAACAGCTGCCACAGATAACAGATATGTCCTCCTGCCAGTCACATGTTGGACACACAGCTTCGTCCTTAGCTTCAATGTGAAACTACAGAACGGGTTAAACCTTCATGTGTCCAGCAACATCTGACCGGTAAGAAGACGTATCTGTAGCAGCTCTACAACAGGTTTATGGGCCCTGCTACAGCCAAAGTACTAGATCCTGCTGCAGGTAGAGATACGCCTCACAAAGCACCTACGAAATACCAGAGAGGGTCCATGGACGTGTATACAAGAGCCCAGACCAAAGCCCCCTGCAGACAAGTGGACACAGAGACATCATAAAGTAGTATTTCCCTAGGCATAGGTGACTGCGCACATGCTGCATGTGAGTGTGAGACTAAGAAAGAAATATGGGGTGAGCTACAGAAAGTACAGGTGAGAAAGAACATCCTGCCAATACATTGTTCTTATTTAGAAAGCTCTACAAGAATAAGGTGATGAAAGGCCAGCACATGCCGGATCTATAGAAGATGTACCTTAGAAATGCCTGCAAGCTACAGGAGAAGAGATGAAAGATTTTCTTAGGGCAGCTCTGCTACATAGTGGTCTACCAGACAGCTATGAGGCGCTCGCTACAGCATGAGACGCTCCTTACAGCATGAGACGCTCGTTACAGCATGAGACGCTCGTTACAGCATGAGACGCTCCTTACAGCATGAGACGCTCGTTACAGCATGAGACGCTCGTTACAGCATGAGACGCTCCTTACAGCATGAGACGCTCGTTACAGCATGAGGCGGTCGTTACAGCATGAGACGCTCGTTACAGCATGAGACGCTCCTTACAGCATGAGACGCTCGTTACAGCATGAGGCGCTCGTTACAGCATGAGACGCTCGTCAGGGTTAAGAGCTTACCCTGGAATATGTTATAGGCAAGCTTATCGATCAATAGAGAAAATGGAAACAGAATCAGTACTTAAAGGAGAACTATAAGGGGGGGGGGGCTTTTCACTCACCTCATAGTTCTGGGCGACCTGTGACAATGAGACTGTCACAGGTCGGCTCTGTAGATCGGGAGGGGGGCGAACACATACCGGGGTTCGCCCCCT
>NW_017306588.1:4500-5910 GCF_000935625.1 Nanorana parkeri
CCCCTGTCCGATCCTCCAGCGCTGACTGGCGGAACGGACTGGGAGGGTGCAGCTGGCTCTGTCTTTAGATAGGCAGAGCCAGCTGTCACTCACGCATCTGGGCGGATCCAGACATAATTGTCGGGATCTGCTTCAGCTGCGGCGTCTCAGTATACCGCGAGCTGTAGCTCTCTATATACTGAGCCTAGGATGACGGGAGGACGCTAGTTTGTGTCCTCCCGTTACCCTAAGGAGAACTATGGGGAAAAGACTTAACCCCATAGTTCTCCTTTAATTTAGATTGTAAGCCCTCCCGGGCCGGGCCCGACCTTACAAGGGGTGTCCCCAGGCCGGGTGTCACCCGGAGCGGTTATCGGGTGACACCCCGCAGTGACGTCAGCACACGAGGACGTCATCGCGCATGCGCAGCGATCTTATTGATACCTGCCGGCGGCCATCTCGGTGATGGACGCCGGCAGAGAGAGGAGGGGACAGTCACACCGGCGGGATAAGGTATGCTGCCGGGTCCCCTCCTCTCTCCCGAAACTGTCGGGCGCTCGATCCATAACAGAGTACAGGGTCTCAGAAGGAATAGGGGAAGGTTATCTACAATGTCCTCAATAGAAAGACACCTTATCCATGTTGTACTATATCTTGAAAGTAACCTCCTATTAGAGAAGACGCTCACCAGGCAAAGATACATAGTGACACTCAGAGGTAACAGCGGTATTATCACAACAGGAAGCCACATACAAGATAAAGGAAAAATGACAGATGAACTGTATCAGCGGAAGTGCAGAGAAGTGGTTAACATTGGAAAAAACATTTGACCCTTGAGTCCTGAAACTCTAAAGAAAGAAGCTGAAGATCATCATGTCAGTGGCATAGAAATGGACTCAGATAACGAAGTGTCCCAGTCTGCAAGAAGGGAAAGATGAGTAAGAAATCTTTTTCCAAAAGTAATAACAGCACCGGCAGGCCCCTGTACTTAATTCACTCCGATCTACACTATATTGCCTAAAGTATTGGGCCCCTCCCCCTCCCAATCATTGGATTCAGGTGTTCCGTGACATTTCCCGGCTACTAAATATTCCGCCGCGGTCGCCTGTTACTGGGATTATAACAAAGTGGAAGCGACTGGGAACAACAGCAACTCAGCCAGGAAGTGGTCGGCCACGTCACATGACAGAGCGGGGTCAGCGCATGCTGAAGCGCACAGCGCGCAGAAGTCGCCAACTGTCTGCAGAGTCAATAGCTACAGACCTCCAAACTCCATGCGGCCGTCAGATGGGCACAACAACAGTGCGTAGAGAGCTTCATGGAATGGGTTTCCATGGCCGAGCAGCTGCATCCAAGTCGCACATCACCAAGTGCAATGCAAAGTGTGGGATGCCGCGGTGTAAAGCGCGCCGCCACTGGACTCTAGAGAAG
>NW_017306588.1:8180-16123 GCF_000935625.1 Nanorana parkeri
CACTCACCTCATAGTTCTGGGCGACCTGTGACAATGAGACTGTCACAGGTCGGCTCTGTAGATCGGGAGGTGAGCGAACACATACCGGCGTTCGCTCACTTCTCGATCCTGTCACGGCAGAGAGCCGGGACAGGGGAGGGGCTGGATTTCCCCCTCCCCTGTCCGATCCTCCAGCGCTGACTGGCGGAACGGACTGGGAGGGTGCAGCTGGCTCTGTCTTTAGATAGGCAGAGCCAGCTGTCACTCACGCAGCTGGGCGGATCCAGACATAATTGTCGGGATCTGCTTCAGCTGCGGCGTCTCAGTATACCGCGAGCTGTAGCTCTCTATATACTGAGCCTAGGATGACGGGAGGACGCTAGTTTGTGTCCTCCCGTTACCCTAAGGAGAACTATGGGGAAAAGACTTAACCCCATAGTTCTCCTTTAATTTAGATTGTAAGCCCTCCCGGGCCGGGCCCGACCTTACAAGGGGTGTCCCCAGGCCGGGTGTCACCCGGAGCGGTTATCGGGTGACACCCCGCAGTGACGTCAGCACACGAGGACGTCATCGCGCATGCGCAGCGATCTTATTGATACCTGCCGGCGGCCATCTCGGTGATGGACGCCGGCAGAGAGAGGAGGGGACAGTCACACCGGCGGGATAAGGTATGCTGCCGGGTCCCCTCCTCTCTCCCGAAACTGTCGGGCGCTCGATCCATAACAGAGTACAGGGTCTCAGAAGGAATAGGGGAAGGTTATCTACAATGTCCTCAATAGAAAGACACCTTATCCATGTTGTACTATATCTTGAAAGTAACCTCCTATTAGAGAAGACGCTCACCAGGCAAAGATACATAGTGACACTCAGAGGTAACAGCGGTATTATCACAACAGGAAGCCACATACAAGATAAAGGAAAAATGACAGATGAACTGTATCAGCGGAAGTGCAGAGAAGTGGTTAACATTGGAAAAAACATTTGACCCTTGAGTCCTGAAACTCTAAAGAAAGAAGCTGAAGATCATCATGTCAGTGGCATAGAAATGGACTCAGATAACGAAGTGTCCCAGTCTGCAAGAAGGGAAAGATGAGTAAGAAATCTTTTTCCAAAAGTAATAACAGCACCGGCAGGCCCCTGTACTTAATTCACTCCGATCAAGAGGCGGAGACTGCGAGCCCCTCCCCCAACATCAGTACCTGACCTCACAAATGGTCCAACATCCCCATAGACACACCCCTAAACCTTGTGGACGCCTTCCCAGAAGAGGTGGAGCTGTTATAGCGGCAAAGGGCGGAGCCAACCCAATACTGAACCCTACGGACTAAGACTGGGATGCCATTAAAGTTCATGTGCGTGTAAAGGCGTCCCAATACTTCTGGTAATATAGTGTGTGTGGTCCTATGAAAGCTCGGACTCCAGGAAGGAAAAGGTCTTTTCTCACATTCATTGATGACCTCTCAAGGTGCGCTGTGCTCTGCCTGTTACAGCAAAGATTAACTTGGACAATATATTTCCAAGTAAGCCAACAAATTTCACAAAATGCCTAATAATAGTCGGCGCGGATGATGGCTCGGAGTACACGGAGTACACAAGTGGTAAAATACAAGCTATTCTGACTACTGTATCATACAATTCAGGACAATACGGTGCTGCAGAGAGAACAAGCCGCACTTTATGTGAAGGTTGCAGAAGCTTTTTGATGCGGATATTCAGAAAAAAAAAACCTACTGGGGAGAAGCCATTGTGACCGTCTGCTATTTCCAGAACCACTTACCTCGAAAGCAACATAGAGAACTCCATGAGGTATGGAATGGAGAGAAGCCTGACCTGAGACTCATCAGAATCCATGGAGGTGAAGCGTTATGTACAAGTTTCCCAAAGAAAAGCAACGTACACTTATCTCTAAACGCCGCTCTTAATGCCCGGACACCGGCGGCATCTGATCCGCAATGGAAGCGTATTAAATGCTTTTGAAACATGTTTCTATGGAGCAGAAAGGTCGCATAATGGCGCCGGGCTACAAAAGTGCCGTATTCTGGAATCACTGTGAGCTGGACTTGTTACAATTGATAATGTCTGGAGCGGCCTGCGCTGACACGGCGGGAAGCAGCCGCATTGTACGCGGGGCTCAGAGTGCGCTAAGTGCAATTTATTGCTGGGGGGAAAAAATGATTTATTGATTTTTCTGGTATTAAATATTCCATCCTGCAGGAGAGAGCGCGGTATGGTAATCGCATCGCCTCTCGTGCCGGAGTGGATGCATTTATGTCGGATTTAATTAAAGAGAAAGGGTCAGAGGAAATACGAACAGCGCCATTCATTTGCTGTGATTTCTTCTTAGTTCAAAAAGTGTTTAAAGAGCATCGATGGAATAAATATGAGGACCTTGATGATATGTCATAGAGAGGAGGGAGGACCTTTATTATAGGATAGAGAGGAGGACCTTGATGATATGTCATAGATATGAGGACCTTGATGATATGTCATAGATATGAGGACCTTTACTATAGGATAGACAGGAGGACCTTGATGATATGTCATGGAGGACCTTTATCATAGAATAGATAGGAGGACCTTTATTATAGGATAGATATGAGGACTAAATATGAGGACCTTGATGATATGTCATAGAGAGGAGGACCTTTATCATAGGATAGAGAGGAGGACCTTTATTAACCAATCATCTTCTTCTTTCCTGTAGTATTTAGCTGTCCCTCCAGCACTGGTGCCGGTGTTCTATCGAAAAATTCCAACTCCTCGAGATCTCCAACGACCTGCCTTCCAGTTTAGTTAGAAGTGAGAGATTTGGGTGAGAAGGCTGTACTGCATGTGGCGCCACCCGCGGCATTTCCCTACACACATACAGCACAGCAATAAAGTATTAAAATAAACTAGGGTCACGCTAATCCAGCACGTTATTAAGCTGAGTGGCCGCGCTCAATATGGCCGCAAGCGGTGCTGGATTAGTGTGACTCTACTTCATTGTAACACTTTATTGCTGTGCTGTATGTGTGTAGGGAAATGCCGCGGGTGGCGCCACATGCAGTACAGCCTTCTCACCCAAATCTCTCACTTCTAACTAAACTAAACACACTAGTTGTATTTCATCAACTAAACCTGGGAAAAAACTATGGAAAGTCTTTTCAAACTGATCCTCTTACTTCCTTTCCACAATGATCCTCACACTTTTCTTCCGTGTTGGTCCTCCCCCTTCCTTCTCATATGGATCCTCATACTTCCTTTACGTATCAATAATCAGATTCCTCTTCCCTATTAATTCTCACACTTCCCTTTCATACTGACCCCTTAATCCTAAATCATTATACTCCCCTTCCACAATGATCCTCCTAATCCCTTGCAGCAATTCTCATACCTTCATTTCACAATATTTTCCCCTCCCCGTCGCTCCTCATTCTCCACCACCCTCAGCATTCTCATTGTTCCCTACCAATCCTCATTATTTCCCTCTTCACTAATCTTAATTCTTCTCTCCCTCACTAAAGCTCATTCTTTACCTCACCATTGATCCCCATTCTTCCCTAACAGTCTTCATTTCTCTCCACCTCTAGTCCCTACCAATACTTCCCTCCCCAGCGATCCTCATTCTTTCCCTCCAAAAGAATTGTCATTTTTACCCTTCCTTTTGGATCTTCATACTTTTACGTCCCACTGATCCTTATTCTCCCCCTTCATGCTGATTCTCATTCTTCTGCTTCCCACCAATCCTCATTCTCTTCATCCCCACCAATCCTCATTTTTTCTCTGCTCACCAATCTTCATACTTTCCCTTCCCACATATCCCCCTTCTTCCATTCCCCACCAATCCCCATTCTTTCTCTTCCCACACAACCTCATTCTTCCCCTCTCCACAGATCCTAATTGTTCTCCTTCCAGCATATCCCCATTCTCCCATTGCCCACTGATCCTCATTCTCCCACTCCCCACTGATCCTCATTTTCCCACTCTCCATCAATCCCCATTCATCCCCTCCTCACCGATCCCCATTCTTCCCCTCCTCACCGATCCTCATTTTCCCACTACCCACCAATCCCGATCCTTCCTCTCCCCACTGATCTTAATTCTCCCACTCTCTACCAATCCCCATTCTTCCCCTCCTCACCGATCCCCATTCTTCCCCTCCTCACCGATCCTCATTTTCCCACTACCCACCGATCCCGATTCTTCCTCTCCCCACTGATCTTAATTCTCCCACTCCCCACCGATCCCCATTCTTCCCCTCCTCACCGATCCTCATTCTCCCACTCCCCACCAATCCCCATTCTTACACTCTCCTCCGATCCTCATTCTCTCTCTCCCCACTGATCCTCATTCTCCCACTCCCCACTGATCCTCATTTTCCCACTCCCCACCGATCCTCATTCTCTCCCTCCCCACTGATCCTCATTCTCCCACTCTCCACCGATCCCCATTCTTACACTCCTCACCGATCCTCATTCTCCCACTCCCCACCAATCCCCATTCTTACACTCTCCACCGATCCTCATTCTCTCTCTCCCCATCGATCCTCATTCTCCCACTCCCCACTGATCCTCATTTTCCCACTCCCCACCAATCCCCATTCTTCCCCTCCTCACTGATCCCCATTCTTCCCTCCTAACCGATCCCCATTCTTCCCCTCCTCACCGATCCCCATTCTTCCCTTCCTCACCGATCCTCATTCTCCCACTACCCACCGATCCCCATTCTTCCCCTCCCCACTGATCCTCATTCTCCCCTCCCCACCGATCCTCATTCTTACACTCCCCACCGATCCTCATTCTCTCCCTCCCCACTGATCCCCATTCTTCCCTTCCTCTCCGATCCCCATTCCTACAATCCTCACCGACCCCCATTCTTCCTCTCCCCAAGACCCTCATGCATCTTTTTTTTCTCTCACATCATTTCTTACACATCCCTTCCCATTCCCACCCAATCCACAGCGACCTGTCAGCAATCATTGTCCATAGCAATGTCTCTAATGGAAATCTGTATCAGAATATCCGGGTCCCATGTACCCCCCCCCCTCCCCTCGGGCACCCCTGGGATTTTCATCTTCAGATCCTTCTCCTCTTGCTGTGACATGTTGCAGGCCTCCCCAGCAGCCACGCACACCGATTCATCCTTTTTTCTCATATTTCTAAATGACTAACAGTTTAGAGAGAAGTCAGATGATGAATATGTAAAATACTTTGAAGAAAAAAAAAAAAAAGTGCCATTTAAAATGATTTTCTTTCCTGCGATGAAATGCTGGCAGGGTTTAATTTTACTGCGAAGGAAGGAGGACGATTTACTAGCAGACGTTATTTACATATTCAAGATCTGGATCCAAACTCAGCGCCATAAAACTGCACTTCTATGCTGCGGCGGCGGGGCCCTGACTGTAGTCCATTTAACCCTTTCCAATGCAAAACGCCACCAGAAACCGCGAGGCAAAGGGAGCGTTCCGAATGCGACGCCTCAGCGGACAAACGGATCGACGTGCCCAACTCATCCTCGAGGTGAAGAAGTGGGCTGCAGTGAACCTTCAAAGAGAAGAACGGATCCCGAGAAATTGTTACTTTAAGGAGAACTATGAGATGAGTAATTTCCACTCACCTCAAAGTTCTAGCCGACCTGTGACAATGAGACTGTCACAGGTCGGCTCAGTAGATCGGGAGGTGAGCGAACACATACCGGCGTTCGCTCACTTCTCGATCCTGTCACTGCTGTGACAGGGGAGGGGCTGGATTCCCCCCGCTCCGATCCTCCAGCGCTGACTGGCGGAACCGACGGGGGAGGGGGCGGGTACAGCTGGCTCTGCCTCTAGATAGGCAGAGCCAGCCGTCACTCACGCAGCTGGGCGGATCCCGTCATCTAAGTCGGGATCCGCAACAGGTGCGGCGTCTCAGTATGTAGCTCCCTATATACTGAGCTTTGGGTGACGGGAGGACGCTAGTTTGTGTCCTCCCGTTACCCTAAGGAGAACTATGGGGAAAAACACTGACCTCATAGTTCTCCTTTAATAAAAGAAGTAATAAATGTTACAGTCCATCCACAAGTCTGCGTCTCATTCATAGAGTTCCCTTCACTTCCTGTCACATGCACAACCAAGATGGCCACCGGCGGGTACCAGAAGAGTGCCGCGCGTGCGCGATGACGTCATCAGTCGGCGGGGTGACACCAGGTAACCGCTGCGGGTGTCACTCAGCCTCGCTACGCCCCTGCTTCAAAGTGACGGGAATTTCCTTCTTAGTTGTCACCAGTGGCGTCACAAGGGGGGGTGCGGCCCGCACCTGGGTGACACCAATATCCCATCGCACTCCTGACCGGATGGAAGGTAAAACAGGGCCTGGGTGCGGCAGTGACAGCAGATGCCTCCGCAAAACACAAGTCCGAACAGGAAGTCACTCCAACGCAATGCCGAGTCAATCTTGTTTACTGACTAGCAATAGTGTAGCATTTCACAGCAACGTTTCGGGAACCCATCATGGGTCCTTCTTCAGGCAAACAAAGAAAAAAAGAAGGACCCGTGATTGGTTCCCGAAACGTTGCTGTGAAATGCTACACTATTGCTAGTCAGTAAACAAGATTGACTCGGCATTGCGTTGGAGTGACTTCCTGTTTGGACCATTGCAGGGGTGACACTAAAATGACTGACAGTCATTTTGGTGTCACCCCCTCTAAAAAGTCAGGCACTTGGTCATAGACCGAGAGCCCGACAGTGTCAGGAGAGGGGAGGGGACCCGGCGGCATATCTTATCCCGCCGGGTGAACGTCCCCTCCTCTCTCTGCCGGCGCCCATCACTAAGATGGCCACCGGCAGGCATCAAGCAGAAGGCCGCGCATGCGCGATGACGTCATCGCTCAATCGCGAGGTGACGTCACGCGCATGATGAAGACACGGCGGGGTGTCCCCGGTCTGGAGACTGGGTGACACCCGGCCTCGTGACGCCCCTGGATGTCACCAGAACAGGTGACCCCATTTGGACCATTTCCTCCTCTATTCCTGTTCTGGAGACAACCCAAAATGCTGGATTTTCAGTGTTCAGGTGTCACACTTACCTCTCCCGGGACCCTTCCCCTGTCTTCTGTTCGGCATGCATCCACCAGGGTTTTAATCCGAGCGTCGCACAGGTCTTCCGATCACGCTGCATCCAATCAGGAGAAAGCTGTGAAGGGATGTATGATTGGCGTTTGAGCAACGAATTGCTGCCTCCATTCCCCTGTGTCCTCCATGCTTCTACTCCTGCTGATGATCACTGTAGTAAACTAAGCATGAGATTGTAGTCCATCCTGGGGGGGGGGCTAGCCTCCCGGGGGGGGGGGGGGCGGAGCTTGGAGCGGTGACTACTTTACAACACACACAGGGTCCATAGGAAACAGACGTAGTCACCCTCCAGAAGGAAGGACAGTGTCAGAGATGATTGGAGGATCTACAGCCGAGTGACACACAAATAAGATACATTGTTGCTCGGAGTTCGGGGACTCGGAAATCTATGAAGATTCTTCAGACTTTGTACATCAAGAATGAAATTAAGGGCGGAGCTCCTCGTCCTCGTCAAGGACGTAACAGTTTATTATGAAATGGTTCTCACAAGAGTGAAGCAATCAATCACGTGTAACATCCACATTTGGGTAAAACAGACGCAGTCCGGCCAGATTCATGGGATATACACTTGTATCAGAATTATATGGCTGACGCGTTTCTGAGGCCACGCCCCCCCCTTCACCAGAACCCTGTGCTTTCTACAAGTGATTGATTGCCTCACTCTTGTGAAAACTTTATTTATAAGCTTTTTATTAACACGTCCTTGTGAAGTATATGACAAACTCCATGGGGACGAGACGCTCTGCCTCTTCTTTGACAGTTGTCTATAGCGGCGAGGAAATTGGTCTTGGATGCCGGAAACTTCCAAAAAAACGGTTTCTTCTATTTTTCAGGCCTGTGAGGGGCCCGAATATACATAGGAGGGGGGGGGGGG
>NW_017306588.1:16237-17751 GCF_000935625.1 Nanorana parkeri
AAATCCTCACATTGGACGTCGTATATCACACCTCAGCTCCGGATTCTGTCAGAACGCGATGTACAAAGTGACCACAATTGGCTTCCATATCGCAGAACGCTCCAAACTTTTCCTGAACAAGAAACTGAATCGTTTTTCTCCCCGAGAGGCGAAGAGAGACGGCGACTTCCCGAAGTGCTCATATGAACAGAGAGAGTGATTGTCACTGCAAAACATCTTCCCAATAAGAATATTATAATAAATCACAGAAGTAAATATTATGTATAGAGCGCCGATAAGTCACACAGAGCACATTCACATCAGTCCCCGCCCCCGAGGAGCTTACAATCTACAGTTCCTATCTCACATTCAGGAGCCAATGAACCTTCCATCATGTCTTTGGAGTGTGGGAGGAAACCTAGCACAGGAAGTACATGCAGACTCCATGCAGACAGCAACACTGGGGCCACTACATCACTGTGCTGCGTCACAGAACCTCTTTCTGGGGTGAAAGAACAACACGAGGTGAGAGTAGGAAGTGTCATCAGTATAAAAGTTTCTGATAAACTCCGGAGTTAAAGGAGAACTATGAGTTCAGGGCTTTTCCCCATAGTTCTCCTAAGGGTCACGGGAGGACACAAACTAGCGTCCTCCGTCACCCTAGGCTAAGTATATAGGGAGCTGCAGCTCGCGGTATACTGAGACGCCGCAGCCGGGACCGATCCCAGCATTACTGTTGAGATCCACCCAGCTGCGTGAGTGACAGCTGGCTCTGCCTATCTAGAGTCAGAGCCAGCTGTGCCCGCCCCCTCCCCGTCCGTTCCTCCAGTCAGCGCTGGAGGATCAGACAGGGGAGGGGGGATCCCTGCAGGGAGCGGTGAGTGACAGTCACAGCTCTCTGCAGGGAGATGATGAGAGGTGAGCGAGCGCCGGCATGTGTTCCCTCACTTCCCGATCTATAGAGCCGACTTGTGACAGTTTCATTGTCACAGGTCACTCACCTCATAGTTCTCCTTTAAATCTTAAAACTCCACACCCTCCAGAAGGAAGGACAGTGTCAGAGATGATTTGAGGATCTCCAGCCGAGTGATACACAAATAAGGTACATTGTTGCTCAGAGTTCGGGGACTCGGATGGATTTTTAGGATTTCACTTCATTAAAGGAGAACTGTGAGGGGGGGACACCTCGGCGTATTTCCGCCCGTCCCTAACGCGCTACAAAACGGCCCACGCCTGAAAAGGTCCAGGTACTACTTTGGGCCGTTTTGTAGGGCGTTTCCATTGGGATACAGCCAAGTAGCCTTCGGCAACGCGTGACGGTCGCGTGACTTTTTTACCGCCAGTCGCGGTAAAAAAAAAAACGTGCGACAGATGCGCATATGCAATACGCCTAGGTGTGAACGAGGGCTTAAAGTCAAAAATATTTATCCCCCAATGTTAGTGTCAGCGCTTACCTTAGATGACGTCTCTTAATCCGATCTTCTTCCTCTTTCCTGTCCTTTTCATCTGTCCCTTCAGCGGTGCGGCGGCTCTCC
>NW_017306588.1:17790-18697 GCF_000935625.1 Nanorana parkeri
TGCAAAAAACCCAGAGGGTTATTATCCTTTAATGAAAGCAGGCGATATAAAAATATTGAACTCATATTAATCTGTCCACGTGTCCGGATCATCCGACGTCAATCACTCCGCTCTGCTCATCATCAATATGAACAATGACCCCGGCGTGAGGAATAAATACACAATGACAGCGTTGTCACTAGGTGGCGCCCTCGGCCTCTGGCTGCTCCATAGTTCGCTCTCTGGAAGGAATGAATGCGTTTGAACGCATTTTTCATGTTTGTATGAGAGGACGGAGTGCGGTCACCGGGCCGCGGCCTTATCACCGTCGCAACAAACGTTCTCTTCGGTATGAAAGCGGAAACGGAGAATTGTTACTTTCTTGCTGGTTTTTTTGTTTGGCTTTTGACGTGTAAAGAAAGCACCAGGTGCTGAGCAGTGTGTGTGTGTGTGCGTGCGTGCGTGCGGGGAAGGAATTCAATGTTGCACCTGTTACATTTGTTTAGGTGAAGTGCAACGGAATGACGGCGATTAAAACCGCAATCAATGAAATCTCACAGAAACCTGAACAGGTTATTCTCATCTCTGAGGTATTTCTCAATGGTTTTCAATGAGCAGTTTAACTTGAAATAATTCCCGGTGATCCTGCCATGGAGGACCTTGCTCGGACACTTCCTGTTATAGGGTGACAACGCTCTGTCCCTGTCTCCCAATTGTACTCCTGTGTTGTCACACAGGCTTCTGATTGGGATTACAAGTGGCCATTTCAGCACAGACATGGTCCACTGTTGTCACCATCTGGAAACCCAGCCTAGGAAATGCCATGCAACCTTCCCTGGAGTGTCTGTAGGCAGGAAGTGACTGCAAAGAGGTTGTAGGAGAGCTGAGATGGAAGTTAGGAGGAGAAAAGTTTAATAGTATTTGATGG
>NW_017306588.1:18796-22886 GCF_000935625.1 Nanorana parkeri
GGGGGGGGGGATAGTCCAATTGTTTATGATACTGTGAGAAGTCTGAGGGTCATTTCACACCTTAGCGTGTGATATCCGTGTGCACAGTGCAGCACGCCGGGTGTGCTGATATCTTGAGATCAATTCTTAATGGCGCCTCATGGCGGGTTTGTCATGCGTTGTGGTGGTGGTGCAATGCATGTTATTATGAAGCCATGCGCTGCAATGCACGTCCACCATTGGGGTGCCATTAAGTCTAGTGCAGGGGTGGGCAGCCTCAGCCCTCCAGCTGTTGTGGAACTACAAGTCCCATGAGGCATTGCAAAACTGACAAGCACAAGCACGACTCCCAGAGACAGAAGCATGATGGGATTTGTAGTTTCACCGCAGCTGGAGTGCCGAGGTTGCCTCCCCCGGTCTACTGTCTGATGACACGGGATGGCAACAGCTGCACAAAGTTTTGGCCTACCTTGTTTGGGGGATTGGGGGGGGCCCTGCACCCCGCTGTTGTAGGTGGAGCATGTACAGTAACAAATCCCCAATCCTCTCCACTTAATAGCGGGAACACCTCGGTGTCCCCGCGTCCGCGTTTCACCGCAGCCCGGCGCGCCCCGGGACCGACCCCCGTCAATTCCGAGCACTTTAGCAAAAGCGCTGGAAACCCGTCGATGGCAGCCGCGCGCAATTAGTGCTTTCCATTAATTACAACTCTCATTTCCATTAGCGGGGGGTCAATGCAGATAAACAGGCGGCGCGCCGGCAGGGAGGTTGTGGGTAAGTAAACAGATATTATCAGGAGGCCCCTCCCCCAGTCCTCGCATCGCTCCAAAGTCCGCGGCAGCTGGAGGAGCGTTCTACCCGCGTCACCTCAGTCACTATAATGTGCTCTGTACGGCACCGCGGTATATGTCAGAGCTATATACATGTATAATAATAGTGTGTGACTGGGGGGGAGGGGACATTAGAGTGTAAGCTCCTCTGTACAGAGACTGATGTGACTGTGGGGGAGGGGGGCATTAGAGTGTAAGCTCCTCTGCACAGAGACTGATGTGACTGTGGGGGGGAGGGGACATTAGAGTGTAAGCTCCTACCTTCCTCAGCCAGAACTTTATAATGGATCTGGATATCTGGGGAAAGAAAATCTCAGGCCCTCAAATGAGAGGAGTCAATGTCGGAGGTTCGAGTCTCCAGACCTCGCGTGTGGACCCCAGGCCCAGAATTTCTGGGGGTTGCAGAACTCAGATCAGACATACAGACCCTAAAGCACCCAAACTGCAGAGGACAGGACCTGTGTTCCACAAAGCAGAAGGACCTCCTTCAATCAACTCTTTCTGACCTTGCACCCCTCGTTATTTAGTCATCTAGGCCGCTACCACCGCGCAACATAAGACAGACCCAGTACCGGGCCGCAGAGCATTGCACCCGAAGAGCACCCAGTACATGGGCTGCAGAGCTTCTCCCCCCCACAACACTCAAACTGCAGAGCAGGAACCTGCCGGTGGAAGGGAGGCCTCTCCAGGCCTGTGAGATCTGCGAAGTGAAGAACA
The DNA here is from genome assembly GCF_000935625.1 of Nanorana parkeri. Taxonomy (NCBI): domain Eukaryota; kingdom Metazoa; phylum Chordata; class Amphibia; order Anura; family Dicroglossidae; genus Nanorana; species Nanorana parkeri. The sequence goes on from NW_017306588.1 coordinate 20,323, forward strand.
TTCCATGTCCCAGGAATTCCAGACTCTGCTGCTGCCGTCTTCAGCCTAAGTGCCGGGCAAGTTACAAGTTGCAGGGACTCCGTATGTGGCTGCAGAACATCAACCAAAGAGACACAGCAGAGCATCGCAGAACATCAACCAAAGAGACACAGCAGAGCATCGCAGAACATCAACCAAAGAGACACAGCAGAGCATCGCAGAACATCAACCAAAGAGACACAGCAGAGTATCGCAGAACATAAAGCAAACAGACAGCAGAGCATTGCAGAACTCAAGCTACTCTGATTGAAGTGCAGTCACCCGCCAGACAGTTTAACCAGTTCGGAGCTCAGCCTTGTGCAGCACATTCAGCATTTGCAGAGCGCACAATCTGCACTTTCAGTGTATAGAGTATATAGATTATTGTGTACAGGAGCACGTCACAGGCCATTCATGATTTGCAAAGCACAGGCACATTTTGCAGAGCATTCAGCAGGAGCACAGGAGCTGCACAACACACCATTTGCAGAGCACAGGTATTGCAATATATACATTCCTACAGCACACGAGTGCAGGGCATGCAGCAGGCGCAGAGCACAGGGGCTGCAGAGCATTTAGAATGTGCAGAGCACAGGGGCTGCAGAGCATTCAGCATGCGCTGAGCACAGGGGCTGCAGAGCATTTAGAATGTGCAGAGCACAGGGGCTGCAGAGCATTCAGCATGCGCTGAGCACAGGGGCTGCAGAGCATTTAGAATGTGCAGAGCACAGGGGCTGCAGAGCATTCAGCATGCGCAGAGCACAGGCTCTGCAGAGCATTTAGAATGCGCAGAGCACAGGGGCTGCAGAGCATTCAGCATGCGCAGAACACGGGCTAGCATTTAGCATGCACAGAGCACAGGGGCTGCAGAGCATTTAGCATGAGCAAACATTTTGCAGAGCTCAGGAGTTCCAGGACGTTTAACATTTGTAAAGCACTTTGGCTGCAGAGCATTTAATATTTGCATACCACGAAAGGTGCAGAACACTTCAACATCTGTTGAACCATGTGCAGAACATTCAGCCTTTGCAAAGCACACAATGCATCGGACATCTAGCATTTGTGCAGGGCACAAGGGTACATGAGCTGCAGAGCATCAAACATGTGCAGAGCATTCCGAGAAGCTCAGGGGCTTCAGAACATTTAGCAAAGCACAGAACAGTTGCAGAACATTTAGAGGTCTATGTATTACTGTTTTCACTCAAGATTCACCCACCTTCTACACAAGATTCAGTGTTAGAGCAATGAGCTCAGGCATTCCGAAAGTTGCAGAGCATTCGTTATTTGCAGAGCACAGAAGCTCCAACATCTGAAGCCTTTGCAGAGCATTTCGTAGAAGTTGCAGAGCATTAGTTATTTGCAGAGCACAGAAGCTCCAACATCTGAAGCCTTTGCAGAGCATTCCGAAGGTTGCAGAGCATTAGTTATTTGCAGAGCACAGAAGCTCCAACATCTGAAGCCTTTGCACAGCACGGGGGCTGCAGAACGCGAAGATTTGCAGATCATACAATGTGCGGAACATTTGCAGAGCCCCCCCTATCACCGATCTGCCCCCCAGTGCCGGCACAGCGCCCCCAGGCGGAGAGGCACGCCGCTCTCGGGCTCTGGCTCTGCCCCGCATACATTATGTGACATCAGCTGTAGTCTGCGCTCTCCTCCTCCTCCCAGCCAGAAGCTCGGAGTACTCCATGGTGAGCGGACTGTGCGCCTTGTGCCTGCTGTGCGGGGCCCCAGACTGATGCCAGCTGCAGCCCCCGGAGCCCAGTAAGTGCCAGGCTGTGTCTGTGTGAGGGGGGGTCTCCGGTGTGAGCGGGCAATCAGCTCTCTGCAAATTCCTCTCCTCCATCCCAAACTCACCTTCCTCTGCCGGCTTCTCTCTGGAGTTTCTACCCAGCCTGCTGCCACCCCATCCATCACCCCTCCCCGGTGCCTGTACAGTGCCCAACACCTGGGTGGCTTCTCATGCCCCTTCCCAGGCTGCCTATATTAATGCCCCTTTATCTGCCCCACCCATTCATATGCATCATCCCTTTCTTCATCCCTCTGTCACCATTCACTGGCTGCATTGTGCCATGTTTGGGGTCACAGAGAACAAAGCGCCTCGCTGGGCATGAGACGGTGCACGCTGGAGGGTCTGCATCCCTCCGATGGGTTAACACATGCAATCATTCCCCTGTAATGCTGGGACACACGCTGACATGTGAGGGATTCGCATTTTGGGGAATCGCATGTTAAACTCGCATGATCGGCACCGATGCTCACGACTTATTTTCTGATTTATTTTTTGCATTTTGTGATGAAGACGTAAAGTTGGCGCTGTGTGTCAGCCGTGCGATGTGACCGGCGATATTCCATAGACAGCCTTTTGTCTTGGAATGTGGAAAGAAGGAGTGAAACATGTTTCTGTGCTGTTCGCTGTTTTTTTGACGTCGGGATGCAGATTTGTAAATCATTTCCTATCAATATTGTCTTTTTTGATTTCCTTTTGTCATGATACAAAGTGGCGAGTTTTCTCCTCTCCGCCGGCTGGAAATGATCTGAGACCC
>NW_017306588.1:23303-23663 GCF_000935625.1 Nanorana parkeri
GTGTGTGTGTGTGTGTGTGTGTGTGTGTGTGTGTGTGTGTGTGTGTGTGTGACTAAGTATCTTCCGCTCCTGGCGGAATCTTCGCCAAGTTCTTCCTGAACACAATCTGGTTACATTTTAGATATTGTTGGTTTCCTTCCGCGCAGCTGGTTGCGTTTTGGTGACGCTGACAGGTAGGTGTCGGTCACTAGTGATGATCTGCAGGTGGGTGCTTGACAACAATCGCTGGGGGCTTTTCCAGGGTCGCCCCTGGAAAAGCACCTTGCCCCTGTGCCGATGGGGACAAGGGCCTCTTTCCCACAAGCCCTGGGGCTTAGGTTGTGGGGGTGCGGGCAGTGGGGGGGGGGGGTTTGTTCCCAT
>NW_017306588.1:23902-24602 GCF_000935625.1 Nanorana parkeri
CAGATGTGGCCCCCCCTTGTGAATGAGTAAGGGGGTACTTATACCCCTACCCATTCACTAAAGGGTTAAATTAACCCCCGCCCAGCCGTTCCTCCTGGTCACCTTTTTTTATTAAACAATCTCCCACTTGAGGTTTTTTTTAAAAATCTACTGCGTTTGGCGGCGGGTGACCCAGGGGTAATCGATGCTAGGCTGGGTGGGTAAGTGTCCCTGGGGGGTGATTGATGGGTAGGTCACTTGGTAAGTAGCCGGTGCGCTGCACCCAAGCATTGAATGTAATGATTTTATTTCACATGTTAATTGATGTCTTTGTGGTTGGGGGTTGCGTTGATTAACCTTCACATCACGTCTCTCTGAACATCAAAAAGGGGAAAAAAACCCGTTAGAGACGGGACAAAAAAAATCCCAAAACCAAACCGGCCCCTTCCTCGCCCCCTTGGGAATCTCTCGGGAACAGAAGCGCATTCAGCTCGAGAGGAAACCTAATAAAAACAAAGTTTAAACTTTTTCTAAAAACAAATTATTTTCGCTTGTAAGGTTAGTTTGAAGCCGTTCAGGCGAAATCCAGTGCGCACCCATAACTGTTTTTTCCTCAGCGGGAGTTATATTGGTCTGAAGAGCTGACGCTCAGGTTGAGTGCCGGTGGCAGGCCCGCGGTTTTCTTTCTGGCTGACGTGCACCGGCGGGGGGGGGGGGCGGG
>NW_017306588.1:24659-27309 GCF_000935625.1 Nanorana parkeri
GCCCGGGTTTTTCTCTCGGGCTGGTGGGCACCGGCGGGGGGGGGGGCCCGGGCTCTGCCAGTTCCCATCGCTCCGGTGTTCCTCGGCTCTGGAATAGTCAATGAAATTAATTTGTTGTCACACACAATAATCCAGAATTGCACTCAGTGTCAGCAAGTGTTTTGTCTCTTGGCATCGGCTCAACCATTAATTCTCTTGTGGCGGCGGAGGCGGCGGGCTGTGTTGTGGTGGCGATGGGGTTAATTGGCTTGCACATGCCGCTGGGCTATGCAGACCCTGCGACCCTTGCCACCGCTTACACCCTAAACAAATATGGATCTTCAGTTCTCAGGGCTCTCTGCCAACTGTCTCAACCCGTTCGCTGAGTGCCAGAGGGCCAGAGGATGAGTGCTGGAGCTGAATTAACCCTTTCCTGTCAGACTAGGCACCTTCCCGAGGAGGAGGAGGAGGACTTCCCATCAGGTCTCCCTTTTATACCTTTTTTTTGACTCCTGTTTCTGCACAAATTATCCTTTCACTCGGGATGAAATTGAAGCCGATTGGCCCCGGATTGAAAGGACGGATTGTTCTTTAACAAACTCCTTTGTAGGATTAACGGCACAAGGGAATTCTCCATGAAATGCGCAGCCAGGGGACACAGCGATGGCTTGAACCGTCGATAGATTGTCAGTTCTTCCGTCTAATAACATGAGGACAGGGCGTTTTTTGTGCAAGCCATGGACGTGATTTGTCAGTGAGGCCTTAGACATAGGGTAGCGGTCTGCAGGAACATCCATTTCAGGTCAATCATTTAAAACAAAAACAAAAAAATCTCCTCAATTTCCCCCCAACAGATAAAAATCGGCGCGCTGGATTTTGCTCTTGCGCCCATTTTGCGACCTTTCAGCCATTTAATTAATTTCAAGCCTGATGAAGGGGACCCTGTGTGGCCCCCGAAACGTTGCTATTCGTTTTGGCATGAAGCGTCAATAAACAGACGTGTTGTTCGCTGCAATATGGAGCGCTGGTGATATCTTTAACAAGTTTCGGTAATGGCGGCGGCTATCCGCGGTCACTTCGACGCGCCCACGCTGACAGGGATACCCAGTAGGGAGTGCAGCAGGATTCTGGAATAATACTTTCAACGATTGCTGTACCGTTGGGTCAATATTATCCGCTCCCGTTACATTGTATAGTGCAAATGTGTAACTTTCTCTGCAGAGTGTAGGCTGGGTTCACACCTGGGCGTTCCAAATAGGCGCATTTTATGCACGTTTTTGCCCTTGCGTTTGAAGCACGTTTTTCTGTGCAATGAAACGCGCGTTCGACGCTCGTTTTTTAACCTCCCTGGCGGTATGATTTTTCCCCCCCCTGTTTTTCTCTATCTGTTTTTCGTGGTTTTTTTTTTACTTTTAAACTTCCTGCCGGTTCTGGCCCCCTGCGACGCAGACGCTCGCAAGGGACGGAACCGGCAGCGGCCGGAGGACACAACGGCGATTGCGGACAAGGTAAGACCCACGCTGTATTCCCGAGTGTGGCTCGGGGGGGTTACCGCTTTGGTACAGAAAATTAACCCCGAGCCGCACTCGGGAATACCAATGTATAAGCGCTGAAATCTGCGCCCTACGCGGGAAAAAGAAGCTCAAGTACTTTTTCGCGCGTAGGGCGTTTTTCAGCGCGGCAAATGGCGCTGAAGAACGCCCAGGTGGAACCATGCCCATAGGGAATGTGAACCCAGCCTTATGGAGCGTCGCCGTCTGCGTGTTGGTTGCCTAACCGATAGCAGCCAATCAAAACGTATCTCCTAAAAGATACGACTGCGGTGCACTCATTCTTTGGGTCACTTTGCACTTGTTCTTGGTGCTAAATAAATTGTTATACGGGATTTATACGGCGCCAACAGTTTGCACAGCGCTGTACAATATAAGGAAGACATTACAATAGCAATACAATTCAAGACAAGATGGTGAGGAGGGCCCTGACCCCGAGGGCTTACAATCTAAATATTTTTTTCCTGTGTAGGGAGAATGTTTAGAGTAAAATCTGCGCACACTTGTCACATGATTGTGCTCAGCAGCTTGCGTTGGCCGTCGCTGGAGCGATTTTTTTTCAGTCTCCGGTAGCTCATAGACGTGCAGATGGCGCTGGGGATGTAGAATCGGTTGTAGGATCCTCTGTATGATGATGATGATGATTGTTGTTGTACAATGATGCAGAATCTTCTGCAGTGCTGAACAAAGGTGGAAAACTGCGCTGCACCGATTTCATTCCTAACCAATACACACGCATGACAAAGGGACTGGGATGAGTCCTCGAAGCAGCGCCCGGTCCCCAGCGTCTGGTAGACCTTCGAATGTTGTTTGTGGTTCATGTCGGGTCTGCTGCCAAATCAAATGCTGGAGCTCTGCTATAGAACGGGTCATGCTCTCTGATAAAGACGGTGCAGGAATTTGCAGCCCTTGGGCCCTGCATCTGCGGAGGGACTACAAGTCGCAGCATGTCCTACATCCAGCGCATGCTTTGATTTGTAGTCCCCCAACGACGGAGCGTTCAGGTTTCCTAGTCTGTCCCTATGAAGCTATTTGAGTTTTGAGCGGATTGTGATTTATTTTGCTTTTTGTGTTGGTCTTGTTAGTTTTACAGGCAGAATGTGGTGTACCGGGGGCTTGTG
>NW_017306588.1:27364-31011 GCF_000935625.1 Nanorana parkeri
TAGCCGCTCTCCAGCATCGCGGTGGTCCCTTCGCGTCATCCCTACAAACCGCTGACAGAACAAAGGACCGGCTGTGCCCACCTGGGAGTAGGTTGTCACTCCGCTTCGCTCCTCACGTGGGTCCGAATAGCCTTTTTCAGGACCCCCGGGATGCAGAACGCAAGAATTTAACACTTCTGTGCATTGGCAGCCTTTGCCGAGGTATCCGCTGCGCCTGCAGGACCGTCGCACGAGAAAGCGATTAGGTCGCTGCAAATGCCCGGCGTGTCCGGGGGTAGTCGCGGCACTCGTGCTCCGGTGTTCTCGGGGTTAATAATTGCCTTTTGTGTGGATGCTTTATTGTCAGCCTTGTTGTTAACCGGCGTAACAAAAGGGGGCAGCACCAGCCAGCGGACGGCGACTCTCCTCCGAGCCCGCAAGACGTTGCTTTCTGTTCTGGACCTTTAATGCCTGTAAGTTGACGTGCGTGCAGAATTTTATTGTATCGTTACATAGTATTTGAGGTTGAATAAAGACACATGCCTATGAAGTTCAACCTTTGTGTGTGAGTGTGTGGTCCTACTGATGTGTGCGTGTATGTATGGGTCCCTGTTTGTTCTCATTCTTAAAGGTGCCCATACACTGCACGATTCTCGTACGAGAATCGCGGGAAATCCTGCAGTGTATGGAAGGCGTGCGACCGCTTCTACTGTACGGTCGCACGTCTTCCGTCGAACCAGCAGGCTAGAAAACCCGCCGGGAGTCGTACGATTCTCGGCGAGTTAGTGGCCTGATGGTTCGACAACTGCCGAACGGGCCGGTGTGCGCACACTGCCTGTTTGCAGTCATCGTAAGCCTTGCGAGGGTTGTAAAGTGTATGGGCACCTTAAGAGTTACCTGTACCCCTGTATATTACGGTCCCTGAGGAAATCGTCCAATCGCCTCTTGAATCATTCCACACTCTCAGCCGAAATCAGCAGCGAGTTCCAGACCCTGACCGATCTAACTGAGAAGAAACCCCTTCGCCCCTTGTGCTAAAATCTTTTCTCCACCAATTTTAGGTGGTGGCCTCTGGTCCTCGTCCATGGAGTTCATTGTAAAGAGTTGGCTGCTAATGTTGCCATCACCATTAAACATTTTGTACATGAAAATCATGTCCCCCCCCCCCCCTTAATCTCCTAACCTCCAATGAGAACATGTTTAAATTTAGTAGCCTGTTCTCACAGCTCAGGTCCTCCGTCCCCTTTATGAGTTTTGTCGCCCTCCTCTGGACTCCTTCCAGTTCAAGGACATCCTTTCTAGGAAATAAAACCGAGGGACTACAAGTATCAGCAAGTCCCGGAACCTAGACTTTCCTATGACCCGCATAGGGGCTTATGGGGAATTCTGATATTTGTAGGTCCATGGGTGCCAAAGATACAGCATACAGGCTCCTGCCATTGACGTGGACCTGTACAGCTCTGCATAGATACATTGACGTGTCACAATATACAACAGCGCTATCATTTTTCGGAAAAGCTCCACCCATGGCTTGGTATTGCGCCTTTTTAATTGGGGGTGACGGGATCCAAGATAAGCAGGAGCTTGTATTTTCATTGACCTGAAGCTGCGTCCACACTATGGACAGGATAATATTTACATATTCCGAACAAGCAGTAAAAGCAACTTAAATCAAGTCCCGGCTGACCTTTGTAGCTGTAGGCACTGTGGAGAAATGACTCTTAAAAGTTCACAACAGAGGCACTGAAATCACAGCTCCACCCCCCCCCCTTTACTTTCTATGGAGAGAGGAAACTCAGCAGCCCTCTAATGCAAACTAACAGGAGGTCCTATAAGCTGGTAAACTGGCCGTGCACTGCTGAAGTCCTGCTGACTCAGGGAAGTTCTAGCTGTGCGTGGCCCCCTTCCCCGCTCCACAAAAGTCGATTTTTTTTTTTTTTTATTATTGAAGGAGCCGGCCTGACAATTCTCAGTCAAACGGAATCTTCAGCCAATCAGCTGCAGTCAATGTTTGGGAATGCTGTCTGCTATTCACTATCGGAATACAATAGCGGAAGGGGAGGAGTCCCGTATCCATGCAGTTTAGCGTAGATGGGGTATCTGACGCGGGTCTGAACGAGAAAAAATGACTTGTTTGTATGGCCGGCCTTTGAATTCAACTAAATCCCAAATTTATATTCATTGTTGTGATCTTTACGGATGAATGACGTCACAGTAGCAGCAGCTACAGAGGTCAGTGAGGACTTGCTTGTTGAGAATAGATAAGATTGTTCGCCCCGGCACAGGTGCTCTTTAAATCGAGATCATGTGATCTATTGCCAAGGCATCTGATGATGTGAACAGCACAAGAAGGAGCTTTAGAGCAGACCTTTCCCCATTTCTGGCCCTCTGCTACTCTGTGTTTATTCATCCCAGAGTGACAATTATTACAGGTCCATATGAATCCACTCAGAGCAGAAACATAATAATAATAATAATAATATTACAGGAAACTCCCCGTTATCCGGCATCCTCTGGGATTGGTAAATTCCGTATAAATGTAGTTTCTGGTTGCTTGAGAGTTAATATTAAAAATAGGTCTAACTAATGCCATACCCCCAATACTATACCCTACACCAGCTGTGGCGAACCTATGGCACGCGGGGCCGTTTCTGCTGGCACGCAAGCCCAGGTCGGCTGTACCGCTTCAAAGTTCACTGATGGGCACGCAGGCGCAGAAAAGTGCTTCGGAGACACAACCCCCCATACTACACCATAACATAAACTCTGTATTGACGTCATATTAATATTGAAATGCAGTAATCAAAAACAAATTAAAACAAACAGACACACAATCATTTCCAGGGTAATACACACCGCAGATCAGCAGAACAATGAGTACACAGGAGATTTTTTTTTTCTGGTTAGATGAGAGTTCTGGTTAGCTGAACACCGGATAACTGAGAGATTACTGTATTATTATTATAGAGGATTTATATTGCGCCTACAGTTTGAGCAGCGCTTTACAATATGGGGAGACGGTACAATTATAATTACAATACCATACAAAATAATTAAGAGAACCCTGCTCATGAGTTTGTAATATGGAGGAAAAAAAAAATGATACAAATCTACAAATGATACAAATCTAGCAGGGGCAAGTGATACAGAGTTGAGCTTGTGAACTGCTGCGTGTCTGATTTTGCTCTTTTCTCGCCTTTCAGCATACGTACATGTTGCGCATTTAGTGAGTATGGTGATCGTATGATGAGTCTGTGGTGCTTTTGCTTTTGCAAAGTTTTCGCCTGTTTTTGATGCCCATTCGATGTTTCACTTTAAGTTTCCACTGACGCATTTTGCTGAGATAATCATCTCCTGATTGGATGGGTCCCATAATGGGTGTGCGGGGGAGTGCAAACCCGGGAACCCGGCGCAGAGATCTCACCGATAGAGTCCCCGAGCCATAGAAGAGACGTGTACACCGGCGAGAACAATGATATCATTCCGGATAAAATATTATAATATAAAATAACAGCGTCAGGCGGTGCTGGTCCGGCGCCCGGAGCCCGGTGTCGTCTTATCTGTGGGGAGAGGATTGCGGTGTTTGTGCGCCTGACCCGGCATTGTATTGTATCGGCTCTTGTCTGTGAGATTTCCCTGTAATCTCTGTCACGGGGGGGGGGGGGGGG
>NW_017306588.1:31368-33898 GCF_000935625.1 Nanorana parkeri
GAGGCTAATCCGGGATCTCAGCCACTGAGCCAGTTATTGTGTTCGTAATACTTCCCATGAAAAAACCTCCCATCATCCGGGTCGCATTTTACTTGTGTGCGCTGTGAATAGACTGCACGGCCCGCAGCGGATTGCAAGCTCTGCGCACAAATACAATCTGGAAATGTAACCGCTCAGATAGTCACGGAGCTAATGACCGAAAAGAAATAGGCGGGGGGACTACATGACAGGGCGAACGTGGGATCAGGAAGGAGGGGTCAAGGTCTTTTTCTTCAAAAATGAAGGGGGCACTTACCTGATTGGCCGAGTGATAGGTGGTCTGGGATGAGAGGGCGGAGAATTCTTCCTGGTCAGTTGGGAATTGGCACACGGCGAGGAACTTCCTGCCCACCCGCCCCCACTTTATTATACATTTAGTACTTGGTGTTTTGGTACTCGCTGGTGTGACCGGAGGCCCGGTAGGGTACGGTGGTGCTAATTTGGTGTTGGCAAGGACTCGTCTCTGGTGCGCAGTCCTGGTTGTGGCGGAGTCAACAGGCGTGGTGACCAGTACAGTATTATGCAACAATTCGGTGGTTGTCCCCGAGTCGTTGTCTTGCGGCTAGGGGCCTTGTGGTTATGCAGAGATGGTGACATTAGGGTAGCGGGGCCTTCAGGGACCTCCAAGCATATGTGTGTGTCCATGTGTAATATATATATCTATATATAGTGCAATATAAATGGGTAAGCCGTATTAGTCCAGTAACCTCAAAATTAAAGTAGTAGAAGGGAATTTTAAAAACTCTCATGAAAGGAAAACATTTGAGATGAAAATTATTTTACATTTCAACGCCATAAAGGAGGAGGGACTTAATGTGGATTCTGGTTTTCTGACACAGTACCAGAACTTTTTATGAATCTACAGAACATCACAATATTAGAGCTGCAGCTAATGATTATTTTCAAAATCGATTAGTTAGCCGATTATTACGTTCGATTAATCGGTTAATCGGATAAGAAGTACATTTTAAAAATCGCTCCGGTGATGGGACTTCTATTTTGTATTGAGATTGCAGTCCATCACAGGAGCAAGCTTGGAGCAGTGGAAGTAAAAAAAAAAATAGTGTGGTGTGCAATATAGTGAAATGAAAAGTGTAAAATTATACAGCATGGCACCGGCTATAGAGGAATACAAAACCCAGCAATAGTACATTATACAGCGCAATGCAGAATACCACCAGCTATATAGGAGTAAACAAATCCCAGCAATACATTATACATACAGTGTACAATGTATTGCTGGGATTTGTAGTCCTCTATAGCTGATAGTATAATATACAGCACAATGTACCATAAGCTATAGAGGAATACAAATCCCAGCAATACATTAGAGCACCATGTGTGGGAAGTGCAGGCTTACCTGAGCTGTCTTCCAGCAACTTGTTTCTGAGATCGGGCCTGTCTATCGGCGGCTGTCATCCCCCCACACATGCTCCTCCTTATTTCTTCTCCCCGTGTCCCTGTGCCGATCGTGGATTTGGGCAGGCGATGAGCGTGAGGCGAGGAGGAGGTGCAGAGCGTGGATGCGGGCAGGTCTGGCAGTGGCGAGCTTGAGGTGGGGAGGAGGTGTGGCTCGCAGCGTGTGCGGAGCCGTGAACAGGGCCAAACAATCAGAAGCCGATTAATCGATTATTGAAAAAGTTGACAACTTTTTCAATCGATTATGTCGATTAGTTGTTGCAGCCCTACACAATATTCATGTATGTTGTATATATCTGATCTGTTTAGGGTTTATTTGTCATCCTACGTTTATTTTTTCTGTCTTTTGATCATCAGGAGGCATTTTTTACTCCCAGGTCCAACATTTATGACACCCCCCCCTCCCCAGTCCCCCCTACTCTAACAGCTTTCTCCTGTCTTAACTGACAAACTGTCATGTTGCTTAGTATTGCTTCTGACCCGAAGAAGAGAGGTTCACTCTGGAAAGCTTGTCTCTTATATATTTTGTTAGTCCAATAAGAAAGGTATCATTGCACACTGCAATACTGCGTTTTTGTCTTTTTTGACAATATATATATATTTGTATAGAGGTGTGTGCGTGTGTGCATGGACACACACATAATTTAGCTAATCGTTGATTACATTAATCTAATGTTTACGTGTATTGGTTTACGTTTTGTAGCAAAGTGCTGCTACAGCCATTTGTACCAAAAAATGGTGTGGTCTGTTATTTGGGGATGGTAGTTATTGAGGGGAGGGGGCGTAGCAGGGTTTTTGTGCATGAAGGAACCTGTGGCTTGCCCTAGTCATGTGTCTTATTACAACAGCAGTGTTATCCGTCAGCATAGATAGAAGCTTAGATTTCGGGGGACACGCAATAGGTTGGACTTGATGGACTTAAGTCTTTATTCAACCTCAAATACTATGTAACTATGTAACCTTGTATTGGATTGTAGTGGAAGCTTTGGAAGCAGCCGGCCTCTTATTCCAGAAACATGAAAGCATTATATACATTTTATACACATACACAGCATACATGTATCCTAAACAC
>NW_017306588.1:33928-36421 GCF_000935625.1 Nanorana parkeri
GAAATTGATAAGATTTGTATCTCTTTGTTGTTTCATGTATAAATTGAATGTTTCTTACGGTTCACGTCGTGTGAAGAAGAGGCCGGCGTGCCCCCGAAGCGCGCACTACAATCTGTTTTGTGATCCGATGAATGGCGTCACCCCGAAATCCAAACTTCCGCTTCCCTCCATCGGTATAAAACCCGACCTCCTGCTTGCAGAGATCACAAATGTTCCCCCGACATTCTCCCCATTTCCCTCCTAAGGCCCCAAGTGACACTTACCTCGAGCGGATTTCCGCGCGGCGGGATAGCGCGACTGTTCGGACGACGTTCCAGCGACCTTCACCGTCGGGCTGCATTAAAAAAATAGCAAAATCGCGCGACATCCGCGGGAAAAAGGGTCCTGCAGAAGCGACAGGCGACGGGCGACATGGAGCTGTACATTAGAACAGCTACATTGAAAATCATTGGACGGCGACTTCTTGCGATATCGCGCGGCAAGAATGCGCGATTGAACGCCCGATGTGAATGGGCAGTAACTTTTCATCTGAATGTTTTCACTTGAAGGTGTCATGTGGAAGGAAAAGGGCGCAAATGGAAAAATTTAGGTGAACTGAAGCGTCGGAACTGCGTCTCCATCACATCACGGATGACAGGCGGCCGGCCTCTGTGTGTCTGTTCGCTGTAATTGTTTTTTTTTAAACGGAAACAAAAGAAGAAGAATATATCTGGACACTTTGTTTCTATTTGGTAGAAATGTGATGATGACGAGTGCCGGGGACAAAGTCATCCAGTGCCCGGGGCAAAAATGCCAAACTGCCCCCCTCCACCCGCCACCCACTCCATGTTATTAAGCATGAGTCAGAGTCTTAGAGCAAGATAATTAAAACATTTTAGAAAAGGTTAAATCAAGTCAAAACAGAATTAAGTCGCAGCTGCCCCCCCCCCATCTCCCCCCACCCTTTGTATACATACTGTATATTACATGAGCAGTGCGTGTATTGCATATGTAGTATGTTGCAGTGTGTACATGTTTATTGAAGCAGTTCTTGTGTTACATATTTAGTTACCAGCGTGATCTTGTGTCACGTGTAGCATGAAGCAGTGTGTAGACATGATGTACATTACAGACTCTAGACTGCGCCATTCTTTATCCTGTGTTGTACATTACATACTTAGCGCCGCTCTACTCTCTATGCTGTGCTGTAGATGTTATACTCCATATTGCTGCCACTCTCCTCACTGATCAGCATCACTACTTTCCATTATTGTAATTTGTACATGATGATGTTTGGATGTTTTGTAGTCCATGTGCAGGTTGTGTGGACAGTCCACGGGCAGGATGGATGAGCGCTCTGTAGTCCGTGTGCAGGATATGTAATGAGATCCTTGTTTGGGGTGTATGAATTCTCAGTGTCCTATTGGCAGGATGTATATATTCCTGTAAAGGCTCCCAGGAGCAGAAGGGACCCCCCCCCCCCAGCTGGGGTTGGTGGACAGGGGAACCCCTCCAGTTGGGGTCGGTGGACGGGAAGCCCCATCAGGCGGGTCGGTGGACGGGAAGCCCCATCAGGCGGGTCGGTGGACGGGAAGCCCCATCAGGCGGGTCGGTGGACGGGAAGCCCCATCAGGCGGGTCGGTGGACGGGAAGCCCCCCCAGCTGGGATCGGTGGACGGGAAGCCCCCCAGCTGAGGTTGGTGGACGGGAATCCCCCCCAGCTGTGGTCGGTGGATGGGAACCCCCCCCCAGCTGTGGACGTGGAGCTCCCCAGGAGGGGTTGGTGGACGTGAAGCCCCCCGGGCGGGGTTGGGTTGATGGGAAGCCCCCCAGGCAGCATTGTATTATATACAGACAGTATTGATGTGTATGAGGGCTGAGTGTCTCCGTACATTGCTTTGGCTGTGTGAGTCACTCCTGTCAGCGTCCCGTCATACTCGTCCTGATTTAGACGTCTTCTCCTCCTCGTGTGTTCTTTATATAGAAGAAAATTCCCTCACCGTCACCAGGCCACTTCCTGTCACCTTCTCATGTCTCTCCTCTCCCGGTTTGTTATATTGGGGTGGAGAATAAATTCCGGCACACTGCTGACTACCATTGGGTTGGTCCAGACCTCAGTCATCCCTCTTTGAGGAACTACAAGTCCCAGCAAGCCATAGTGCCGCCTGACAGATCAGGTCCATGCAAGTCCAATGTAAATAGTTTTATATTTTACTGGTAGAAGGCGATATATGGTGACACGGGGATAATATGTTACAGTGGATGTGTCACTAACATAGGAATACATTCCTGACTTGTCTTACTATATACTAACAGCATAATTTTTCAGAAAAGATCCACCTCTTATTATTACAAAGCTCCACTCAGTGACTTCGCCTAGTCCGGGGAGATGTCATCAGTCTGCTGCAGGCAGGAGGAAGCATTTCCCCAGTCTCCCTTCCCCCAGTGATCTCCCTCCGTGTCCCTCCGGTCTCCCTCCGTGTCCCCCCTCCATGTCTCCCTCCGTGTCCCCCC
>NW_017306588.1:36630-41027 GCF_000935625.1 Nanorana parkeri
CGTCTCTCTCCGTGTCCCCCCCCGTCTCTCTCCGTGTCCCTCCCGTCTCTCTCCGTGTCCCTCCCGTCTCTCTCCGTGTCCCTCCCGTCTCTCTCCGTGTCCCTCCGTGTCACCCCGTCTCTCTCCGTGTCCCTCCGTCTCGTTACTTTCCAGGTCACAGAAATGCGAAGTTGACGGATCAGCAAAAAGGAAAAAAAAAATAAAAATTGCAAAACGACAGAAAAAAAAAGCAAAAACTAAAATGCCGAAACCAGAAAAGTTTTTCTTTTCAGCGCCGGTAACAGGCGACTCCGCGCGACAGAAATCCTCAACGACGTTTCATTCTGTGAATCGCAGACGTTATCTGCCGCCAAATGATATTCACCGCGGGTGAAATACGGAGAGACGAGCGCAGGGAGCGCCCGGGGCTCTTTTATATAAAGAAGGAGGAACTGTCGGATTTGATGTTTCTCAGGAACATAAATAGAAATACAAAGTATCAGTTTTGACTTTTATAAATAGATCTAATTTCCTGCCGATTGTTCTAAACAAACGTCAATGTTAGTAAACACGCTTCACTCCGCATGCTGCGCCCCCCCTAACCCCTCCCCCTGGACTCTAGTCTGGGACGCGTCTTCCTTTTCTGTGGTTTTGTGGTCGTAGCCGAGATTCTCTCTCCGCTCGCACATTTTCCTGCGCGAGTTGAATGTAGGTGAGTCGCAGGGACAGATGTTAAGGATGAAGTTTAATCTGCTTATATTTCCCATTGCCTGGTCCCCCTCCCTCCCCCATCAACAAGATAATGACATTTGTAAATAAATCCTTTCCATTTTCATTATATATCTTATTTTATACCCATTGATGTCATCACCGGGTCTCTGTGCTTCTCAATGCAGGCAGATCATAGCTGGCAGGGGGCTGCACATAGCTTCAAGAACATCACAGCGCCCTACCTCAGTATTCCCTTCAACAGCCGTCAGCCCTGATGCAAGGGGTGGGCTGGATTTTGGGAGGAGTTATGCAAATATCAAAATGCCTTGATGGACAGGTGTCAGTCTGGAGGAGTGGGCGTTCCCAGCCAGGGTGTATTTGCATGCAGACCATCCAAGGTAACGCCCACATGTGATGCTGAGCCTCCGTGATTGAAAGACCTGAAATCCAATGAACGAAAGGGGCGGAGCCAGGGACAGCCAGGTTGGGATGATGCTGGACGTCCTCCGGCCAGGAAATGAGGCGGAGCTCTATCTGACTTGCTGCAGCTTCTAATGCAGATTGTGAGAAGCTCCCAGCGTGCAGTGACATCAGAGGAAGAGGAGCCGGTGTTCTATCGAAAGTTCCAACTCGTCGAGATCTCCAACCATCTGACTTTAGGTTTAGTTAGAAGTGAGAGATTTGGCCAAGAAGGCTGTACTGCATGTGCGCCACCCGCGGCATTTCCCTATAGACGTACTACACACCAATAAAGTATTAAAATGAACTCCCAGGCCATTGCTTGCGGCCATATTGAGTGCTGCAACTCAGATGAATAACGTGCTGGATTAGTGTGACCCTAGTTTATTTTAATACTTTATTGCTCTGTAGTACGTCTATAGGGAAATGCCGCGGGTGGCGCACGTGCAGTACAGACTTCTCGGCCAAACCTCTTACTTCTAACTAAACCGGAAGTTAGATGGTTGGAGATCTCGACGAGTTGGAGCTTTCCACAGAACACCAGTACAACTGTGCAAGACTGAAGGGGAGTACGGAGGCCAGATAGAAGACTGAAGGGGAGGACGGAGGTCAGATAGAAGACTGAAGGGAAGGACGGAGGTCAGATAGAAGACTGAAGGGAAGGACTGAGGTCAGATAGAAGACTGAAGGGGAGGACGGAGGTCAGATAGAAGACTGAAGGGAAGGACGGAGGTCAGATAGAAGACTGAAGGGGAGGACGGAGGTCAGATAGAAGACTGAAGGGGAGGACGGAGGTCAGATAGAAGACTGAAGGGGAGGACGGAGGTCAGATAGAAGACTGAAGGGGAGGACGGAGGTCAGATAGAAGACTGAAGGGGAGGACGGAGGTCAGATAGAAGACTGAAGGGGAGGACGGAGGTCAGATAGAAGACTGAAGGGGAGGACGGAGGTCAGATAGAAGACTGAAGGGGAGGACGGAGGTCAGATAGAAGACTGAAGGGGAGGACGGAGGTCAGATAGAAGACTGAAGGGGAGGACGGAGGTCAGATAGAAGACTGAAGGGGAGGACGGAGGTCAGATAGAAGACTGAAGGGGAGGACGGAGGTCAGATAGAAGACTGAAGGGGAGGACGGAGGTCAGATAGAAGACTGAAGGGGAGGACGGAGGTCAGATAGAAGACTGAAGGGGAGGACGGAGGTCAGATAGAAGACTGAAGGGGAGGACGGAGGTCAGATAGAAGACTGAAGGGGAGGACGGAGGTCAGATAGAAGACTGAAGGGGTGGACGGAGGTCAGATAGAAGACTGAAGGGGAGGACGGAGGTCAGATAGAAGACTGAAGGGGTGGACGGAGGTCAGATAGAAGACTGAAGGGGAGGACGGAGGTCAGATAGAAGACTGAAGAGAAGGACGGAGGTCAGCTTTCAGTGAACTGACCGGAGGGTTTAATCACGCGCTGGCTGCGGAATTGCAGTGATTTGCATGGTGCGCCCCACAGTCACATCTCATTGCGGCTCCGCTCGCCGAGGACTTCGGTTAAATTGGAATTTTCTCTCGCTGTCGGCTCGGAGTTAATAACTGCATGGTAGTGAACGCTCAGTCCGTGCTGTGCGCCGTCTAATACGTTCCCCCCGTCAGCTGGGAGTTGTGTTGGCCGCTGTCCCTCTTATAACACATTCAGAGCTCCGGGGTTCCCTCGGGTTGGACTAATATTGTGAGGATAATGTGCGGCCCTCACCAGAGACCTTCAGTGCCGCCATTTTATTTCTGGAATGGGCTGACCCATGTCTCTGTGTAGAGATCAGCGGCATTGTGTGGCCCCGTGACTCTCATAGAATATGGAGACAGGTGTGCCGGGTCGTCTTCTTCTCCTTGCCGTCCTCCATATTGCAGAGAGTGGTGTTGGCCTCATGACCTCAGCGCTGCTCTCAGGGGGCCGGGCTATGACACTCTGCATTTACAATATTGTCCTTCGTCTACTGGGTGCTGGGTGTCATTGTGGGTGGGGGGAGGGGGTCATATCCAGAATAGTAGTCTGGAGTTGGACTTTTAATATCCATCTGTTTGCAAGGAGGCCTCTGCAGTACATGTTATAGTGACAGGTTAACATTAAGCCACATCCCCTCAATGGCTGCCCCCATGTACGTTCACTATATGGCCCAACATTTGTAGAGACCTGACCATCACATGTATCTGAGCTTGCTGGGCATCCAATTGCAAACCCATGGCCATTAATATGGAATTGCCCCCTCCATGGCCATTATTATGAGGGTGATCCTCCTTTGCAGCCATACCATCCTCCATTCTTCTGGGAAGGGTTTCCTCAAGGTGTCTGTGGGAATTTGTCCCATTTCTGAGGTCAGGATCTGATGTTGGATGAGAAGACCCGGCTCACAATCAGTGTTTCCGATTTATCCCGAAGGTGTTCAGTAGGGATGAGGTCGGGGCTCTTTGCAGGACACTGGAGTTCCTCCACCAAACTGGTGACACCGTGTCTTTATACACAGGGGACAGTCATGGTGGAAAAGGGTCTTCACCAAACTGGTCACACCTTGTCTTTATGGAGCTGGCTTTTTACACAGGGGACAGTCATGGGGGGGGGACAGAAAAGGGTCTTCACCAAACTGTGACAACAAGGCTGGAAGAGCCCAATTGTCTACAATGTCTCTGTATGATGGAGGATCACCAGAACCTTTGCTGTAGACACCTAAACTCCTTTATTAGAATGGGGGAGGGGGGTCCGCACTTTGCATGTAGCATACATGATGTTAGACAGAACAAAGTCACAAGATTCATAAATCATTAACTCGGCTGATCAGATTATTTCATTTCAAACATCTAAATACAGAAAAGTTTTTTCCTTCCAATCCTCCGTCGTTCCTTCTCCTCACCTCTGCCCCACATTCCCCTCTGCATGGAACAAGCGCGACGCCTCGGATACTTTCTTCACGTAGAATATTATTCTTTCTGCATATTTTTGATGGATTTCCTCAAATCTAGGACAACTTGTTCCGTTCGACTCCTTTTATCTCCCCAAACTCTCCCAGAAAAGATTCGGCTTAATATATTTTTTATCTTGATTTACGGGGAAGGCCGGCGAGATTCTCGTCCCGCCAGCGGTAATGGCTGTTCCCGGCAACCAACAGAAATCCGTACATAGTTCAGCGCCTCTGGAGGTTATCAGGTTGAGGCGGGATGGGTCGGTGACTGGGCCCTGTCACTGTTTCCTGGGGGCCTGTGACGGGGAGGT
>NW_017306588.1:41131-41338 GCF_000935625.1 Nanorana parkeri
TTCTGCTTGTTTCTGAAGTTGCTCGCGGCAATCGCCGTGTTTTGACAAATGAATCCAGCGAAATATTTTTAGAAGGTAGACTTCGATTCAAAGGAAAGCTTTGTCTTTTTGCTGATGATTTTTGCCGCCCTGAGACCGGCGTGCGGCGTTACTGTCAGCGCAGGCAGTTGAGGAAGGATCGATGAGACTTTTTTTTTTTTTCTTCTT
>NW_017306588.1:43432-43764 GCF_000935625.1 Nanorana parkeri
CGTCCCCAGGCAGGGCACATGACATCACATACCGCACATGTCTGTTGGGGGGGGGTGCACAATTTTCTGTTCTTGCATCAGGCGCAAAAAGAGCGAGCTACGGCTCTGTCGGAACATATTGCCGTTGTCATCGCCGATTTCTCCACTTTTCTGCTTTTCACTCTTTTGTTTACTCATTCGCTTCACTGTTGATTCTTTCCGAATGAAACGCGACAATTGACTGCACACATTTACATTGTATAGAGTGATAGAAGGAGCTGAAATGCAGCAGAGTGACAGAGCAATGTAGATTTTGGGGGTAATTGAATATTGGGGGGGGGGGGGGGGGGGGT
>NW_017306588.1:43959-54287 GCF_000935625.1 Nanorana parkeri
GGGGGGTTAGGTAAAGAATAATTTTAAAGCAGAAAGGAAGCCAGTTATTAAAATTTCAGATCATCTTTTCATGTTAAGAGACCCTGTCACCGACAGGTAAAAGTACAAAGTATTTTTAACTTGCAACATTTTTTCCTTTCGATGAATCATTTTGTATTCACTTGCAATGTGCCTCTGAACCTGCTAGAAAATATTGTTATTCCCAGAAGAGTCGGTTCCCGAGCGCATCCCCCCCTCTCTGCTTGCATGTTTCTTCCTCTGAGAGTGGCTAATTTTACTCTGTGCTGCCCCAGCTACTCTGCCCCTCACCTCCCTACATAAGGGAGTGAAGGGGGTTCACTATCTAGTGTCACTTGAGTCACAGCTTCGAGTCTGCTGGGGCTGCTGACATCACATCCAAGATGGCGGCACCCAACAGCAGTCTCAGGGCTTTTGGCTGTCTACACAAGGGAGACTTTTACAGGTAAATATATCAATAACATGCATTCAATTTAGATATCGTATTAGGGGAAGTTTTTAGCGACAGAATCTGTTTTAAAGGAGAACTATGGGGGGTCAGGGCTTTTCCCCATAGTTCTCCTAAGGGTAGCGGGAGGACACAAACTAGCGTCCTCCCGTCACCCAAAGTATCTCAGTATACAGCTCGCGGTAAACCGAGACGCTGAAACGGATCCCGACAATTGTGCCGGGATCCACCCAGCTGCGTGAGTGACAGCTGGCTCTGCCTATCTAGAGGCAGAGCCAGCTGTACCCGCCCCCTCCCCCGTCCGTTCCCCTGGTCAGCGCTGGAAGATCGGAGCTGGGAATCCAGCCCCTCCCCTGTCACGGCTCTGTGCCGTGACAGGATCGAGAGGTGAGCGAGCGCCGGTATGTGTTCGCTCACTTCCCGATCTACTGAGGCGACCTGTGACAGTCTCATTGTCACAGGTCGCCTAGAACTATGAGGTGAGTGAAAAGCACCCCCCTCCCCCCCCTCATAGTTCTCCTTTTAAGGAATAATTCAAAACGTTGACTATGCTTGGTCCATGCAACAGGTTCACTTTAATGGGGGTCCCACCAGTGCACACATAGATCTTTACTACATTCCTCGGCTGCCATGTTGGACCCTTCTGGTCAGAGGTTAATTTTAGAGAGTCAGGGTCAGGTTGGAGGGTCATTTTAAGAGCTCGTTCACACCACCATCATTTCCCAACGCGGACTCAACACAAAAGCAAGGCGTGTTCTATGGCTTCGGTTCACACCAGCACGCTGTGTTGTCCTTTTCCTTCACCGCACGCATGCTGCAGTTTTTTGCATAGCGTGTTGGGATGCGCTGTAAGACATCGCAATAAGCAGCAGTGCATAGCAATGCCATAAAGTAAATACATTTGTCGTTTCAAGAGCACAAATCTGCACACTGATGCATGCACTATGGTGTGAACACGTCTATGTGTTACGGGTTGGTGGTGGTGGTGGTACGCCCCCTCAGGGGCGGGATTCCGATGACCGCAATGCCGAACGGGCAGTGTGCGCTTGCGCACACCGGCCCGTGCGGCTGTTATCGTACGGACATGCCACAAACCCGCCGAACGTCGTACGATGCTCGGCGGGTTTTCGAACATGTCCGTAAGTTTAAAGTCGTGCGACCGTACAGTAGTAGAGGTCGCACGGCTTCCACACACCTTACGATAATCGTAGGATCGCGGGATTTCCCGCCATTATCGTACGGTGTGTGGGGACCTTAAGATCAGTCGTCCAATGTCACGTCCTATCCATAAACATAAGATCATTTCCTGATCCGATGTAATCGTCTGGATTAGGTGACCCTCCGTCCCGGTACCGGATGTTGGGCCGTATCGGAATTTGCCGGATCTTTATGGGGAGCGGATAGGACGAGCCCGGGAATGAAGCGTTCTTCTCTCTCTCTCTCGGCCGGATAATGTCATTTTGCAGCTGCGAGTGCGAACGCTGCCAGGATCGCAGCCCCTTCCAGAAAAAGGCTCCGCTGGGGCTCTGAGGCCGATGTGGCGATCACTCCCTGTTACTTGCGGCTTTAACGCTCGCCAAAACACACATGCGCTCCAGACCGCTAATAACTCTGCGCTCTCACCGCAGCCTCTCCGAGCTCCATCGCTAGCGTCCCATATCCCCTACGCACTGGGCTGCGGCGCAGGAAGGGTTAACCAGAGTCCGGAAAGGATTGTCCGGGACGTCACCGAGTGACTCCGAAGACTGACGGGGATTCTAAATAGTAGCCGAGTGTCTGTTCCCCCCCCCCGGGGCGAAACACATGACCTCCTCTCGTAGATCAGCTGCGGAATCGGGAACACCTGGCGGAGCCCGCGGCGCAGTGCGTGGAAGGAGGCGGCTCTCCTGGGGAAGCGAGCGGTGAGTAAATGGATCTTCCTGACTTGGGGCTCTGTGCGGGGATCCCATCCCCAGATTCTCGTCGTATAAGTTCTGTGTTGTTCTGCTGACAAGACGAGTACAGAACTTTAATTTGGGGTCAGGGCTGAGGGTGGAGGAAAGGGTTAAGGTTTAATGCAAAGTGTTGGGTACTAAGTGTCAGGGTTGAAAGGGTTAAATGTCTGGGTTTGGGTGAGGGTCAAGTGTTAGTGTTCAGGTGAGGGTTAAGGGTCAGGTTTTGGGTAAAGGTTAAAAGTCAGGGTTCATGTGAGGTTAATATGTCCAGATTCAGGTGAGGGTTCAGTGTCGGGGGTGAGGGTTCAGTGTCGGGGGTGAGGGTTCAGTGTCCAGATTCAGGTGAGGGTTCAGTGTCGGGGGTGAGGGTTCAGTGTCGGGGGTGAGGATCGGTGTCGGGGGATCAGGTGAGGGTTCGGTGTCGGGGGTTCGGGTGAAGGTTCAGTGTTGGGGTTCAGGTGAGGGTTCGGTGTTGGGGTTCAGGTGAGGGTTAGGTGTCGGGGTTCAGGTGAGGGTTAGAGGTTGGACTTGATGGACTAATGTCTTTATTCAACCTCAAATACTATGTAACTATGTAACTATGTGTTGGGGTTCAGGTGAGGGTTCGGTGTCGGGGTTGAGGTGAGGGTTAGGTGTTGGGGTTCAGGTGAGGGTTCGGTGTCGGGGGTTCGGTGTCGGGGGTTCGGTGTCGGGGGTTCGGTGTCGGGGGTTCGGTGTCGGGATGAGTGGAGGGATTTAGTTGATTTTGACTTCACCATTGGCTGTTCTTCATCCTTTGAGTTGTACGTTGGGTGAATCTTGGGTGAAAACATGAATAGACCCTTTATTTTGCCCGTCCCTAGTTGGGGGTCGTTGTGATGTTGGATTTAGGATTGGGAAAGGTTAGAGGTCACGCTGATGTTTTTTTTGCAGACTTGTTTTGGTGTATTGTGCGGCTGGATGTATTATCAGGAGGGGCACGGAGTGTCAGATCTACGGATGAATGGCGATGGGGTCACCAGGCGCGGGGTGGACGGGTATGTGCGGGGTGAGCTTGTTCCTCCGTGCGAGGATCGGGGTCCCTGTATCCTGAAGGCTTCCACTTCCCGCACTGTGACATTCCGATGGGAAGAACTGGAAGGGGCGTCGGGCTCATCTGTTGGCTGTTTTTGCCAGAAGCGGGGCCCCGATGCCACATGGATACAATTATATCCCACAATTAACTCCAAGAGGACTGAAATGTTACACAAACTCAATCCAGAGATACAATGAAATCCGCTTTTCTGGATGTTTTTACGACCACCTTTGTTTACCCAAAAAAGGGAGACTGCATTTTCTGAAGCTGCAGTATTTTCTTTTTGTTCTTGGGCTGCATGAATAGATCTCTGACATGTCGCAATATAAAGTATGAGTATCATTTTTCAGAAAAAAAAAGCCGTCCCTGAGCGCCAGTCAGTGACTTTGCCTAGGCTGAAATGATGTCCTCAGTCTGCTGTGGGCAGGAGGAAGCATTTCCTCAGTCTCCCCTCCCCCAGGATCGAGAGGTGAGTGAACGGACCTAATGGTACATCCATCCATGTTTCCATTCACCTTCACTGCCATTGAGTAGGATGAAACAGAAAGGGACATTACACATGGGCACTTTACAAAAATACAAAAGAAGAAAAACCCCCCCCCCCCCCCCCTCATAGTTCTCTAACAAAAAAAAACCTGGAAACTATTTAGTGTTACATTGTATCATCGCTGACACATGGCCCTGAAACATGTTACTTTCTATCTTGTGAGCCGCTGCGTGTCAATGGTCTCTTTTTCTAAGGACCGGTCGCCTCTTTCCGGCGCAGCATCGTTTGATCCTCTCAGAGTTTTTTTTTTTAAGTTTTGTGCAGAAAAAATTATTTTTGTGGCTGAGATGCAACTGAAAAATGTCTCGTCCTGCGCTGAGGAGGAGAGAATTGCGTTCGTCTTCATAACTACCAATCAGATATCAGGGAAGGAAATTCCGATGGGTCGCCGTAGACTTTCTGTGGCTCTCGTGAATGAGCCCCCCCCAGCGTCCATCTGCCGTCCAATGAAGGGGCGTGGCTTGTTCATATCCGGTTCTCATCTATAACGCATGTATAAATCAGTTCCATGCCAATAGGCGCAGATGGCGCTGCCAGTCAGAAATCTCGCGGCTCCTGGCCCGCCGTCCCGAGCTGTCAGGAAATTTCCAGATAAACGATAAAATTGCTCATTTTCTACAAGAAGAGTCACGATGAAGAATTTCTGTCTGCTGACGTCCTGGTGACGCTGCTCATTCTGGCGTTTTGTAATTTTTCTGTCTGATCCGGCACCCCGGCGCCTAACGCCCCGGCAGTAATACGCATTCCTGCGCCATTTATGGAGAATATTTCATGATATTTCAGATGGGGAAGAATATCGGGGGACGGAGCTCTGTGGACACGTCACCCGTGGAAGGCTCTGGCTGCTCATGTACTATGTAAAAGAACGGCCTCGGGCAGTGTTTGGGCGAGTCGCCCTCATGATGCTTCCAGGGCCGTGGAGGTAAATGCGTTTCAGCTGACCTGCCACTCGCTCCCTGGGAGTCCCACGTCCATCTAGAGCAGCGGTTCTCAACCTTTCTAGGGCCGGGACCCCTCGGTAACATTTTGACAAGTTGTGGTGACCCCCCAACCGTAAAATTTAGGAATGCACCAATACTAGTATCTGTGTGGGCTCTCGGGAGGCTGTGCGGGCTCTCAGATGGCTAGTGGGACTCTCTGGTGGTGCCCAGTTGCGGGCTCTATGGTGCCCAGTGCGGGCTCTGTGGTGCTCAATGAGTCATGTGGTTGGGGATCAGGAGAGAGTCCATAGCCTTGTGTAATCTCCGAGTGGTTCTTTTCCTCTCTTGCAAATGAATTGATCTCTATAGGCTGTAGCTGAATGTATTCAGATGGCTTCCAGCAGTCTGTGATCTCCAGTTATTACATGAGTGCAGTGCATCCTATAAATCCTCCCAGTATTGAACAGGTAAATATAGGGGGCTGGCAGGACCTTTTTTTTAAAGTGAGCCTGCGCTTTTGCCCCTCCCTAGACTGTAGCTTAACTCATGCAGGGGCTGTCTGCTTCCAGCAATTTGTGGTCTCCGGTTATTACATGAGTGCAGTGCATCCTATGACTCCTACCAGTTATGGGGAGGTGACTATAAGTGGCTGATAGGACCTTCATTAAAGGGAACCTGCGCTTTTGCCCTTCCTTAAACTGTAGCTTAACTCATGCAGGGGCAGTCTTCTTCCAGCAGTCTGTGATCTTCTGTTGTTACATAAGTGCAGTGCATCCTATAAATCTCGCCAGTGTTGAGGAAGTAAATATAAGCAGCTGGTAGGCCCTTTATTAAAGTGAACCTGCACTTTTCCCCCTGTCTAAACTGTAGCTAAACTCATTCACAGGTTGTCTGCTTCCAGCACTTTGTGATCTCAATGTTATTACATGAGTGCAGTGGCTGGTGGGGCCTTCATTAAAGTGAACCTGTCTTTTTCCCCTGCATGGACAGAGGTCAGGTTCACTATCAGGCTCTTGAGTTGTATTGCGATGCGTCCATCCTGCCCCGGACATGACGGGTGTTGGATATCCTGAAGTCGAATGATCCGCCTAAAGATTTTTTTCATTTTCTCTGATATAGGCACCGAAGTAACACGCTGATAATGGCGCCTCTCACACATGCGTCGTTGGTTTTATCGCATGACAGCGTTGGCGTTTCCCTGCGGCGGTATTGCTGTGATAATCTAGCGCTCATCTAGTCAGGTCGAGGCGCAGTGTAAGCTTTCCGTCCTTCAGCAGCTGGAAGTCTTTCAGAGACCTAACGCCTTATAACACTTGGCTGCGGGACGCAAGTTCTCCTCTGCACTCTTCACGCCGCGTGTGTGCGCGCGCCTCTGCTCCGGCATCTGGCGTCCTTCACCTCCAGCGCAGTTTTCCCCTCGCTCCTGTGACTCGTACGTCGCGGGCTGCTGTTAGTAATTTGCCCGCTTCATCTGTCATCTCCTGCGCTGTGCAACGGGCCGGCTGAAATTTGCCAGGCAAGCTGCCGCCTCTGGGCAGAGACGGGTCTGGCGGTGCCAGCGAAATCACTCACAGCGGGTCTCCCGCCGCTGAAATGCATTAAGCCGCTGGCGGTGCGCGCTTCCGCGGCTTCCAGAGGGCTGCGCGTTCAGCCTCCTCTTCTCGCCATGCTCGGGTTCTTTTCAACGCAGCCGGGGTGATCTCTGCGCTGAATGAGGCTCGGCGGAGAAGGCACAGTGGTGAGCCGCTCTGCTCCGCCGGTGCCGCCCGCTCTGTACGCCGCGCCGGTCTCCTGCTAATCCCGTAGAAGTGATTCCAACACAATGTAGAGGAAAAGTTACTTCTCCAGAAGACAAAACTGAGCGCAGGAAATGCGACAGACATTCAACTTGTATCATTTAACATCAGTCAGAATGTATTGGGCTTCAAGGTCAGACGCACACAGCGATTGTTAGTCACCTGACTACTAGACAATTTCATGCGTGAGCCGTTATACATCCCCGTTCAAGTGTTTCTAACAATTATCTTTTCTTATTTGCTCCCTTTTGTTCTGCTAAACATACCATTGAAAAGGTTTTGTTTATATACACTATATTGTCAAAAGTATTGGGCCCCTCCCAATTAAAAAAATCATGTGATTCAGGTGTTCCAATCCCCTCCATGGCCCCCGGTGTATAGGATGAGGCTCCTCGGCAAATGAATGAGAGCGGAGACTGCGAGCCCCTCCCCCAACATCAGCGCCCGACCTCACAAATGGTCCAACACTCCCATAGACACACTCCTAAACCTTGTGGACGCCTTCCCAGAAGAGGCGGAGCTGTTATAGCGACAAAGGGCGGAGCCAACCTAATACTGAACCCTACGGACTAAGACTGGGATGCCATTAGAGGGTGGAGCCAACCCAATACTGAGCCCTACGGACTAAGACTGGGGGGCCAGTAAAGTTCATGTGCGTGTAAAGGCGTCCCAATACTTTTGACAATATAGTGTATGTTCAATAAACACAAAAGAAAAGAAAATACATGTTGGTCCTGCCAGAAAATCCAGAGCTTATGTCCTCCTGTGCTCTCTGCCTATGCTGCACTTTCATCAGTCACATTGTTCCCAGCTATATCTGAGGACCGTCGTCTCTTATATTATGGAGATGAGGAGGGGATGGTGTTCTGTAGTCCTGACCTAGGATGCAACGCTGCTCTATAGATACAGTACAGAGAGTGAGCGTTGTCACCCTGAGACAGGAAGTGTGTTACTGGCAGGATCACCAGGTACAAATAAAGGAAAAAGCCTGAACACAATGCAGCCGCCACATCTAAGATCCGCGAGCTGCCATTTGTAACATTTCTGTTGTTTTTGTTACGCGGTGATTTTTAGAAAGCATTTGTACTGTGTTTTAGACACTATACAGAGGTCAAGGGTCGAGTGTACCGGGTCCTGATGATGGAATTATGGTGCAGTTTCTAGCGCAGAGCTGTTGTTGTTGTTATTTTTGGTTTCAGTATTTCGATAAAGGATTTACTGCCACTGAAAAAGATTTGTCTTTATTTTGTGGCCTTCATACAACAAAGGGAAAAAAAGCGGGAAAAAGTTTTTAATGGCCTTGTTTGTGCGCGGCCTCCGCCTGAAAGAAATGAAAGCATTTTAAAGGAGGTTTTCCTGAGAGACTTGGCCGGGCCGACATTGCTGCTCTTGTGTTCTGCACATCTATTCGGTTCGGGTTAAAGATGGGGGGGTCAGGGTTTATATTGGAGTTGGAGGGTCAGAATGGGTTAGGGTTAGAGAGTTAGAGCCAAGGGGTTAGGATAAGAATTGGAATGGGTTAGGTCTAGGGTGTTAGGTTAGAATGGGTTAGGTCTAGGGTGTTAGGGTAGAATGGGTTTGGGTTAGATGGTTATGGATAGAATAGGTTAGGGTTTGAGTTAGAGAGTTAGAATGAGTTATAGTTAGAGGGTTAGGGTTAGAGAGTTAGGGTTAGAGGGTTAGGTCTAGGAGACTAGGTTTAGAGGGTTAGGGGTAAATGTGTTAGGATTAGAGGGTTAGGGTTAGAAGGTTTCAGTTGGTCAGGTCTAGGAGGTTAGGGATAAAAGGGCTAGGATTAGAGGGTAAGAGTTAGATTGGGTTATGGGACTCAGTTTAGAATGGGTTAGGGTTAGTGTTAGAGGGTTACGGTGGGTTAGGTCTAGGAGGTTAGGGTTAGACGGTTAGGGGTAGATGGGTTAGGATTAGATGATATGGGTTAGGGTTAGAGTATTAGGGTTAGAAGGTTTCCATTGGTCCAGTCTAGGAGGTTAGGGTTAGAGGGTTAGGGGTAAATGGGTTAGGATTAGAGGATTAAGGATAGAATGGGTTAGGGTTAGCGTTAGAGGGTTACAGTGGGTTAGGTCTAGGAGGTTAGGGTTAGACGGTTAGGGGTAGATGGGTTAGGATTAGATGATATGGGTTAGGGTTAGAGTATTAGGGTTAGAAGGTTTCCATTGGTCCAGTCTAGGAGGTTAGGGTAAATGGGTTAGGGGTAAATGGGTTAGGGTTAGAATGGGTTATGGGTATGGTTAGTGTTAGAGGGTTACAGTGTGTTATAGTGGGTTAGGTCTAGGAGGTTAGGGGTAAATGAGTTAGGGTTAGAGGATTAGGGTTAGAATGAGTTAGGGTTAGAGGGTTACAGTGGGTTAGGTCTAGGAGGTTAGGGTTAGAGGGTTAGGGGTAGATGGGTTAGGATTAGATGATTCGGGTTAGAATGGGTTAGGGTTAGAGTATTAGGGTTAGAAGGTTTCCACTGGTCGAGGTTAGGGTTAGAGGGTTAGGGGTAGATGGGTTGGGATTAGAGGGTTGGGATTAGAGGGTTAGGGGTAGATGGGTTAGGATTAGAGGGTTGGGATTAGGATTGGTTGGAGGATTAATGTTGGGAGTGTTCGGAATAAGAGAATCACTGAGCAGAATCACAAGAATCTGATTGATGACACCACAGCTTGCAATTGATCGCATCCTTCTATTAAAATTAATGAGCAAAAATAATTGCATCGATTGCTCGCCGACGTGCGTTTTTGCTACTGTCCTGCATTTAATTGCGCAATGAATCACGGATGAGCTTCCGTCTTCAATCTCTTGGCATGTGTGCCAATGGAGGCGACTGATCGCTGGACTGACCATGGCCCGTGTGCGCCCAGCCTTGTAGGTCCGCCTCCGAAATGGAGCAAAACACACACTTTATACACCAAGGCTCAGACTTTATGATTGGACTCGTGCTGGAATGACCCGGGTCATACATAACATGTGAACATACAGAGGGACAGTGAGGACCCTCGCCGATAATGGCTTTTATGTAGCTGAGATGAGCGCCGGACCGCGCAGCGCCAGTTTTCTCCCTCACAATCTCATTTAAATTTGATGAAACTTTCTCTTGAGTTGCTCTGTAATGTGAGCTCTAACAGGCTGGATTTTCAGCGACAGATGTGAGACTTCATATTGGGAATTGCGGGGCCCAGTGGTAATCTTTTCATCTACATTGCACAGAGAAGCAATTGTCTTGACGCTTCAAGGTATTAGCCGTTTACACGCCACGGCGCAAACATCTAACTAGCGAATAGGCAGCACAATCCGAGGCTCCGCTGAATTCCTACTGAGGCCGGATGAAACAATGTTGCTTTTTTTTAATTCCCTCCCCCCCTTCTTTTTTAAAGTGTTACCACCCAAAATTATAGTTACACTTGAGTGGAGAAGGTTTGATGTTGTGGCCAAATCCATGGCAGGATGCCGCGTTGGTGATATACCCAACAGACTGCTGCTGGGTGCCGCCATCTTGGTTGTGTTGTCAGCAGATGCAGAGCTTTGACTCTGTAGGGAGGGGCGGAGGAGCTGGGCGAGCGCAGACAGTAATTTAAGCACTCCTAGAAGAGGAGACGGCTAAGACCTGC
>NW_017306588.1:54463-56269 GCF_000935625.1 Nanorana parkeri
TGCCAAGAGTGGGGAGGTATCTGTGCCAAGAGTGGGGAGGTATCTGTGCCAAGAGTGGGGAGGTATCTGTGCCAAGAAGGGGAGGGGGATGTGCAAAGAGGAGGAGGAGGGGTCTGTGTTAGAGAATGGATTCTTCCTGGAGTAGTCACCTTCTCTAGGAAGTTGAGTCACATTGCAATTCAATAAAAAAAAAACATTTACAGAAAGGGAAAATGCTGCAAGTCCAACATTTAAAATACTATTTTTTTTGTGCTTTTACTGTTTTGTTTTCAAAGTCGGTGACAGGGTCTCTTTAGGTTTAGCCATTCAATAATCTCGCTTTGACGTGTTAAGGCCATCCATGTAATCTGTTCACGTGTGGCGTGTGGAAAGGAATTTGTAGTGCTACGCATGCAAAGTGCCGAGATCTGGTGCCACGGCGGGGTCTCTGTTTTTATGGCCACTTTTTGCAGAGGGCCACTTGGATGCCAGTAGCGTTGGGTGCGCTTGGCCTATCGGTGAAGAATGATGAGATGAGCCGCTGCTCCATTCACCTGAATCTCCGTAAATCGTTTCTTTTGATGAATGGCGCCTCTCCCTCCGATAACGCGCAGCCGACGCCGTCTCCTCCCGCCCCCCCTCGCTGTCTCCTGGCCTGTGTCAGATTGCATTTAATCTAAAATCGTAATAAAGTACCGCGAGGCCGCCGCGTGATCCATCTCCCCGTCTCGTGTTTTTTTTTTTTCATTTTCGGCTGGTAAACCAATTTAAAAATTAAATGTAAATGCACGAACATTAAGCTTTGTGCTTACTCGGCTGTTCACGTTCTAATTCAAGTTGAATATATTATATTTACTGTTGCAACAGAAATTTCATAATGAATAAAACTCAGTAGAGGCTCCTTAATGGCTCAATTATAAGCTGCTCGCTGTCTGTGTCAGGTTAGAGCGTCGCGCCTTTCCCGCACGCTGAGATTACAATTACATTACATGGAGGAAGACAGAAGAGGTGTCCGGGTACCCCCCCCCCCGCCAGAGGAGAGTTATAGAGGAAGGAGCAGAGTCCTCCAGCAGAGCAGAGTGTTTCAGGAGAGGAGAGTTATAGAGGAAGGAGCAGAGTCCTCCAGCAGAGCAGAGTGTTTCAGGAGAGGAGAGTTATAGAGGAAGGAGCAGAGTCCTCCAGCAGAGCAGAGTGTTTCAGGGGAGGAGAGTTATAGAGGAAGGAGCAGAGTCCTCCAGCAGGGCAGAGTGTTTCAGGAGAGGAGAGTTATAGAGGAAGGAGCAGAGTCCTCCAGCAGAGCATAGTATATCAGGAGAGGAGAGTTATAGAGGAAGGAGCAGAGACCTCCAGCAGAGCAGAGTGTTTCAGGAGAGGAGAGTTATAGAGGAAGGAGCAGAGTCCTCCAGCAGAGTATTTCAGGAGAGATGGAGGAAGGAGCAGAAGTCCTTTTGAAGGCTCCTTGGTCCCTTTGCTCTCCACCTTGCTGCCCTTCCTTTGGCTGGTTGCACATTTGGAGTTGGTGACACACCCCCCCCCCTCATTTGTGGTTGCAGAGGAAGAACCTTTTCCTGACTTTTCCTTGCTTGTGTCTGGCCACAAAAACCGCGCCCCCCTGTGTGGTCCCCCTGCTGTATCCTTACACTGACCCTCCCTTTGATTGTTGTTGGTGTGTAGGAGACCCTCCGGTGACCCCCTGCCAGGCCAGTTGACCTCCTACCTGATAACATCTCTCTGACCCCCTCCAGCTTGGACTCGGCCAGGAATTTGGGATCGATAAGCTGATCTGGGAGATTGAAAGCGTTCCGTGGAGAACGCCCGGGGCACAAC
>NW_017306588.1:56290-56532 GCF_000935625.1 Nanorana parkeri
AGGCCTTTTCAGGACAGAGGGGCAGAGAAATCTCCTGTTTGTCAGGCACAAAGTGTGGTGGGGGGGCCACATGGTCCCTGGGAGAATGGAGCCGTATTCTTGGCAGGGCAGTGGAATGTGCTGAGAGCTCTCCGCATAATGCAGCCCAGTAACAATTATTTATCTTTTGGGTCCCTTTCCATTCCGGGAGAGCTGTTGGAGCGCGTTACTCCCAGGGAGCAGAAAGAGGCCCCGGGACCCCC
>NW_017306588.1:56615-58930 GCF_000935625.1 Nanorana parkeri
CCCCCCGAAGAGCGCAAAGAGTCCCCGGACCCCGGCGAGGAGCACTTAAAGGAAAACTCCGTTCCCAACCTTATTTCATGCCGTCCTTCTCCCGGTAGAGCAGACGTAAGCAGTAGGTGCCAGTTTTGTTGCTTTGTCAAAATTTGCTGATTTTGCGGTAAAATGTTGCTTGAAATTTGAGTATTTTTTTGCTCATTTGTTTGTTATTTGATGTTTTATAGACGACGAGTATGTTCTGTTTTATAGACGACGAGTATGTTCTGTGTCTTTAAATCCCTGTTCACACCTGGGGCTCGTGTGTGTGAATGGAGACTCGGGTGTGAACGGGAGCTATAGGATTAAATTAGATTTCTTGTCTTGAGCGTTTCAGTGCGGACACCTGCGTGTTGACGGGGTTTCACGTGCGTCCAAACGTCTAGGTGTGAACGGGGCCTTAGGGCCCATTAGGGTTTCCGTGTGCTGGCTAGTGTCCGCTGTGTACTGGCAATGGGGGGGGGCGGAGCTTTGTGCTGTTTCAGCCCATTACACTGTTACTGTTGCTTTATTGAAGTGTCGCAAAGTGAATGCACCGCCTCTGAGTTGCATTGCGATGCATGGTGGTGACTACGGGGGAGTTCTGATGACCTCCTGCTTTCCAGCTCCCTTGTCAACTCCTCCCATGCTCGCCTCCAGGACTTCTGTAGAGTCACTCCCATCCTCTGGAACTCTTTACCCCAACCTGTCCGTCTATCTCCCACTTTGACTGCCTGTAGGCGATCCCTGAAGACTCATCTCTTCAGGGAAGCCGATCCCAACTCAACCTGACCGCTCAACCATTCATCCCCACACAGCTCCCTCCTCATGTATCACTGGCCCCGGCCCCTCCCCTTTTAGATTGCAAGCCCTCAGGGGCAGGGCCCTCCTCACCATCTTGTCTTGATTTGTATTGTGATTGTAATGTCTTCCTTATATTGTAAAGCGCTGCGCAAACTGTTGGCGCTATATAAATCCTGTATAATAATAATAATGCAACGTCTGGATTTCTCCGCTCTGCGCTGCACACTACTTTATTTGCTGCCTTTTGTCTGTTAAATATCCCATTGAAAGGATTTCGTTACATCTTTTCTATAGATGCATGGACGATCCTGCCAGAAATCCAGTCCGCTGATCTATGTAAGGACCGGTGGGATGGAATATATTACAATCCTCTCTTAGGTTCAGATACATTGTAATCTGTGTTCTCTGTAATCTGTTGCAGCTTGAAAAAAAATCGGTCTGCCATCTGTGTCACCCAATCACATTCAGGCTTCAAAAACACATCTGATTGGTGCGACTCAAAAAAAAAAAAAAAATCTCCCGTACTGATATGTTTATTATTTACATCAAGCATTGGACAGTAAGCCCTCGTTCACACCTGAACGTTTTGTAGCGCGTTCTACGCGCGACGAACGCTCTACAAAACGCTCAAACATCTAAATCCCATTGTATTCAATGGGTCTCGTTCCCACCTCGGCGTATTTCCGCCCGTCCCTAACGCGCTACAAAACGGCCCGCGCCTGAAAAGGTACAGGTACTACTTTGGGCCGTTTTGTTGTGCGTTTCCATTGGGATACAGCCAAGTAGCCTTCGGAAACGCGCGTTTGTCGTGCGACTTTTTTACCGCGAATCGCGGTAAAAAAAACGCGCGACAGACGCGCATATGCAATACGCCTAGGTGTGAACGAGACCTCAAGGAGCAGCAGTAGAGTGAGATGGTCATCCATCTGCTCCATCTTCTCTCTTCTCCTGTCGGCAGGTTCCCTGTCAGCACATGTACACTGCGGCAGAGCCTGGCTGGCTTTCAGGACTTCCCTTCCCTCTCCCAGTCTGAGAGCTGTTGTACGGGGATTACAGGGGGATGAGGAAACACGCGTTTGGTTACTGGTGCAGGTGAAAGCGTCGGATGTTGATACATCTTTTCATTATTTCTCATGCCAGCCCCAGAGTTCGGCAAGTTCCGGATTGTGAGATATCTGAATGCAATCTCTGTATTCCGGTGACAACGTGTAATCTGGAGGAGCCCGCTGCGATTGGGGCTATTTTTAGGTGTCGCTGAGACTGCACAGGGCAGGAGCTGACATGGTGCCGGGTCGTGTGTCACCCTGAACCTCACTGACACCGAGAATTTGATGCTTTTCTCCGACCTTTACCACGACCCCTAATAAATCTGGCGTGGATCAGCGTGACAGCCAGGCACAAGCGTTTTCACAGATCAGAAATGGAGACCCCAAAAATGTCCTGCTCTTTAACCCCTCCAAATCTGCCCCTCTATACCCCCCATCCCCTCTCAACCCCCC
>NW_017306588.1:60243-64660 GCF_000935625.1 Nanorana parkeri
TAAAAATGTCACTAAACCCAATAACAGAAAAATCATATTTATGACCTTAATATCAAGTCTTCTTCTAATGTCAGCGTCACCCAGCAAGTCCCCCCAAATTATTATTATTATACAGGATTTATATGGCGCCAACATGTGCGCAGCGCTGTACAATATAAGGAAGACATTACAATCACAATACAATTCAAGACAAGATGGTAAGGAAGGGCCCTGCCCCTGAGGGCTTACAATCTAAGAGGGAGGGGCCAGTGATACATGAGGGTACATTTGAAATATCCTCTGGGTGGCTACATAACACAAATAACATACATTGTTGTTCAGAGTTCAGGGACTTGAATGGATTTGTAAGATTTCACTCTGGAGTTTAGTGTCACTTTAAGGGGAGGAGGGGAAGAAGGAGTCACATGGGGCTGATTAGGGTTAAGCAAGGATTAATAAACAGGAAGTAATATTTCAGATTTCTATTTTACTTAACTCGATTTAAATGACATCATACACAGATTGAAGCAGATCTGCAGACGAATAAAACAGAGTAGATACAAAAGTAACAATGTTTCTTTATATCCCCTAACTGACCAATGTATATAAACACTTGCAGCAGTTACTACAACGTCTATATTCACACAACTTCCGGCTGTCATTTTGGCAGCTGGGAATTTCTGGCAAGTT
Source organism: Nanorana parkeri (assembly GCF_000935625.1). Classification (NCBI taxonomy): domain Eukaryota; kingdom Metazoa; phylum Chordata; class Amphibia; order Anura; family Dicroglossidae; genus Nanorana; species Nanorana parkeri. The sequence continues at coordinate 60,913 of NW_017306588.1, forward strand.
CAAGGGAGGTCAGGAGGATAGCGGCATACCACGGGCTCCTTGTGTACCTCAATGACATTTTTCTGGGCACGTGTAGCACCCCCATTATCCACAACGGGTAACAGTGTATCCAGTTTAGATGTAAGCAGTACTAGTCAGAGTTCCTCTTTAGCTTCTTCCTGACACCTGAGTGACACTATATGTTGTGTATTGATGGCTGGGTGACGGGAGTATTTCCTTTGTTGATACATTTGGGCTGAGTTACTAAAGACGTTGAAAATCTTCACGCCATGAGATGTTTATTATTTAATTCAAATCTCCAATACTGTGCAGATAAAATAAGGAAACCGGAATTTTCCATTCACGTGATTGGATAGTTGAAGTGAATCTTCCCACCATTTGTTGTATTCAGCGCAGATGTGAGAGTTCTGTCGCTCTGGCTTGTTCTGATGATCACTTCGTTGCGCTCGTTGAGGTTCAGCGGTGACATTTTGCTTCGTGTGTTCCTTCTTGTTTCCCGACATTTCAGCCCCTGACTGACACCTTCTGCTAGTAAGTGACATTTTCCTCTGTTGATTGGCGTCCCTCTTGGCTCGGCCGCGTTCCATTATCGAGGATTCATTACGTTTTATTGGTCCCTTGTTATGACTAACCCTTCACTTCATTGATTGACAACATTTCTGAGCTAACAATCCTTATTGACGTCGCTGTGTTACTGACACTTAACTGCAGTGATTGTCCCGCCGAGTGACACTTCTCCTCCTCCCCAAAGAGTTCTCAGCGACACAATGCGTGCGTGTAAATCAACCGCAACGCCGATGTCAGAGACACAGGGGAAGGAACGCCATTCATTGGATCTGCCATCATCACTTGTGACATATACCGCAGTGCTGTACAGAGAACAGTGAGCCAGAGGAGCTTACACTCTAATATCCCCCCACAGTCACACACTATTATTATACATGTATATAGCTCTGACATATAGCGCAGTGCTGTACAGAGAACAGTGAGCCAGAGGAGCTTACACTCTAATGTCCCCCCACAGTCACACTATTATTATACATGTATATAGCTCTGACATATAGCGCAGTGCTGTACAGAGAACAGTGAGCCAGAGGAGCTTACACTCTAATGTCCCCCCACAGTCACACTATTATTATACATGTATATAGCTCTGACATATGCTGCAGCGCTGTACAGAGAACACTGAGCCAGTCACGTCAGTCTCTGTGGTATATAAATCCAGTATACAGTATATTTTCAGTCCCCTGCCGATATTTCCGCTCAGTGACCTCTGTGCCTCTTCTATTTTATTTGGGTGACGTTTTGTTTCTTTGTTTCGTTTATTAGGTTTCCTTTTAGTTTGGATTCACACTGGAATCGGCGGCAGGTACAGCTCGGTGCTGCGTGCGCGGCCGTATCGGGCAGCTCCCGGGAAGGACAGGTGCGGCGTGTGATTAGTACGCAGCTGTCCAAGGTCCTGTAGCACACCTTATCGGAATTCCCATAGGTAGAAGTGGGCGCCTGAAATGACTGCGGATGGCGCCGCATTAAAGCAGAAATGGTTGTGAGGATATGTCACCAGCGCTCCAGAATGACAAATGAGTCAATTTTTTTTTATTTTTTAAGAGGTCACTCAAAGTAGGGTCAGGTGATTAGTACGCAGCCCCCGTCCTTCTCTATGGGACTACGCGGTCGTATGCCCCTCCCTACGCTCACCTCAAGTGCAGGACCGTACGGGTGCGCATTTCCTGGCTCGGCTGGAGACAGGATCCATCCTGCCGGCTTACGAGTACGCTCACCCGCACGTTCGTGCAGGGCGGGTGAGTGTAAGGAGGCGTACGGCCGCGTAGTCCTATAGAGAAGGACGGGGGCTGGGTACCAATCACACGCAGCAACTGTCCTTCCCGGGAGCTGCCCGACATGGCCGTGCATGCAGCACGGAGCTGTATGTGCCGGCCAATTCCAGTGTGAATGAGCCCTTAACGACACCCATTCGGCGCTTTTTACGCACGTCTTTTTTTTGAGACATTTTTGGGCGCATTTTACGCGCGTGTTGCGCGTTTTTGTGAGCAGATTTTTGCACTTTCATGTCAATGAGCAAAACGCGTGTAATAAATGTGCAAATAAACGCAACATGAGTTTTCTTTTGAGGCAAAACACGTTGAAAATCAGCCCCGAAGTAGCTCGCATACAAAACGCTGGCGTCGGACATGAGGGGGATTCCTGGTGCTGCGCAGTTTGTCGCGCTGATTTACGAGCGACAGACCGCTTCGGCGTTCAGGGGGCCCCCTTGGTGATGATTGATTAGCTGACTTGATATATTACAAACGACTTCATTGATTGACACTTTGCTCCAATCATCGACACGTTTTGTTTCACTAATCGGCAGGTGATTAATGATGACGTTGATTGGCGCCCTGGTCTGCGCGACGCCCCTTGTGGTTATTGGCGGCCGTTGTGGCGAATGTGGAATTATTATCTTCCCTTTTTTCAGGGTTTTCGCTGGATTGTTTTTCGGAGATGCGAGTCATTTCCTCCTCCATCCTCCTGAGGAATACGGAGACGTTGTACATGATTTTCTATTCCTGCGTTTCCGTGGTGCAGCACGCCGCATCCAGATGAGGTCGGCCGGCGGTGGCGGGATTATTGCTTGGCGCACAGACGCCTCTTGTAATATTGCGCTGATTAAGATTACCTGGTTGAGAGCGTTTTTCCTTGCGCGCGTGCCAGGAGCAGCTGCCCTCGATGAGGAGTTAATGACCCTTACGGAAACCTTTTACGGTTATTTGACCGCGAGGCGCTCTCTGCTCCCATCCTGTGAGCGCCATCAATCAGTTTAAACGTTTTAAATCTGTGCCGATCGCTGCAGAATTTCAATGCGTAGATTGGCATGGCGGGTGAGCTCACGTGTAGCACGCGGCCGCCCTCACCCGCGCGTTTGGTGAACACGCTCGGCATTGTCTGCAGGGTGAGGCCCTGATGGCGGCGAGTCGCTGGTGACCGCAACTGGCTGGCCAACCGGGAGCGACCCCCCCCTGAGAATGGAGTCTGGGTGCCCACTCCACGGGAGAGGTTATGTAAAGAGACCCTGTCACCAGACCATTCATATACAACAACAATCTCCCCCTAGAATGATCATTTCACGTGTTCTGTTCCCTGTAAAATCCTCTCTTGTGTAGACATCCAAAGCCCTGAGACGGCTGCTGGGTGCCGCCATCTTGGATGTGATTTCAGCAATCCCAGCAACTCATAGGTGACACTCTATAGCTGTTGTGGAACTACAAGTCCCATGAGGCATTGCAAGACTGACAGTTACAGGCGTGACTCCCAGAGGCATATTGGGATTTGTACTTAAAGCACAGCTGGGGGACTAGAATTGCCCACCCCTCCTCTATAGAGTTTCCCTTCCTTCCTCCTCAGCAGCTCTATAAAAGGTTATGTAGGGAGCTGAGTGGAGCGGTGGAGGAGCTGGGCCAGCACAATCAATAATAAGACACCCCCAAAAGAGGAGAGGGCTATAACATGCAAGGAGAGAGGGGGCTGTGCTCATGAATTGACTCTTCCTTGAGTAGTCAGTTCAGAGGCACATTGCAAGTGAATAGCCTGCAGCTAACGGTTATTTTCATAATCGATTAGTTGCCAGATAATTTTTTCAATTAGTTGCATTTTAAAAATCTCTCCCTCCCTCTCTGTCTCTCTCCCTCCCTCCCCCCTCTCTCTCTCTCCCCCCTCTCTCTCCCCCTCTCTCTCTCCCCCTCTCTCCCTG
>NW_017306588.1:64910-67293 GCF_000935625.1 Nanorana parkeri
CTCTCCCTCTCTCTTTCCCCCTCTCTCTCTCTCCCTCTCTCTCTCCCCTCTCTCTCTCTCTCCACCTCTGCCTCTCTCTCACCCAACCATCTCATCGATAATGAGAATAGTTGACAACTATTCTCATAATCAATTAGTTGGTTGCAGCTCTACAAGTGAATACATCTCTAGGGAAATGTTTCCTTTAATCTGCAACATTGTACAATGTCTGTATGATCCGCCCACAGACCTTCCCGATTGTAGATTGAACAGATTATCCCGCTAGGACCTCACATCACGCAGCATTGATAACTGCAAAAGGAGATTGTGCAATGTATGACGGGAGCACAATCTACAGGAGTCACGAATCTCACTCGCCCATCGTCTTGAATGTGGAAACGCCAATATTGCGGATGGGAATCAATTCCTGCTTGTCCTCACAAACCCGTACATGGGATCGTCCAATCACATTGTAAAGCGTGTGGCCAGATGCAGAGAGCGCATTTCACTGACTTCATGATCTGTGGAAACTGATACAATGTATCACAGTCACTTCCTGTCGGCAGAATAGGCGGGTCTACCTGCAGTAGTCACATGATCAGTCACAGTGTTCTAATTGGAGGAGGAGCAATGAGCCTATTACATGAGCAGGGCTCTACCAATCAGTGTCCAGGGCGCCCCCGGTTGTCATAGTTACCAGGAAGGAGATTTGATCTCTTATAATATTGAATTATAAAATGATTTCTGCAGCAATTTCAGATCTAAATTTCATTTTTTTATTTATTATAATTGAGTTTTGATAAAACTTCTGGACTTGCCGTAGTTCCGTCCTCCATCTTGCTCAGCGAGATTTAGTCTGTGGGCGTCTTTTCTCCTTTCCCTTTTAATTCCGATGGATCGGTGTGTCCCGGAATAGGCGCACGCCGCGATTTTCTGCCTCGTCAGCGCTCATTAGGGGCGACGGGAGTTTTGTGCTGACTCGGGCTACACCGGCGACTTTTAATCTCCGGGATAATAAATATAGAAACGGTCTGTACCTCGTGTCGCGGCAGGAGATCGCTGGGAGCGTGTCGTGCGATGAATCCGGGCAGGGGACACGAAGGGAGCGCGCGGCACTTTTCTGTACATTTTCCTTCTTACGTTCAGCGCTGAAACATTGTAAATATATCTTTTTCTTTATGTTTCGTGATCAGTATGAAATATGACATCATTCAGATGAATCATTTTCTCCCCCTTCACTGAGCCGTTGTACTATTGTGCAGCGAATAGCCTACTGAAGAATCGGAAGATAGACACCCCTCCCTCCTGTTCCTAACATTGCTCAGTATGAAGTTTTCAATTAGACAGAGACAGCCAGAAAGCGGACCGCTGGACCAGAAAAGGGCAACAAACAAAAGTTCTGAAGTTCTATGATTGATTCTTTTGGTGGCAAACCAGAAAAGCTTCCGGGAGCCAAACAATTCCTCATAATCGGGGCTACAAAAGATACAATAATGACCGCAATCCGTGTGGGGACTTTGATATAACACGTCTGAATGAATGTGTCCCACTGCTCTCCCCGGGTTGTGCTCATTTGATCATATTTAGGGATCAATACTAAATATCCTCGTGGACCCAAAATGCTCCTATCACCATGCTCCTTGTTAGCACATGAGCACCGTAGCACAACCCATTGGCTGCTTCTTTGATTGGTTTCTTGTGTCTTGTCCCTCCCCCTTCCTGTCACTGCAGCAGAGTGATAAGCTTACCTCTTTGTCACTCAGCTCTTTCCTCCAGTCAGCATGCTCCCTGTTAGTACACAAGCCCTGTAGCACTACCGATTGGCTCCTTGTGCTGTTTCTCCCTCCCCCCAGCCCGAGCTCTGCTGTGCAGGGGCTGCGCTGATACCAGGTCACATTCAGATCCTTGTATGACAACGATGTATCAATAAATGAAGAAATGGAAACATTTGTATCCTTTTCTATCTTCTCGGAGTTCAGCTTCGTGTATCTCCGTTGCGGCCGCAGAGGATCGCGGGAGGAAATAAACAAAATCGCTGGAAGGAAAAAAAATATAAACAAAGATACTTCAAATATTATTTTTTTTCCGCTTCACAGAAGAATCGCGAGAAATGCGCACATTAAATCCCCGGCTGCGTCGGTGCCAGCTCGCCGTTCAGCTGGAGAGGGCGTCACATCCTGTTTTTAATGTAATGACATGTTGCCCGTGGCAGCCGAACCGCCCCCCCGACGCACGCTTTTGTTTAAGTGGTTGCCGCGTGCGACCGCAAATTGCGCGTTTTAAACCTTGTCATTAAATCAGCCATTACCGAAATAGCCTCTTCCACCGCCGCCCGGACCGCGGAGAGGCGTCTCAGAAGTTTCCGTGTACTTTGGCTCTCTCGCCGCCGCTTCCACAGCTTGAC
>NW_017306588.1:67336-69196 GCF_000935625.1 Nanorana parkeri
GCGGCTTTGCAAGCTTGCATATTTCTCCTCCGCGTGCGCGGCGAGGAGGCAGTTTTACGACTGTGTTTTGGCCCCCCGGGACTCGTGAGAAAAAAAACTTGGGATTTCGTATTCCTGGCATCGGATTGCGCGTTAATCAGCCGGCAGAGGTTATGTGAAGGGTGCGTTCTGTGTACAGATGCGGTTATATTAAGAGCGGGCGAAGAGACTCTCGCGCGCGCGATTTATTGAAAAGACATCTTTTTGGAGTCGTAAAACGCACGTTGAGGGGGGCGGGGCTGTCATCTTTATTCACGAAAGTGAGCCGGTGGGGGAGGGGAGGGGACATTGTGATGGAATTGCTGCTGATCTGGTTTCTCACGGCAATAATTATAATAATAGAAATTAGGAATGCACCGATACCAGACCGAGTACCGATACTCCTCCTCAAGTACTCGCCGATACCAATTACCGATACCTTTTTCCTTTCTTTTTTTTCTTTTTTGTCATGTGACAGCTTTTCTAAAACAATACAGACTAATGATTTCAGGACTACAAAACCCAGAAATACATTATACAGCAATGCAGAATTATATCACTAGCTATAGAGGACTACAAATCTCAGCAATACATTATACAGCAATGCAGAATGCCACCAGCTATAGAGGACTACAAATCCCAGCAATACATTATACAGCAATGCAGAATTATATCACCAGCTATAGAGGACTACAAATCCCAGCAATACATTATACAGCAATGCAGAATTATATCACCAGCTATAGAGGACTACAAATCCCAGCAATACATTATACAGCAATGCAGAATTATATCACCAGCTATAGAGGAATACAAATCCCAGCAATACATTATACAGCAATGCAGAATGCCACCAGCTATAGAGGACAACAAGTCCCAGCAATAATACATTATACAGCAATGCAGAATGCCACCAGCTATAGAGGACAACAAGTCCCAGCAATAATACATTATACAGCAATGCAGAATGCCACCAGCTATAGAGGACTACAGATCCCAGCAATACATTATACAGCAATGCAGAATACCACCAGCTATAGAGGACTACAAATCTCTGCAGTCAGATAACATGGTACCGTGGATGGGATGAGGAGGAATGATCTGCAGATCTCAGGAGTGCAGGAGCGGAACTGCTTCAGTCTCTCTCGGTGCCGTGTCAGTAGTCTCAGGAGGTGAAAGGGCCCCAGCAACCACGGCAGCTGAATCTATTAAAAAATGTAAAGGGCCGGTATCGGCTTTTAGTATCGGTAGTACTCGTGCCCCGTATCGGCACCTTTACTGGTATCGGTGCGTCCCTAGCCCCAGCAACCCCTCGGCCCGCTCGCTGTGGACGTCTCCCTGTGCACCGCGCTCTGTGCGTTCTGTTCGCATTTCTCGTCTTCCTTCTCATTTGCAATCTTTCTGCGTTTTTTTTGTTTTATGATTTACAGGGAAAGAAGTTTATTAAATACTCCGAATACGAAGCAATTTCCAGCAAAGTCATCTCTCCGTCTTCAGGGGGCAGATATTCTGCTGATAGCTGAATATGGATTTCTCTGCGTTCTGTGAAATACTTAAAAGACTTTAAGAACATAAATTCTCCTCCGGAGCTGCCAAATAATCTCCGCCGAGCGATTCATCCTAAAAACCTGGAAAATGCGTCGTCTATGGCCGGTCCAGCAATGCGTCGTCAATGGCCGGTCCAGCGATGCGTCGTCTATGGCCGGTCCAGCGATGCGTCGTCTATGGCCGGTCCAGCAATGCGTCGTCTATGGCCGGTCCAGCGATGCGTCGTCTATGGCCGGTCCAGCGATGCGTCGTCTATGGCCGGTCCAGCGATGCGTCGTCTATGGCCGGTCCAGC
>NW_017306588.1:69486-70151 GCF_000935625.1 Nanorana parkeri
ATAGGGTCTCTATGGTGGGCTCTGCAGGGTCACCCTCAGGTGGGCTGCTCGCACTCCTTACCTGTCCGCCTCCTCTTCCTCCACGCTCGCTGATGGGCTCCTCCGTCGCCGGGCCCCGCCTCCTCCCCTCCTGCCGACCACGGGCCCCGCCTCCTCCGCCGCCGCTGCTGGCTCTCACTGACTCAGCAGCGGCTGTGGAGAGGAACGCACCGCTGCACAGATTACTGTCAGCGATCTGAACAGCAGCGCATTCTTCTCACACCCGCCAGTGACAGCCAGCAGCATGAGATGCCATAGCGACCCAGGCGGCCCGCTCGGCATCTGGCCGGGCCCCATATCGGCCGCCTGGGTTGCTATGGCGATTGTTACGCCACTGGTTCTGGTATCTGTGTCAGTTGAGTGTCACGAGGGTTCTGGTGTTTGTCGATCTTTAATACAATGAAACATTTTTATACATTGTTTCAGTTTCGATGGCGTCCTTGTATTTCCCTCGCCGATATACTTTTCCCGCTGATCCCGGAGATCTCGGTCATCGTTCCGCATCCGCGGCCAAAACTGGAGAGAACTTTCTTCTGCCAGCGATCGGAAACGTCCAATAAAAGGCCAATTAACCTCCTTTTTTTTTATAACCGCCGTTGCAATTAAACGTTGAGCAAATTGCTGGC
>NW_017306588.1:70360-78233 GCF_000935625.1 Nanorana parkeri
TTTGTAAATTCTGCCGCGGCGCCCGACGTGATTTAAGCCCGGGTCATGTGGAAAGGTCGAAGGTCGGGCCGGCTCTTCAAAAATGTATAAGGCTCATTTGTATGCGGCCCGCGCTGAAATCGTCGACTGCGCGATGTGAAAGATGATGTGCGCGGATTGTTCTCCCTCCTTTTGTCTGCACCATGGAAAGGCGTTTCCCACAATGCACCGCTCCTCTCTGTGGCTCATTTTGGCTAGCCGCCTCGACCGTTCACCGATTTCGGTTGCCAAAAAAACAGCTGCGGGCCCGGCGAGCCGTGTAGGAATCGTCCCGGAGATTGATGGTGATGTGTAAGACCGGGGCTGCCAGACCGTGCTGGGACTTATAGTCCTACCGCAGCTGCCAGGCTCCTGATTGGTTAAAGCGGTGGTCAGCAACCTTAGCCACGTTCACAAGCATTAGACTGGCGGCGTGGCAACGAACAATAGCGCATTGTAGTCTAATTTTGTATTCAATTGTGGCAATCATAGTAGCTGAACAATGAGAGCAAAAACTGGTGTGAGATGAGCCCAGGACCCCAGCGCTGCAAGTCAAGAATACCTGAGCCCCCAATGGGGCGTAATTGTGCATAGGATGTTATCAGAGGTTCATATTGTACTAATATATAGGATGTGACCTAAGCCCAGGACCCCGGCACTGCAAGGCAGGAGGAACTCCCGCTACAGTAAGGGTCCCAAGGAATTGGAATGCATTATGGGGTCTGTTGTGCACAGAATTGTCTTATGTATATGATAATATGTTCATTGGACTAAAGCTGTTCCTTCCCCTTTAATTGCCCAATAACCAAAGACCGCAGAAAATATAGGCCAGATCATTCTTAAAGGGCCAGTCCACTGATATTTTAGCTACAGATGGAGCCCCTCCCCCCTTCTTTACATGACTTTGATACTTCAATTGCCCACCTTAGCATGTTGCTGCCAACTCGCCATTGTGTCCCCCCCATCCATTATTGCACCTTCTTGCTTCTGTTACATTCCCCAGAATATCTCAAAAGCAGCACAGGGATAGTGGGAGCCCCTCATAATGGGCACAGCGGGTGTACAGACCCGGAAACTCAGCACAGGGATGGTGGGAGCCCCTCAATAATAATATAAAAATGAAGAGCGTTTCAGCAGGATGAGGAGAGGAGCCGCTTCCAGCATGGAGAGTGAAGCAGCCAGCGAGGAGATGCCGGTACCGACAGAGTCAGCGGAGAGTGAGAAAGTGGGCCCGGAGGATGAGCCCAGCTCTTCAACACCTTGGGAATCTGCTGAGCCCCCAATGGTGGAGGCCTCTGTCCCCCTCCCTCCACAGCAGCAACATGGAGGATCTAAGCAGGAGGTTGAGGGAGGTACTGGCATGCTGGAGTTCATCGCTGAGCTGGAATCCCCTCTGGATGGAGGGGGGTGGGGCAGCTGTTGATACTGGTTTGTCCAAGGAGGATATGGAGTGGTTGAAGGAGAAAAGGAGGAAGGGCAAAAGGAGGAGAAAAAAAGGACTCAAGTGTACAGACCCGGGAACTCAGCACAGGGATGGAGGGAGCCCCTCATAATGGGCACAGCGGGTGTACAGACCCGGGAACTTAGCACAGGGATTAGAAGGAGTGACCCTTTAAATGCCGCAATAAAATGGTCATTGGGGAATTGATGGGTCATGATGGTGGAGGTATGGAGGTTCCTCCGGTTATTTTTGGGGCAGCGTCACTTGTTTCCGGCTTTGATTTTATAGCCACAGAGAACCGGGAAGAATGGCGCATCTCTAGCTTATTCTCCAAAACTCCACATGAATGGGATGATTTGTACGTCACCAGTATATGTGGGCGCCATGGTTTCCACCTCGTCAATGTACTTATATAAGCTTGTGTCCCCAGCGGGAATAATGTCCTTTCATCTATTATGTATGGCGCGGTGCGTGTCGGGGGCCGGTCTGCCGCAGAAAGGAAATCCTATTTCATCAAAGGGAAGGCGCTCCATTGATATCGGCTGGCAGAGGGGGGAGGGGGGGTTTAGCTTTGATACACCTGGCTACGTCGTCGTGTGATTTTTGCCCGGCTTCACAGCTAATAAATGATTGAAGACTAATCACCTGCGTTACTCCGGCATTCTCTAAAATGTTCCCGGCGGCCCGCTCGGCACACGGGGGAACAGGTGAAATCATTTTTTATGATTGTGTAAAGCAGCTTTACCGCCGCCGCTCTAAAAAACTTTCCTGAAGGGGAACACAGATGATTCTGGATGTGGGAGTGGTCGGGTTTTGCTGTGTCTCCACTGGTGGAAATTTCCCCTTGCATCCTGCCGTGTTGTGGACCCTTCCTATGTAGTCAGGATGCCTGCATCTTGGAAACTAGGGATGCACCGATACTAGTATCTGTGCCGACACCCAGTATTTGGCCGAGTACTCGTACTCGCTCAAATGCTCCGATACCTTTCCCGATACTGGAACTTCCCGTCAGAGAGGAGATTTCCTCCGACCGGCAGTGCCTCCAGGGAACATGGAGTCGGGAAGCTCTCTCCATGCTGTTTGGCCGGCTCATAGCTGATTGGCCGGGATGGAGGCTTTTCCCAGCCAATCGGCATTCGAAGCCGGGCAAACAATTCTGATTATATGGCGACATGACCCCCACCCTGCAGGCACCTCCTTCCCCTCACATAGAACCTTAGCAGCAGCCATTACCGTACCAGTCCCTCGGCCAGCTGGGCAGACACCGCTCTCCGGGATCTGCCCACGTCTCCTGTGTGTACAGCGACCACGTTATTGGCCCTCTGCTTGACGCTGTTAGAGGATGTCTGAATGAGAGCGCAGGGCAGTCTGCGCATGCGCAGTAGCAGGCTGAGGACCGATCACGTGGGCGCTGCACACACAGGAGACGTGGGCAGATCCCGGAGAGCGATGTCTGCCCAGCTGGCCGAGGGACTGGTACGGTAATGGCTGCTGCTAAGGTTCTATGTGAGGGGAAGGAGGTGCCTGCAGGGTGGGGATCATGTCGCCATATAATCAGAATTGTTTGCATGGCTTCGAATGCCGATTGGCTGGGAAGCCGGCTTCCCAGCCAATCAGCATCGAGCCGGCCACACAGAATGGAGTCGGCTTCCCGGGCAATCAAGAAGCCGGGCAGTGGATAATGACACACCGCCTGGCTTCCTGATTGCCCGGGATGCCGGACGTACCGGTATCGGTACTCTGTATTGGCGAGTACCGAAATATAAATATCTGTACTTGTACACCCTCGGCCAGCTGGGCAGACACCGCTCTCCGGGATCTGCCCACGTCTCCTGTGTGTACAGCGACCACGTTATTGGCCCTCTGCTTGACGCTGTTAGAGGATGTCTGAATGAGAGCGCAGGGCAGTCTGCGCATGCGCAGTAGCAGGCTGAGGACCGATCACGTGGGCGCTGCACACACAGGAGACGTGGGCAGATCCCGGAGAGCGATGTCTGCCCAGCTGGCCGAGGGACTGGTACGGTAATGGCTGCTGCTAAGGTTCTATGTGAGGGGAAGGAGGTGCCTGCAGGGTGGGGATCATGTCGCCATATAATCAGAATTGTTTGCATGGCTTCGAATGACGATTGGCTGGGAAAGCGGAAACTTCCCGGCCAATCAGCATCGAGCCGGCCACACAGAATGGAGTCGGCTTCCCGGGCAATCAAGAAGCCGGGCAGTGGATAATGACACACCGCCTGGCTTCCTGATTGCCCGGGATGCCGGACGTACCGGTATCGGTACTCTGTATTGGCGAGTACCGAAATATAAATATCTGTACTTGTACTCGACACCGAAAAAACGGTATCGGTGCATCCCTATTGAAAACTTGTGTAAGGAGCATTCTTCCCACTGACCCCCAATGTAAGGAGCATTCTTACCACTGACCCCAAAGTAAGGAGCATTCTTCCCACTGACCACCAATGTAAGGAGCATTCCCCCCACTGACCCCCAATGTAAGGAGCATTCTTCCCACTGACCCCCAATGTAAGGAGCATTCTTCCCACTGACCCCCAATGTAAGGAGCATTCTTCCCACTGACCACCAATAAAGCTTTGTACAGATATTCTGCGATAAATCCGTTTTCAGGAGATTTTGTGGATAATTTGGGTTTTTGTGGATTGGAAGCGTCTTTGGAACCGAAGCCAATTCTGGGAAGCCGCACAGTTGCAGATTGCGGCGGTGGATGGAAGGATGGAAGCCTTGGCTGTCATTGGCCCCCATAACGGGTCCTCTTCAGTCGTTGAATCCCTGCAGAGCAAAGTTGATTATGTAGAATTCTGCCGCGCTGTCACATGACCTCATCGCTTTGGCGCGGCCCCAGGGTGATGCAATCTCTTCCGTATTTACATAAACAGAATATTTACACGCTTCAGCACCGGAGAGCCAGAAGTCCGGTGAGTTGGATGTCGTGGCCGATCCTCTTTGTCAGTAAGGAGGCCGGACTCCGGGCGTTGGAAATAAACGACCCCCAAGAGCCACAAATGTCCTGCAGGTCTCCACATCATTCCCATCCGAGAGTGAGCGCGGGGGACGCGAGGACCGTTAGAAAAGATGTACGAGGGCGCCGCCAGCCGATGAATGGCGAGTTGCCGTCACTTTGACGCAAAGTAATAAAGATGAATTAAGTGCGGCGTTGGCTAATTTTGCACCTTTTCTGTGGCGCTGAGCACCGGCCGCCCGGTCTACTTCAGAAGGAGTTAATAAAAGCAGAATCCGCTGATTTATCTACGTTGGCAGTCTGATGGTCGCGGACGCCAGCATCTTCTGCCAGCATTCTACAGTCTATGGGCAGACGGAGGGAAGAGGGTGATGGGATGACCGGCGCGTGCCAAAATCCTGCCATGGAACCATAGCAATGCGTAAATACTCCTACGGTGGAGGCGACGCCTTTTGTACAACCGTTTTCTGGTGACCTTTTGCTGGACGGATCTCCACCTCGTGTTTCATCTCTCTGATGTGTCTGCAAGAGCTGAAATATATTTAAAGGGGAGGTCCAGCCAGACATTTCCATGAAGGGGACACCGTCTAGATCTTAGGGGTACTAACTGTCATCTTGAGATTTATCTTATGCACCCGGCTGTGCCGCCTGCTGAATCCCTACAGTTGCCAGATTCCTTTATTCTCTGAACCTGAGAAAAACATCCTGCATGTTCCCTGGTTCCAGCTCCGCCCCCTGTATAGTCCTGGTTCCAGCTCGACCCCCTCTGTAGTCCTGGTTCCAGCTCCGCCCCCTCTGTAGTCCTAGTTCCAGCTCCGCCCCCTCTGTAGTCCTGGTTCAAGCTTGGCACCCTCTGTAGCCCTGGTTCCAGCTCCGACCCCCTGTAGTCCTAGTTCCAGCTCCGCCCCCTCTGTAGTCCTGGTTCCAGCTCCGCCCCCTCTGTAGTCCTGGTTCCAGCTTGGCTCCCTCTGTAGTCCTTGTTCCAGCACTGCCCCCTCTGTAGTCAGGTTCCAGCTCCGCCCCCTCTGTCGTCCTGGCTCCAGCCCCGCCCTCTCTGTCGTCCTGGTTCCAGCTCGGCCCCATCTGTAAGCCATCCTTCCCGCCGCTCACTGCGCCATCCTTCCCGCCTGCAGCAGACTGATGACATCATCGCAGCCTAGGCAAAGTCACTGACTGGAGCTCAATGGCGGCTTTATAATGATGACAGTTGGAGATTTTCTGATCCAGTTGCTGTGTATTGGGACGTGTCGGAGATTTATTCATGGAGAATTGTGAAGTTACTGACAGGTCCTCTTTAATGACAGTGTAACGGATCATTAGTTGGAATATTTGGGCGCTCGGCTGATTTTAAATGCTGCGATCCGGAAATTTGCATATTTGCAAATATTTTAATCTAATTTCCAGCAGAGCGGATGTGTCTGACCTTTATGTCTCATCACCAACATGTCACCATTCGGGGGGAGTTGTTGTTGTTGATCTCTATAGCGGGCTCTGCAGGGTCTCAGATGGGCTTCACACCTCTTACCTGTCTGCGCTCCTCTTCCGTCCCCTGAGCCCTGCCTCCTCTTCCGTCCCCCGGGCCCCGTCTCATTGTCACAGGTCGGCTCCAACTATGAGGATGAGTGAAAATCCCCCCCTCATACTTCTCCTTTAAGGGATAGAAGAGGTGCTGTGGACGGGTCCAAGGCTGCAGATAATAATACAAATGGCTCCATGGTCTCTATATACCATTCCATGTCTTTGTGCTGCTGTACTCGCTTACCTTATGATGATGATTATCGAGTTCTGGAGTGTAAATTATTGATCGGTCGATTGATCTGTGAGCAGGAACAGACTTCGCTCTCCCGTGTTGATCGGATCGATGGCTGTACAATGTTCCCTGTGCAGGTTGTTATAAATGGGATGTTTATTCTGAAGTCAGACACAGAGCCACAGCCGACCTCCTATGTATCGCCGCCGGCTCAGGATAGCGCACCGCGGTGCCAACATGGCGTACCTGGAGTGTGCCCGGCCATACGGGGCGCTGGGATCACAGCAGGTGCACTCAGTCAGTACATTCAGTCCAACCGCCAGGAGGGTGAGCGACGATCCCCGATGTATGAATATAAATACAAAGGATATAATGTATCACCATAATGATCTCAAATCCCTCAATGTATATATTGAATTATTTTCTGTGCTCTCGTCTGGTCTGTTACATATGGAATTGGAATTGTTCTATCTGCCTGATGATAAGTGTAAAAGAAATAGCCGCTGATCTGCCAGAAATCCAGTGAGCTGATGACTTCCTGTGTTCTTTCCTCTGCTGCACTCTTTATCAGTTACATTGTTTCCAGTTCTCCTCCATGGGATACAGAACACCTCCCTCCTATGTTTCTGTATTCCTTTACCACACATCCTGCCCTAGGGTGACAACGCTGCTCTTGCATGGATACAGTACAGTGAGCGTTGTCACTCTAGGGCAGGAAGTGTGTTACTGGCAGAATCACCCAAAAAAGACAAAAGCGGCGCCACATCTAAGGATGGGGGAGGTGCAATATATTCCATATTTTGTTCTTGGGTTTAGATACGCTTTAAAGAATTATTGGTCGTCATTGTTTAAGGTAGATTTGCGACGGTGTCACTATCAGTCCGGAGAGCAGGAAGGAGGCGGGGCTGTGACACAGCGCTCCTGAAGTGTCTTTTATAAGATTTGGGGGATCGAAGGAGAACGTCGGTCACGGATCGTTTGGCCGGCTGGACGGCTCCAGTAGGAGTGTTTTATCTGCGTAGAGGAGTCCTTTACTCTTTGTTAGCAGCCGTGATTAATCCTCTGCCTTCATTTGGCCGGCCGGTCACTTGGAAATGGATGCCGAGCTCACGCCACCCGCGCCAGTTCCAGCAGGCGGGGCGCGTAAGATATAATGGGTTCCATTAGATTTATCTGTCACTCTGCGTGCCGGCTGCCAGAACCGCTCGGTGCCAAAGATTTCCCCATTTATGGTTTATGTATTTATTACAGCGTCTGGCGGTATTGCCTAAAGCCACCGACCGATCTGACCTGTCAATCAGAGATAATGGCTTTACCAATAACCTAGAATATGGATGGGGGAGGGGGACCCGGGGTCTAGCAGACGGGTAAAGCTTCACCCCTCCAGTGAATGTCTCCATCGTCCATCGACAATTCTTATTATTATACCTGGCGAAAACATGATCGTAGCCAAGATGTCCAAATCAAAGGGACATTTGGGGGTCTATGCAGAGTGATAATGAGGGCATTTCCGGTCCCTGTGGTTGTTTTATGGCCAATAGAAGTGGCTTCAATGGACCAGCAGCGCCATTTTGGAATGTGAAATAACAATGAAGATTTCCGAGTGCTGAGAACAATCGGCTGATTCTGGGATGACTTTCATTGCTCTGCTAAGTTTTGTTGGCCAACACTTCCCAATATGGCC
>NW_017306588.1:78813-81275 GCF_000935625.1 Nanorana parkeri
ACCTCCCAATGAGGCCAAAAATTAGCCTCCCCCCCCCCCCCCCCATATGGCCAGATATATGTGGACCCCCCACCTATTCCCAATGATGGAGTTCAGGTGTCTCCAGTGAAGGTCCTGTACTACATACAAAGACATTGTAGACAATTGTCCTCTTCCAGCCTTGTGGTCACAGTTTGGTGAAGACCCTTTTCTGTCCCACCATGACTGTCCCCTGTGTACAAAGCCAGCTCCATAAAGACATGGTGTGACCAGCTTGGTGTGGAGGAACTCGAGTGTCCTGCACAGAGCCCTGACCTCAAACCTACTGACCACCTTTGGTATGAATTGTGATCCAGGTCTTCTCATCCAACATCAGTACCTGACCTCACCAATGGGACAAATTCCCATAGACATCCTCCAAAATCTTATGGAAGCCTTCCCAGGAGAATGGATACTGCTGTAGATGTAACGGGTGTTTATTGTAATGTCCCAGCTCCATAAAGACATGTTGTGACCAGCTTGGTGTGGAGGACCTTGAGGGTCCTGCACAAAGCTCTGACCTCAACCCTACTGAACACCATTGGGATGAATTGGAACACCGATATAGGTGTGTTGGTTGGGTGGTTCATAGACATTTGGCCATCTAAGGTAGTTTTGAAGAGCCCCAGGTGTTGCTCTTCTTGTAACAATGGAATCCGGTAAGGAATTCAGCACCTTTTTTTGGTTCAGGTTGCACTACGTTTCTACAAATGCGGCGTTCCTTATTAATAAGCATTTTTGTTTGCTGTGAAGGTATCTGAATTGGCGACCATGCATGCGTCAACATCAGCACCTGACCTCCCAAATGGCACAAATTCCCACAGACACCCTCCAAAATCCAGTGGAAAGTCTTCCTAGAAGAGGGGAGGATGGTATAGCCACAAAGCGAGGCCAACTCCATGGACATGACGGGGCAACTCCATATTAATGGCCATGGTTCTGGTAATTCTACATCATACAAAGACATTGAAGACAATTGTTCTCTTCCAGCCTTGTGGTCACAGTTTGGTGAAGATCATTTTCTGTCCCACCAGGACTGTCCCCCTGTGTACAAAGCCAGCTCCATAAAGACATGGTGTGACCGGTTTGGTGTGGAGGAACTAGAGTGTCCTGCACTGAGCCCTGACCTCAACCCTACTGGGCACCTCTGGGATGACATGGAACGCGGATTGTGAGCCGGGTCTTCTCATCCAACATCGGTACCTGACCTCACAAACGGGACAAATTCCTACACACACCCTTCAATCTTGTAGAAAGCCTTCCTAGAGAGGGGAGGATGGTATAGCCACAAAGCGAGGCCACCTCCATTAAAATGACGGGGCAACTCCATATTATTGGCTATGGTTTTGGAATTGGATGTCCAACAAACTCATATAGGTGTGATGAAAGTGTGCCGGTCTACTAACAATAGAATCTAGTAGGGCGGTGAACACATTATCTGGTTCAGGTTGCAGGAACTTTTTACTATGGCAGCCTTTCTTATTGGTGCACATTGTTATTTGCTGTGAAGGCCTCTGTACTGACCCCCCCACCACCCCTTGCGTGCAGTTTAGGTGCTTGTACAATAATATGTCATCACCTCTTTCCTGTGCCGCGTCCGTAACAATACAGATACAGTAGACAAATGTAACAAGTTTTGCAGTTCATTGCGGATCCAGCAAGTGCAGCCTAAGAGCTCGTCTGGTCTGAGCAAAACACACACTTAGGACTTCAAAGAGAGATGCGTCGCCAGCGTCGGCTCAGAAGGAATGTGGTTCAGGGATGGGGAAAGTCTAACAAGCTCGTATAGGTGTGATGGTCAGGTGACCACAGACTTTTGGCTATATGGTGTATCGTATGTTATGTGTCGCGACACAGGCGTCCAGATTCAAAATTCTTCCCATATACTTTGCAGTTAACGGAATTTTGGCAACTTGACCGGAAGTTTCTGCTGGTCAGAAGTTGTCGTTTATTAGAGACGATAGTTTAGTTATGTCGCCGTATCAGATACTACCTGTGTGTAGCCAATTCTTCTTCATCAGCAGGAACTGGCTGAACATTTCCGACCCCTCCTCTACATGGAGAATTCTATTCCGCTTTGGACGGCCGCGTTCGGGGTTTTACCTTTTCACCAAACTGTGCCTTTGTTCCTCCAAGAAAAAAAAAAACTTTTTGTGCAATGCCTTTCCTATAGAGACGTTCCCCCTCCTCTATAAAGCAGCGCCGAGGTGGTAAATGCCATGCAGACAGGGGACCCCTCTAATAATGGCGCTCACCGGAATGACTCGCATAATCCTTTATTTCTGTGACACAGCGGGCGGGCGGGCGCTTATAGCTAATTATTCATTTAGCTCCAGGAATTTTCTGTTCTGGCTTTTTGTCTGCGGATCGGTTATTGTGGCCGCCGTTGTTTGCGGCACAAAGGCGGAGTTGTGTTAGTGGCGGCCTCTGATCCCCCCCATACA
>NW_017306588.1:81291-84332 GCF_000935625.1 Nanorana parkeri
TGTAGGTAGAGCCGCTGATAACGGCGCCTTTGTCTTGCTTTCCCCTCTAAGCTTTGAACGGCGCAGGTGACGATGCCCTTCAACTCGCCTATTCCAGTCCTCTAGTACCTCTCCCATCCCGACCCGCGGAAAGTTTTTGTATAGGAGCCGCGTCCTCGCTCCCGATGACGCCGCTAATGAGATTCTAAAAGCGCAACGGGAATCATTTAAATGAGAGAATATGAGGATGTTTTATTTTCCTCTTTTGAAGTCGGCTGAGGAGACGTTCCGTCCGCTTTCCAGTGCCCGCCTAAGGCAAATTGTCTTGTTACGCCAATTTTTTGGTGTGGAGACGGAGAACTACGTCCTACTGAGGGACTACAAGTGTCTGGAAAACCCTGACCACGGCACAGCGCTGAGTTCTGATGGAAGGCCAAATCTATCGGACTTGTCTGTAATTGCAGAGAATGTAGATTGATATGAGCCGGATGGAGGACTGGAGGACTAGAACCCTCATTTTCGGCGTGTGGCACTTCTAGAAATTAATTTACAAAAAAGTTCCCCTTTAAACCTTGCGGCAGCAGGCTGATCATAACGTCTGTGTCTAGCCAGGATGGCCGAGATGTATGTGCCAGGTTCAGGCATTATACCAAAGGTTGTCCTCTAGGGGAAGGGCTAAGAGGGCTGGAGGCTTGGAGGTAACAAACCCAGCTGAGGCTAACTGGCTTGTTAGGGCCTCTACAAGTACTCCCAGCCTCCTAAAGCTGCCCATACACCTTACAACCATCGCAAGACTTTCGTGGACAGGCAGATCGTACTTGCGATCATCGCAAGCCCTCCCCGCTGAGGGGAGGGCTTGCCGATTATTGCAATGCTGAGCGAGCACTGTGTGGCCCGTGCGCCTTCGTCTTCCGAGCACGCCACCAACCCGCCGAAAATCGTAGGATTTTTGGCGGGTTTTCCAGCGTGCTAGGAAGACGAAAGTCGTGCGACCGTACAGTAGATGCGGTTGCACGCTGCCCATACAACTGCCGATTATCGTGCGATCGCGGGATCACCCGCGATTATCGTACGATCGCGGGATCACCCGCGATTATCGTACGATAATCGACAGGTGTATGGGCACCTTTAGGAAGGAACCAGTCTGTGTGTCTGCCAGACAGGGGAGCAGTTCGCCTGTGTGGTAAAAAGACAGGCCTGTGTGGCAAGCACTTTGAATACAGCCTGTGTGGCCAGAAGTTTTGGTTAAAGGAACCACCTGGAGCCGGTGAGACTAAAAACAGTTTGATGACATTTTTATGGTTGAAAACCCCCTGCGAGGGAACACCTGCGTGGACTTTTCTTTTGAGTTGTGAGTGAATAAAAGTGGGCAAAGAAGCCCTTAAAAAGTAAAAAGCGAATGGAGGTGTCCTTAATGTGCTACCGTTTTGGAGCTGATTCTCCTGTTGTTTTGGAGCTGATTCTCCTGTCCTGATTCAACCTGTTGTGACACCCCCCCCTCCCCCCCCATTGATGTTACATGGCTTGGTTTTGCTTTTGCTTTGGTCAACAAAGTGATGTGGTCATGTGACTGTTTATAAACCAAGCCCTTGGCTCTGACCTGGTGATCACAATGCTTTGTTTTACAGTGTTTTTGGCATAAGAACAGGTCCCGGATAGTTGGAAGGAGCTTCCGTATGCCTCAGAAGCCATTGAAAGCCCATTGTATCCTCACATGGCATCCTAAAAGGACCCTGACGCAATAGTAAATTTGAGGCATTACCTGTAAAAGAATGGTGTAAATCTAGGTGGACAAATGAATAAGGAATCCAGGAACCAGCAAGATTTTTTTAGGAGCTCCATTGATGACAACGAGCTGTCATTTGTAAGGCGCATTGGTGACCTGGATCCTGAGATACTTTTCTCGGCACCCGAGCCCCACCTTGATTCTGAGAAACCTGCTGAAGTCCGCAGGGAAAATAACACTTGCGGGGAGTATCGATCTCCTGGGTCCTCCACAGCTGTCACTGGGGCCTCCTGCCGAGCTCCACCTCACTGCAGAGTTCTAGATCTCATGGAGGTCAACAGGACAAACCAGAGAGAAATTATTATTATGACTATTTTTTACCACTTGAGTCCCCAGATGTTTTTTTTTTTTTCCCCCATGACTCCCGGCCTGTCACAATGTCCTGGTTCCCCTCCTTATATCTTTTAACTTTTGTAGTCTTCCCCCAACAGGCGTATTGATTTTCTTGGCACAGATAATTGAATACATTTAATTTCACGGTAGATTTAAAATCATATATTTCTAATTTCTAGGTTTTTAATTGGGAAGAAAAAAACAAATTGTGGAAATAATGTATATTCCTTTTTAATTCTTCCCGATGCAACTTTTACATAACACGTGACATGAGCGCAGTCCCAGATATGTCCCCCGAAATCTAATCATCGAAGTCTACTGATCGGGGATATCGCATAAATATGATCTGTACGTAAGGAAATGAAATGGTAACGCTGAAAGTGAAGGTTTACATTTCTCTTTTAGGAGACCTTTCTTCCCCTTTCTACGCTACATTGTGACAGACTCCAGAAAAATAATGAACCGTTTGTGTAAACTGCAAGAATAACATTTAGATAGGATCGGGTCAGGTTGGCAAGGACACAAATTAGCAGGTTGGTAACTACAGGTTTGTAATCGCTGAGACTGCAAATTATATTTGCTCAGGTGAGGATATAGATCGCGAGACTTCATTGTTGGGAAACGTATATAGGTGTCACCAGCCCTGATGTGCTGGTGACCTCTATTTACGTTTGCTGATACTGGCGGCGCCATCCGCAGTCACTACAAGCACTCCCCGCGCCCCATTACACGCAGGGGCGTAACTAGAAATCACAGGGCCCCATAGCAAAATTTTGTATGGGGCCCTGTGATTTCTAGTTACACCCCTTGAAGAGCCCACATAGCTCACCTGAGGGTGACCCTGCAGAGCCCACCATAGACTCTCTATGGTGGGCTCTGCAGGGTCACCCTCAGGTGGGCTGGTCACACTCCTTACCTGTCCGTCTCTTCTTCCTCCGTCTTC
>NW_017306588.1:87754-90448 GCF_000935625.1 Nanorana parkeri
GCCACCGCTGACTCTCATTGACTCAGCAGCGGCTATGCAGAAGAACGCAGCGCTGCACAGATCACGGTGATCTGAACAGCGGCACGATCTAACCCATGGCGGCCCACACGGCATCAGGGGGGTGTCCTGGCCGGGCCCCCCTGTGCCCGGGCCCCATAGCGGCCGCCTGGGTCGCTATGGCTATTGTTACGCCACTGATTACACGGTATATTCGGTAAGGAGTACGACAAGCAAGTGGAATAGTTCATTGTTGGGAAGTCGCAATCACTGGAGGCATGGTTATATATATATATATACATACACACACACAACAGTTACACCTTTTTGTTATGGAGGGTCTGGATCTGGTCAGTGGAGATCTGATCTAGACCACCCCATGCACTGTGCAGCAACAGGTTACTTCTAATAGTGATCTGTTGCTGGCTGCAATCATACGGGACACAAGGGATGGGAACCTGATATGAGTACTCATAGGCTCACAGAAGGTGTGATGTTTATTTTGCTGGGGGTTGATGGGGGAAGGTGGTGTTCCGGGGGGCATCTAAGGGGTGGGTGGAGACTGATTGGGGATGGTGTTTATGGCGTTTTTTTGTTTGGCCACACTGTATTAATATGTGTTGATGTCTAGGCACTATGTTGGTGTCTTGTTGTATACCTAAACCTTGCAAAACGAATAAAAAGATTTAAAAAAAAACAAAAAAAAACTTGGCACGGGGTTTGCCAAAAGAAAAGGTTTTGGCTTTAGATCTACCTTCCTTGTCCTTCCCTTATGCCTTCAGTCATTTCAACAAAAGATGGGAATTGGCTAAATATCTCCCCAAATTCCTGATTTTGCTCATCTTCTGTAAAGGGAAGTGAATTCAGGACCCCCCGGGACCCCCCCCCCTGGTCCTGGGGGGTCCTGAATTGACTTCCCTTTACGGCTGCTGCTGCTGAGTCTTGTACATCCTCCCAATGTCTGTAAATCCTCTAAGCAGTGACAGGCCCCGTATTTCTGTCATGACAGGTGCACTTTATGCTCCTCTGGATTAGGAATTGAAAAGCTTTCTGTAGAGCTGCGGAATATTTCAGAGTGATATAAATGCAGGAAATAAATTAATGAACGGCTGTTTTTCAGATGGGAAAATGGAGCGTCCATGCTAGATATGAGCAATCGATTCCTTTCTGGTTGGATGCTATCAGAGAGGGTCAGAGGTCAGGTCACTAGGTTAAGGGTCGGTGGGGGGTCATACTTTACATGGGGACCTTATGATGTATGCACAGGGATGCAGGCAGATCCGTATCTGCTCCAGCTTGTGTTCTCCATAATGTGCACACACCCATGTAGTCCTCGTGGAAAGGATATCTGAGTTCAGTTACATCCAGTGAGGGATTGTTTAGGTCTGACATATATTTGCCAGTGCCGGACGAATTCCCCCGAGATAGAAAAAAACATCACAGTGGTCAAGTTTTATGTAAGAGTTGAGCTTATGTCATCCCTTGGTGAATAAGCCACCAATTACGTGAATGTGTTGTGTCTTTTGCAGTTAAACGGGATTCCTTAGACAACCATAGAAAATATGTCTGTGAAGGTTCTCATTCATCCATATGGTCATATATCATAACCATAGAAAATTATTGAATTTAGATATACACAGAGATTATTCATCTGCTGGTTTTACAAAACATACATTGCATTGCCAAAAAATGTGGACCCCCTCCCCTCCAAATGATGGAGTTCAGGTGTCTCCAGTGAAGGTTCTGGTGATCCTCCATCATACAAAGGCATTGTAGAGAATTGGGCTCTTCCAGCCTTGTGGTCACAGTTTGGTGAAGATCCTTTTCTGTGCCACCATGACCTTCCCCTGTGTACAAAGCCAGCTCCATACAGACATGGTGTGACCAGTGTGGTGGAGGAACTCGAGTGTCCTGCACAGAGCCCCGACCTCAACCCTACTGGGCACCTCTGGGATGGCATGGAACGCGGATTGTGAGCCGGGTCTTCTCATCCAACCAGATGGGGGATGGTTAGGAGACCAATCATAGAAGATGAGGAGATTTGGAGATTGTTGAATCCGTAAAGACATGGTTTGGCCAGCTTAGCGTGGAGGTTGCTCATTTGAACCCCTTGTTAATCACTTATGTGAGACTGAGTATCATATTTAATGACTATCATTAACAATACACAATATGGCCAAAAGTATGTGGACTCCCTTCCAAATGATGAGCTCAGCTGTCAGTCATAGGTCCTATTAAGTCTACATCATACAAAGACATTGTAGACAATGGAGCTCTCCCATCCTTGTGGTCACAGTTTGGTGAAGACCCTTTTCTGTGCCACCATAACGGTCCCCTGTGTGCAAAGCCAACTCCATACAGACATGGTGTGACCAGTGTGGTGGAGGAACTCGAGTGTCCTGCACTGAGCCCTCACCTCATCCCTACTGGGCACCTCTGGGATGACATGGAACACGGATTGTGAGCCGGGTCTTCTCATCCAACATCGGTACCTGACCTCACAAATGGGACAAATTCCTGCAGACACCCTCCAAAATCCTGAGGAAAGCCTTCCTAGAAGAGGGGAGGATGGTATAGCCACAAAGCGAGGCCAACTCCATGGAAATGACGAGGCAACTCCATACTAATGGCCATGGTTTTGGAATTGGATGTCCAACAAACTCATACAGGTGTGATGCTGGGGGGGGGGGGGGGCTA
>NW_017306588.1:92151-96075 GCF_000935625.1 Nanorana parkeri
CCCCCCCCCTTCCCGCAGAGGGAATACGGTGGCTGCAGGATTGGTTTTAAAAAAATTTATGGGTTTTTTTTTGTTTCTCCACCTTTTTTTAAAAAACTTTTTATCACATTAAAATTTTTGTACTTTTTAAATTTTTATTTATCTTGTCATCTTTTACTTTATTTTTTATTT
The DNA here is from genome assembly GCF_000935625.1 of Nanorana parkeri. Lineage (NCBI taxonomy): Eukaryota > Metazoa > Chordata > Amphibia > Anura > Dicroglossidae > Nanorana > Nanorana parkeri. Next base: position 92,323 of record NW_017306588.1, read on the forward strand.
ATAATTTTCTTATTTTTTATATTTTTCTTACTATTTTTTACTTTTTTATATTACTTTATCTTTTAATGTAATTATTTTTACTTATTATTTTTACTTTTATGTAATTTTTTTTTCACCTTACTTTATTGCTATCACACGTCACTGTGTGATAGCTTTTGGAGGTGACAGGTTCTCTTTATTGAACCTGTTGCCTCCAATACAGGATTTCTAGCACAGCACTGTTGCTGGAACTCCTGTTACAGGTGAGAGGGAAGAGCACAGCACAGCACGGCGCAGCACAGCTCTCCCCTCTCACTGTGTACACGGAGCAGCAGGGTTTTAACCCTGCCGCTCTGCTCAGCGCTCTCCATCCTGAAGACGGCAGCGGCGAGGACGGAGCCGGGAGGACGCAGCATGGAGAGAGGTAAGTGCAGGGGATATCACTTTTTAATCTTTTTATTTTTTTACATTTTTATTTATCTGGTCATCTTTTACTTTTTTTTAATCTTATTTTTTATTATTTATAATTATTTTCTTATTTTTTATATTTTTCTTACTATTTTTTACTTTTTTATATTACTTTATCTTTTAATGTAATTATTTTTACTTATTATTTTTACTTTTATGTAATTTTTTTTTCACCTTACTTTATTGCTATCACACGTCACTGTGTGATAGCTTTTGGAGGTGACAGGTTCTCTTTATTGAACCTGTTGCCTCCAATACAGGATTTCTAGCACAGCACTGTTGCTGGAACTCCTGTTACAGGTGAGAGGGAAGAGCACAGCACAGCACGGCGCAGCACAGCTCTCCCCTCTCACTGTGTACACGGAGCAGCAGGGTTTTAACCCTGCCGCTCTGCTCAGCGCTCTCCATCCTGAAGACGGCAGCGGCGAGGACGGAGCCGGGAGGACGCAGCATGGAGAGAGGTAAGTGCAGGGGAGGGAGGGGGGAGGTGGACCGGCAGTCTAATTACAAGTGATCTCGGCGACATCGGCGAGATCACTTGTAAAGAAATCGGTGATTTCTCCTATTCTACATTTAGCCCGGCTTGTGCAAAGCAGAGCTAAATGTAGAAAGCAAATTACCGCCCGGCGCCCGGAACTGCATTTTCCGGGCGTCGGGTGACTTCAAACCTGTGCCGCCCCTCTGCTCAGTGCCGCCCCGAGGCCGGGCCTCGGTGGCCTTGACGGGAATCCGGCCCCGACCATGACACCTGTAAAAGCAAATAGGAAGCGCTTGTGTTCGCTTGTAGCAGAAGGTGCCCATTTAGCACGATTAATGAGCTTTCCAATTGACTGGAAGATCTATGGGAGGTCAGCACTAATTAACATCAGATATTCCGGGTGGAGAGGTCTCTTGCTGGAGGTCAGATGGAAGTCTCTCAGGACTTTCCTACCAGAGAAGACAGCTAGATAATGTATCAGTTCATTTATCATGATACAGATAATGGGTCAGTCCCGTCTGCGAGCACATCATGTCTAGATATTAGAATACTGTCCTCAGAAGAAAGTATTAAAGGAGAAGTACGGGGTCAGGGCTTTTCCCCATAGTTCTCCTTAGGGTAACGGGAGGACACAAACTAACGTCCTCCCGTCACCCTAGGCTCAGTATATAGGGAGCTACAGCTCGCGGTATACTGAGACGCCGCAGCTGAATTGGATCCCGACAATTATGCCCATGTCTATCTAGAGGCAGAGCCAGCTGTACCCGCCCCCTCCCCCGTCCGTTCCGCCAGTCAGCGCTGGCGGATCGGAGCGGGGAGGGGGGAATCCAGGATCGAGAAGTGAGCGAGCGCCGGTATGTGTTCGCTCACCTCCTGATCTACTGAGCCGACCTGCGACAGTCTCATTGTCACAGGTCGGCTAGAACTATGAGGTGAGTGAAAAGCCCCCCCCCCCTCATAGTTCTCCTTTAACCATCCAGGTGATGGGGAGAAGGGACTAAAGTAATCCAAAAGAATCACAGCGTAGCACAATAAAACTAATCATCTAATGGCACCCCATGCCTCGTGCAGTTTTCCGCCGCCATACCGTTTGTGCAATCGCGCGCGGTCGCAGTTCAAAAAAATGGGCCGTGCATGTCCCAAAAGAGGTACCTTTTTTCACCGATTTGCCGCACGGATATAACCCCATTGAAATCAATGGGGCTTGCGCTGCAATAGCTGTGTGCACTGGTGCGCGGTCCCGGGGCTCGTCCCAGGATCGCCGATATCTGAACCCAGCCTTATTATGTCCTCCTTTTATTATAAAGCGTTGTGCAAATGGTTGGCGTTATGTAAATCCCGTATTATTAGTATTATTATATTAATAATTAGGGATATACTGATACCGGGTTTTTAGGTATCGTGTACGAGTACCGATACTTTGCTTTTCGGTACTCGTTGATACAGAGTAAAGATACTGGTGTTTCCGCTGGCATGGAAGCCAGCTTCCCGGGCACCATGTTCTCTGGTCGGCATGATTGTGCTTGGCTGCGAAACCGGCTTTCCAGCCAATCAGGAAGCCTAATGACCCGCCTCCCAGCTTCCTGATTGGGTGGGAAGCCGGCTTGATGCTGATTGGCTGGAAAGCTAGCTTCCCGGCCAATCAGGAAGCCGGGAGGCAGGTCATTATTCGCCACCCAGCTTCCTGATCGCACGGGAAGCCGGCTCCATGTTCCCCTACGGCAATCAGGAAGCCTGGCGGTGGGTAATGACCCGCCTCCCAGCTTCCTGATTGGGTGGGAAGCCGGCTTGATGCTGATTGGCTGGAAAGCTAGCTTCCCGGCCAATCAGGAAGCCGGGAGGCAGGTCATTACTCGCCACCCAGCTTCCTGATCGCACGGGAAGCCGGCTCCATGTTCCCCTACGGCAATCAGGAAGCCTGGCGGTGGGTAATGACCCGCCTCCCAGCTTCCTGATTGGGTGGGAAGCCGGCTTGATGCTGATTGGCTGGAAAGCTAGCTTCCCGGCCAATCAGGAAGCCGGGAGGCAGGTCATTATTCGCCACCCAGCTTCCTGATCGCACGGGAAGCCGGCTCCATGTTCCCCTACCGCAATCAGGAAGCCTGGCGGTGGGTAATGACCTGCCTCCCAGCTTCCTGATTGGGTGGCAAGCCGGCTTGATGCTGATTGGCTGGAAAGCTAGCTTCCCGGCCAATCAGGAAGCCGGGAGGCAGGTAATTACTCGCCACCCAGCTTCCTGATCGCACGGTAAGCCGGCTCCATGTTCCCCTACGGGACTGCCAGTCAGAGGAAATGTTCCTCTGACCGGAAGTTCCGGTACCGGGGAAGGCATTGGAACATTTGGGCGAGTACTAGTCCAAATACTCAGTACCGGCACTGATACCAATCCTAGTATCGGTGCATCAATAATAATAATTATATAAATGGGATAAAAATCAGAACATTTTACAGCAGAAATCCATCCTTTCCCAACATCTCCCACCAGCTCAGGGATGGTCTATGGAATTGGACGCATTGAAGGCTGTGAAACCCGGAACGGCCCCCTCGCCCAATGCCGAGCGTCTCTTCTGTGATCTCCTCATTTATGATCAAAAAGAAATCATGTTTATCAGAGGGAAGACTTTTCCGCATTACAAAAACAAGTGTCATCATCATGGATGAATGTGCCAGTGACTTTCTGGAGGGATATGTAGGAGTTTGCGGAGTCCCACGTTTCTCCATCTGTTCTGAGAGCGCCGCGCCATATCCGGGCTCCACGTGATCTGCGGATACTTTGGCGTCTGTGCTGTGCCTGCTGTACCGTTATGGTAAAGAGGTCACAGGGGTAC
>NW_017306588.1:96495-97930 GCF_000935625.1 Nanorana parkeri
GGGGGGGGGCAGTATGTAGAGGATATGTGTACTGTATAAAGGGGCAATATAGGCAGCATATGGGGGTACAGCATGAGTATAGAAAGGTACAGTATTTGGAATGTATTGTCTTACAGTATATAGAGCAAGTTGGTTTATGGTATCTGAATTAAATTAGATCCAGTATATGAAGTATATTGAGGTACGATGTATACGGCTATAGTATTTGGGGGTGCAGTGTTTCAGTTACAGTATATGAAGTATATTGGGGTACGATATATACGACTATAGTATTTGGGGGTGCAGTGTATAGCGTATATTGGAGTATAGTATTGAATTTTATTGGGCTACAGTATATTGGGGTATATTGAGGTAAGATATATACGGCTATAGTATTTGGGGGTGCAGTGATTCAGTTCAAGTATATGGAGTATATTGGGGGACGATATATATGGCTATAGTATTTGGGGGTGCAGTGTTTCAGTAACTCTATATAGAGTATATTGGAGTATAGAATATGAAATATATTGGGGGTATGATATATTCGGCTATAGTATTTAGGGGTACAGTGATTCAGTTACAGTATATGGAGTATATTGGGGTACAATATATATATGGCTATAGTATTTGGGGGTGCAGTGTTTCAGTAACTCTATATAGAGTATATTGGAGTATAGAATATGAAATATATTGGGGGTATGATATATTCGGCTATAGTATTTAGGGGTACAGTGATTCAGTTACAGTATATGGAGTATATTGGGGTACGATATATACGGCTATAGTATTTGGGGGGTACAGTGTTACAGTATCTGGAGTATATTGGGGTACGATATATAGGGATATAGTATTTAGGGGTACAGTGGTTCAGTTACAGTATATGGAGTATATTGGGGTATGTCCCAGCATGTCCCTTGCACTGTAGCACGGCTGGCTCCTCCAGTCCGCGGTGTGCTGTGCAGGGATTGCAGGAGGATGACACCAAGTCAGATGAAAGCAGTTACTTAGCTCAGACATTGAATGAAGTATTAAAGGAGAACTACGTGGTCAGGGCTTTTCCTCATAGTTCTCCTTAGGGTGACGGGAGGACACAAACTAGCGTCCCCCCGTCACCATAGGCTCAGTATACCGCGAGCTACAGCTCCCTATATACTGAGACGCCGCAGCTGGGACGAATCCCGACAATTGTGCCTGGATCCGCCCAGCTGCGTGACTGACAGCTGGCTCTGCCTATCTAGAGACAGAGCCAGCTGTACCCGCCCCCTCCCCCGTCCGTTCCGCCAGTCAGCACTGGCGGAGGGGGGAATCCAGCCCCCCACTGTCACGGCAGAGAGCCGTGACAGGATCGAGAGGTGAGTGAACGCCGGTATGTGTTCGCTCACCTCCCGATCTACTGAGCCGACCTGTGACAGTCTCATTGTCACAGGTCGGCTAGAACTATGAGGTGAGTGAAAAG
>NW_017306588.1:98353-99688 GCF_000935625.1 Nanorana parkeri
GGTCAGGTGTTTTCCTCATAGTTCTCCTGAGGGTGACGGGAGGACACAAACTAGCGTCCCCCCGTCACCATAGGCTCAGTATACCGCGAGCTACAGCTCCCTATATACTGAGACGCCGCAGCTGGGACGAATCCCGACAATTGTGCCTGGATCCGCCCAGCTGCGTGACTGACAGCTGGCTCTGCCTATCTAGAGACAGAGCCAGCTGTACCCGCCCCCTCCCCCGTCCGTTCCGCCAGTCAGCACTGGCGGAGGGGGGAATCCAGCCCCCCACTGTCACGGCAGAGAGCCGTGACAGGATCGAGAGGTGAGTGAACGCCGGTATGTGTTCGCTCACCTCCCGATCTACTGAGCCGACCTGTGACAGTCTCATTGTCACAGGTCGGCTAGAACTATGAGGTGAGTGAAAAGCACCCCAGCCCCCCCCCACCCCCTCATAGTTCTCCTTTAATGAATACGGAGCTGCATTTATTTTGTTGTTTCCATCAGCTTGAAGTTCCCCTTTAAATGAGGATTTGCCGCCTTTCCAGCTAGCAGTGTCTTCGTGTCCGCCGATAATTAGGAGATCGATTAATGGGCTCCAATGATACAAGGAGTAAATCTTTTGAAATTGATGGAGTGAGGAAGGATTTTCTCCTTGTACAGGGAGGGATTCGTCTCTTCTGGATCAGCCATGTTGGATCGGAGTCGGCTGGTCTTGTCTGATGTTATTAAATGCATCATTACCGATTTATTCTAAAAAAGTTAGGCGGGGGGGGGGCGTGGCTGCCATTGACTTCAATGCACCGCCACGCCCCCCTCCCACCCCTGAACGCAGGTGTTTTTTTTTCGGTGGTAGATCTCATTGAGCTCGTCATTTGAAAAGTAGATCCCCCAGACGAAAAATTGTGGGCGCCCCTGTTCTAGGCCGACGTAAGATGAGGATATTTTTGGCGTCCCCCGCTCTGAAATCAGCGAGATTCTCACATGTGAAACAGAGTAAACGGTTCAAACGGCGGCGGCGGCGCTACTCCGGAAGACACGAGTTTTGAAGTAACTGCTTTTTTCTCTCTCTTAGAATCACGCTGACTCTCCCGCTGTCTGCTGAACAATGAGCGGGATTGGAAAGCGATGATTAGAACATGTTAATTTGCATCGTCGCGCCTCTCCTCATTGTCTGATCCAAGAAATCCGTTTTTTATGTTTTTTGTAAAAAAAAAAATCAGAAGCTTCTTGTAAAAAGATCAAAAACCACTTGAAGTGGCGGCAATTACTGCTTGTTTTTTTTTGGGGGGGGAACTAAATGTTATTTTATATCTAACATAACTTGACAGCCTCAAGGAGATGCACACAATA
>NW_017306588.1:99949-100719 GCF_000935625.1 Nanorana parkeri
AGGGGGGGGGGGGGGGGCTACTGACAAGGACCCCCACCCGTGTATCATCAGCAACTTTCAAACGTTCCTTTAAAGCATCAGATGAATCTTTTATGCTGAGTGCAGAATGCTACATGTAACACTTCCCGGTATTTATTACCTCTACATAGAGATCACAGCACTCTCCCCCCGACATTGCCTTCATCTGCTTTTCTCTATAGGAGAACAGCGCCATCTTTGTTCAGGCATCATCCAGGGTCACCATCTACTTCCTGATGTAAATCCCGATGTCTGTGCAGTTCTTGGCTGTGTTCACAAATGTCTCTCGCCTTGTGACTGGATACAAAGTTACAATGTTGCAGACTGATCACTGGGGGAGGGGAGACTGAGGAAATGCTTCCTCCTGCCTGCAGCAGACTGATCACTGAGGGGAGGGGGGACTTAGGAAATGCTTCCTCCTGCCTGCTGCAGACTAATGACATCATGTCAGCCTAGGCAAAGTCACTGACTGGAGCTCATGGACGGCATTTTAATTTTAAAAGGCGGAGTCTAAAATTTAAAAAAAAAAAAATTATATATATAAAGAAATCCAAATACTGACTTTAGAAAGGAAGGTCCATCTTGGCCACACCCCCTCTCTCCATTGAGTTGTCTGTGATAGTCACTAACCAATGGGGATGCATGGGGTGGAAGTGGCCAATGGGGATGCATGGGATTGGAGTGGCCAATGGGGATGCATGGGGTGGGAGCGGCCAATGGGGATGCATGGGGTGGGAGAGGCCCATGGGGCT
>NW_017306588.1:100801-106689 GCF_000935625.1 Nanorana parkeri
ATGCGTGGGGGGGGGGGGGCCAGTGGGGTTGGAGTGGCCAATGGGGATGCGTAGGGTTGGAGTGGCCAAAGGGGATGCGTGGTATGGGAGTGGCCAATGGAGATGTATGGGGTGGGAGTGGCCAATGGAGATGTATGGGGTGGGAGTGGCCAAGATTAAAGTCCCTTGTAGATTAGTATTTGGATGATAATGAAACCGGAGCTCAGCAGAGATATGAAGGGGTGGGAAGAGCCATGATTGCACTTTAGCACTGACCTATGCTCCAGTGACCACTAAAACCTCTGTGAATGGTCTTGCCAGGATGGAGAAATAGAACCATAGAAGAGCTGAAATACCTTCCTGGAGAAAATGCTGCTCCAAGCTCCTTCTGGTGCCGGTCATGTGATCTCGGCTGAAGGGACAGCAGCTATGGAGAGCAGGGCCGGTTATACTGGATGAATATAGATCGGGACTCTCCGTGGGCTGCAGACACTCACACAGGCAATCTGCGCGCGCCAATTACATTATATAGTCGCCTAATTTCAGGTCTGCCGTTGCTGGATGCGAGGAATCTACACAGCGCCCCGGCGGTGTTTGATCTGTACAAAGCGATAGGATGAAGAGGGATCTGTGATGATCGGGGGGGTGGGGTGGGGTCAGGTTCTTGCACTCTTTGAAGAATTAATCTGCCTTTCTGCCTCCTGGTAATATTTTTGGAAAACAAAGGCGGCGCTCCCAATGCACAGAGGTAATTTCTGCTTTCAGCGGATTCTGTAATTTAAATCTAAACCCTTCCCCCTCTCCCGGAGCGTTCTCAAATGTTTAGTTACAGAGCAGACTCTGCTGACCAACTGTGACACAAGTAGCCTATCCCTTCACTAGAGAGCGGTGACATCACTGAGAATGCAACCTATCCCTTCATTGGAGACCGGTGACATCACCGAGAATGCAGCCTATTCATTCACTAGAGACCGGTGACATCACCGAGAATGCAGCCTATCCATTCACTTGAGACCGGTGACATCACTGAGAATGCAGCCTATCCCTTCACTACAGACCGGTGACATCACCGAGAAAGCAGCCTATCCCTTCACTACAGACCGGTGACATCACTGAGAATGCAGCCTATCCAATCACTAGAGAGCGGTGACATCACCGAGAATGCAACCTATCCCTTCACCAGAGACCGGTGACATCACCGACGAGAAAGCAGCCTATCCCTTCACTAGAGAGCGGTGGCATCACTGAGTGTAACATTTTGTTGTTACATTGTATAGAATTGTTGCAGTTTTCAGCGTCTTGTATCGGTGTGATGGGTCGCTTCACACGCCGGGATAAGGATCCTTATGTTCACACAAGTGACCGTTATTCTCAGCTGAGTCAATGACAACGACGGTCACGTGACTGAGATAAAGATCCTTATCCTGGTGTTAAGTCTTTGTGAATGGAGCTGGCCGTATTTCTCGCGGTGATGTCGGGAATCTGATATATAAACCGCAGCGGTGATAATATTTCACGCTTTGCTCATCTTCGGGTTATTGTCCCGTTTCCTGTGTTGCCGATAATTGGCTCCCCTGTAATTATGATGGATATGGAACATCGCGGGGCCCGCACTGGAACATTGACTGTTATGTCTCCCCCGAGTACGGAGCTCGCTAGTAAACCGTTCACACATTGATAAATCAATAACGGAATCTTCTAGATATACGAGTGAATGTGATCTGAATAATGTAAATAAATGTATCCGTATGTTCTGTGAAAACTGCTACATGATGAAAAGTATGTGAACCCCGACAATCATCATCTCCTTATTTACTATCTCTCGGTCTGTTAAATACACCAATGAAAACGTCTGACCGATGAATGCACAACGCCATAGCCATTGATCCTGCCAGAAAACCAATGAGCTGCTACGGTAACTTCCTGTGCTGCACTCTTATCAGTTACAGTGTCCAAAGTTTGCTTTGTGGACTACAGAGCACCTCTCCCCATGTAATGAAAATGAGGAAAGGGGAAAGTGTTCTGTAACCTTAAAGGAGAACTATGAGGGGGGGGAGGGGGGGTGATTTTCACTCATCCCTCAGAGTTCAAGCCGACGTGTGACAATGAAACTGTCACACGTCGGCTCAATAGATTGGGAGGTGAGCGAACACATACCGTCGCCCGCTCACTTCTCGATTATCTCCCTGCAGAGGGCCGTGACTGTCACTCACGGCTCCCTGCAGGGATTCCCCCCCTCCCCGCTCCGATCCTCCAGCGCTGACTGGCAGAACGGACGAGGGAGGGGGCGGGCACAGCTGGCTCTGCCTCTAGAAAGGCAGAGCCAGCTGTCAATCACGCATCTGGGTGGATCCAGACAGTAATGTCGGGATCCGCTCCGGCGTCTCAGTATACCACGAGCTGTAGCTCCCTATATACTGAGCTTAGGGTGACGGGAGGACGCTAGTTTGTGTCCTCCCGTGACCCTTAGGAGAACTATGGGGAAAAACACTGATCCCATATTTCTCCTTTAACACACTTCCTGTCCTTGGGTGACAACTATACTCTTTGGCTACAGCACAGCGAGCCAGCGTTGTCACCTTAGGACAGGAAGTGTGTTACTGGCAGGATCGCCAGGCGGAAATAAAGTGAAAAATGCCGGAAATAACAAAGCCGACTCATCTCAGGACTGCTGAGCTGCAATATAGACGCAGCGATTGTCAGGGTGTCGGGTATTAGGTCTTCATGTTAGCTGCTCTCCTGTGATACGGGAAGGATGTGGGCTTGTTGGGTGTTTTGCCATTACTGAATATCTTTACTCGGGGGTGGAGGATGGGGGTCTTGCCTAATCTCACACTCATGTGGCTCATAAAGGGTTAATAACGGGCGCGCGCCGCGATCGATCGCCCGTATGAGAGAAAACAAACGGTTTATTAATTTTGCGCCAGGGGCTTTGTCAGATCCGGTACAAAACTTGTTAATCTGAGTCTTCCATCGAACGGAGATCATTACTGCGCCAGGCGGCGTTGGCGAGGATTGTGCCGGGTTTATCTCGTCTCGCCTGATGATGTTTGACAGGTGGGGGGGTGGGGCATCCATCTTTTTTCAGGGCGAGCTCCATCCTGAGGGTGAGAATATCACCATATGATACACCGCAATATGCGTGGTCACCTCCGGGCTCTTCTGTGTGTAAGGAGAATTCGGGATGCCGCCGCCACTCTCAGCAGTATATGGGTCGCGTGTGACTCCTCCGCTGTGGGGAGGTTTGTATTGTAGCTGTCAATTAGCATAGCCGCTTGAAGCAATGCATTGTGGGTGTCATAGACAGGGGTCCTTATCCACGGAGAGACGGGTGGTCCTGGTGGTTGTAGGAGCGTGCACGAGCATAGAGACTGATCGTTTGTAACAGGCCAGACAACTGGGGGGCATACTGGTGGTGTGTGGAGACACAGGAGTCAGAGAGGCACATGGGGGCACACTTGGAGACACAGGGCACAAGGGGGCACACTTGGAGGCACAGGGTACAAGGGAGCACACTTGGAGACACAGGGTACAAGGGAGCACACTTGGATGCACAGGGACACAGGGCACAAGGGGGCACACTTAGGGTACAAGGGAGCACACTTGGAGACACAGGGTACAAGGGAGCACACTTGGATGCACAGGATACAAGGGAGCACACTTGGAGGCACAGTGTACAAGGGGGCACACTTGGAGGCACAGGGTACAAGGGAGCACACTTGGAGGCACAGGGTACAAGGGGGCACACTTGGAGGCACAGGGCACAAGGGGGCACACTTGGAGGCACAGGGTACAAGGGGGGACACTTGGAGGCACAGGACACAAGGGGGCACACTTGGAGGCACAGGGCACAAGGGAGCACACTTGGAGACGCATCTCACAAGGAGCCACACTTGAAGACGCAGATCACAAGGGGGCATACTTTGGAGACCCAGGGCACAATAGGGTGTACTTGGAGGCGCATGGCACACTTAGAGGCAAGTAGTGCACAGGGGTGAACTTGGAGATACGGGGCATGAGAAGGCACTGGGGCATGAGAAGGACAAGGGTGCTTGACGAGGAGGACACAGGAGGCACTGGGAAACGGAGGGGCATGGGGTAGGGGAGTGCTTGGCTAAGTTGTAATGGCATTGCTCGAAGCCATATGTCGCCTGAGCCTTTAAGCATGCACCAATCCAGAGAGCTGTCTTCTGATTGGCCAAGAAGCTGGCACCCTGGATTTCACCTGGAAGCTCCGGCATCCATACACCGGAGAGAAGACCCGGCACTGGATCCCAGGAGTGGGGAGTGTTACATTGGAACGTGAAGCAGCAGTATTTTGTTTTTTCAGCCCTGTGTCCGTGGACTTTGATACTGGGGGAGGAGCAGCTCTGCCCCAAACAAGTCAATGGGAAGGAAAAAGCAGCTTGAAGCGGATCGATGCAGCTCGGGAGGTCACCTGCAGGTCAGATGCGTCTCCGAATGAATCATTGGGCAGGCTGGTAAAACCTGGGCACGGCATTCGCGAGACGCGGCTCCAACATGGAAGATTTGTGGTGGGGTCTCCCTTCCTCCTCGCCAGGGGCACAGTCGAGCAGCTCTGATCACATGATGTTCCCTTTTATTCAGCAGGATGTAGTCATAGGGGCACAGCAGCTTTTTTCGGGGTGTAGCGAATAGTAACATTGTATATTCCATAATAAAGAGATTCAGGTGACAGATTCCCGGACACAGGATCACAAGAGCTTACAATCTAAGAGAGGAGTGCAGCTGCTCCTTTAATACACAGACCTCAGTCAGTACAGTCCCCGAGACCGGTGCTCTTCATTCCCGGATGCGCCGGCTCTCCTTGACAGCCCCCCGCGGATGCGTTTTGCCGCGTTGAAGTTTTAATCATCTCCGTATCTTTATACGTAGATGACACGGAATGGGTCTCAGTAAGGATGATGAGTGGGGAAGATAAAGCGCTTTGGGATCCGTTCAACAATTGCCATCTTTCCTAATTCAGCTTCCTAATCAGCCGAGGAGACAGACTGCGCTCTGCGACGGGGGCTGCAGATGGTTTGGCATCAGAGCGTAGCCCACAGCTCCCTGCTATGGTGACATTAAAGGACAACCCCGGACACAAAAACTTTATTTAAATGTATTCCTCATACAATGTGTGCGCCAGATGCCCTTGCAAACCTAGATACTACCTTGTGAAAGTAGCAGCATCATCATCACTGTGCTATGACTGATGGTAAATGCTTGCTGATTACAGAGCTCAACAGCTCAAGCCAACATTTACATGCCCAAGAGGATATGTCAGAGCAGTGAGCTTTTCCCCAGGAGGAAGCATTTCCTCAGTCTCCCCTCCCCCAGTGATCAGTTTGCTACAGGCAGGAGGAAGCATTTCCTCAGTCTCCTTTCCTTCAGCGATCAGGCTGCCACGTTGTAACTTTGCATCCAGTCACAAGGCGAGAGGCTGCCGCAGGGGGCTGCTCTGCATCAGGCATTTGTGAACACAGCCAAGAACTGCACAGGCCCCCGGGATTTACAGGACTGCGTCATCTCTGAGCCGACATCTCAGTCCAGGAAGTAGACGGTGACCCTGGGTGATGCCTGAAGAAAGATGGCGGCGTCCTTCTGGAGAGAAAAGCAGATGAAGTCACCGTCAGGGGGATGTACAGACAGGTGTGAGGAGGCTCTTTGGTACGTTGTATCGGTTGCGTTGCATTTTGTGATGTCATCAAACTGTTTATAGGTTTTGATTCCATTAAAGGAGACATTGAAATAAAATAAATGGAATCGCCTTTCATTATCCCTCGTTCTTATCTTCCGAAATGTTTCCAACGAGCAGCACAAGCGTGTTGTGGAAACATGGATTCCCGGGGCGCGCACTTTTAAGAAGCATTGTCACATGGTGCGCCGTCCAAAGAAAACAAGCTGCG
>NW_017306588.1:106794-112598 GCF_000935625.1 Nanorana parkeri
CCGTTCTCGGGCCTCGTGTTTGTGCAGCCGCGGAAGGAATTTTACTTCTCTGAGAACCCGTCGTGTCACATGATCGCCGCCAACCGGGTGAAGAGGAACGAACGTCCCCCCCCACGCCAATAAAAGATGAATCCCAGTGTGCCACTTACCGCTGATGGCCGCTTATCCGGAATCAACATACAAGTCCGGCGAGTTCTGCCCTCGCCCTTTTCTCCCCCGTCGCCCTTCCTCTGCGCGTCCTGTCCCGCGCCGCCATCTTTGGGGATCCGGCCGTCTCTTCCTGGTTCTTGGCTCCATGATGATATGGTGCCGGATGCATCTTCCCGTGCTGTGTGGAAGTCGATGACTCCGGAGATATCTGACATCGGTATCCCTGCATGGAGGATGTAAAATGTATACAGTACTCGACTGTAAAAATGGGGGAGTTTGGGGTGGAGGAACGTGACTGGCCGCACAGAGTCCTGACCTCAACCCCGTAGAACACCTTTGGGATGAATTCACACCTAGGCGTATTGCATATAAAAGTCGTGCGACAAACACGCGTTTCCGAAGGCTTCTTGGCTGTATCCCAATGGAAATGCGCAACAAAACGGCCCAAAGTAGTACATGTACCTTTTCAGGCGTGGGCCTTTTTGTAGCGCGTTAGGGACGCTAACCCTTCACTAGTTTCCATGCCCCCTCCACCAATCCCTCCACTAGTTTCCATGCCCCGCCCCTCTCCACCTATCCCTCCACTAGTTTCCATGCCCCGTCCCCCTACACTAATCCCTCCACTACTTTCCATGCCCCATCCCTCTCTGCCAATCCCTCCACAGATTCATCCACAACTCTCCCCCAAGCTACATCACCATCCTCATCTTCAAATATCACCCAAACCGTCCTCATCACTTCTCCCAACACCTCCTGCCCTCTAGCTGCCTCATCACCTCCTCCCATGCTCACCTCCAGGACTTCTCCCGAGCCTCTCCATCCGCTGGAACTCGGTACCACAACCTGCCCAGCTATCTCCAACTCTGTCTGTATTTAGACGATCCCTGATCAACCCAACAACTAAACTCTTACCACCTCAATCAGCTCATCCCCCCTCACTATTTTGTAACATTTGCTCCTCCCTTTTAGGTTGCAAACTCACAAGTCGCGCCCCCCAAACCCTCTTGTCTGGAATTGTATTGTAAAGTGCTGCGCAAACTGCTGGTGCTATATAAACCCCGTAGAATAATAATAACAGTAGCAGGATAATGACACATTTTTCAATGTTGGTCTCTCTAGTTTATTAGCAATAGACTTTTTCGAATGTGAAAACAAGAAATTGTTACATTGAAATCTCGCGACCATTTTCCTGAGGATGACAGAGATCATTTCCGAGAACTTTTTATAAAGTGACAAAGCATGGATACTAATGTTACCCTAAGAGAGATCATGTGAAGTCATTGAGATAAACAATTCCATGACTATTACCAGCTCCCTCGTCAACTCCTCCCATGCTCTCCTCCAGGACTTCTCTAGAGTTTCTTCCGTCCTCTGGAACTATTTACCCCAACCTGTCCGTCTATCTCCCACTCTGACTGCCTTTAGGTTATCCGTTAAGACTCATCTCTTCAGGGAAGCCGATCCCACCTCAACCTGACCACTGAACGATCACCTTCTCAAACAATTCATCCGCACACAGCTCCCTCCTCATGTATCACTGGCCCCTCCCCTTTTAGATTGTAAGCCCTCAGGGGCAGGGCCCTCATTACCATATAGTCTTGTATTGTGATTGTAATGTCTTCCTTACAGGGGCGTCCCGAGGCTCGGTTACGCCCGGAGCGGTAACCGAGTATCACCCCGCCGAGACGTCACTGCATCACCCGGGTGTGGGCTGCACCCCCCTTGTGACGCCACTGCTTCCTTATATTGTAAAGCGACGCGCTAACTGTTGGCGCTCTATAAATCCTGTATAATAATAATAATAATTACCATATAGAGACGATCTACGAATCAACGGAACCTGTCTGCTGTATATTTCTATATGTCCGATTTTCTATCTGCGTTCTGTTCTTGTATTGCTCTCAGTGGTAAAGCGTTGTGATACATTTGAAGTCTTTTTCCTGTGATGATCTTGTAACAAATTTATAACATTAATAATCAGCAACTGGTGGTCGCAAAGGTATTGTGCGCCAATGTCATGAACGCAACATTCGATCTGCCTTTGAACATACGAGATGCTTTTCGTCTCTGCGTCTGATCCCGCGTACAAATACTCTTCTACCATCGATAAGTGAGAGATGATAGTTGTGGTCACTCAGGGCCGGTGTTAGGATTCTTGCCTACACAGGCAAGGTGCCGCGATCCTCAGGCAGTCGCCGGCCAGCTAAATTAGGACCCCACCTGGAGCTCCTCCCACTGGACCAGCGCTGACTCGCCGCTGCTCTCCCGCAGCGAAGGTAAGTGGGGGAAAAAAAAACCATAGCGCAAACATCGGGGCATTTTGACAAGTACTTGTCAAAATGCCCTATTTTTCCGCCCTCACCCTGCAGCGCCCTCAGGCGGCCGCCTGACTTGCCTTGCGGTAGCGCCGGGCCTGTGGTCACTCCCCGCTGTTCCTCTGCTTTGCGTCTTATGGATGAAACAACTTATCTGTTACATAGTCACATGTCAGAGAAAGCAATTGGTCCAGTAAGTGCGACCAAAGTAAATCAACTGCAGAAGAAATATTTTATTCACCTTTAAAATGCTCAGAAATCCTTCAATGTGTTTTTGTTATTTTGTCTTTCAGGTTAAAGTGGATTATATGCTACGCTGGCATCGCAGGATGACCCCCCAGTGATGTTGTGCTGGTGAGTTCTGGATTCTTAAATGTAACGGCCAATGAAATCATGTTTATGGTTAAAGGAGAACTATGAGGGGCGTGATTTTCACTCAGCCTGATAATCTGAGCCGGCCTGTGACAGTGAGACTGTCACAGGTCGGCTCAGTAGATCGGGAAGTGAGCGAACACATACCGGCGCTCGACCATCTCTCTGCAGTGAGCGGTGACTGTCACTCACGGCTCCCTGCAGGGATTCCCCCCCTCCCCTGTCATATCCTCCATCGCTGACTGGCGGAACGGACGGGGGAGGGGGGCGGGTACAGCCTCTAGATAGGCAGAGCCAGCTGTCAATCCCGCAGCTGGGTGGATCCGGACAGTATTGTCGGGATCCGTCCCGCCTGCGGCGCCTCAGTATACCGCGAGCTGCAGCTCCCTATATACTGAGCTTTGGGTCACGGGAGGACGCTAGTTTCTGTTCTCCCGTGAACCTTAGGAGCACTATGGGGAAAAACACTGACCCCATAGTTCTCCTTTTAAGGGAGAACTCTGCTGAATATCTAAACTAAGCACATCACATGAATGGTATGGAACCCCCAATGATGAACTTCTCTTGTTTGCTTTAATGTGATTGGCCTCCTCCGTACACACAGGGGAAGTTGTGTAAAACGTTTCCACTGGCTCAGTGTATGGGGGAGAAGCAGAGAGACTCGTCTCGCGTTATGTTTATTTTAGTTGTCAGCGATTGATTTGACGCACTCGGGGCTTATATTTACAAACAGTGAAGAGGGGGGGGGAGCGGCGTCGGGACATTAGGGGTTAATGAAGCGGGGTGCTGCGCCTCTGTCCAGTTTTCCCTTGTGATTGTGCGGCGGAATAATTAACGCACACGTATAATGAGCTTTCTCTATAGGCTCTTCATGGTGCATTAGGGACCTGTATCCTCCGCAGTAACGCGCCCCTTTTGTCCTGCAAATTGGGGCCTCATTGGCAATTCTTTTGGCTTGTCAAACAGAGGGGCCGTTGAAGGACAGGGTGGGTCACCTATGGTGGCAGTGCATCATGGGTAGTGGAGCCAAGAACAAAGGGAATCTTGCATTGGGGGTTTCTCTCTACCAGACAGAAGTGCTTTTACTTTTAATCTTGTGTAGCTGCGATCTTCCTAAACACAAACCGCAATGCTGATGTCCAATGAACGGTGGATGCTGATTGGTTGTAATGGATTATTGTACTTTTACATAGATACTTGTACATTGTTCATGGCGACGGGTCACGGGGCATATTTACTGGTTCGTCTAAAAATTCTGTTATTGATTGTCAGGATCCCGCTTTTTTTGTTTGGTTTATTTCACTTTTTTGGGGGGGGCTTCCTATGTTTGAGTCCTTTCTATGTATAGACACGTCCTGCACACTCCTTCTCTAGTTATAGATTCATTAAGATTTGGGGTACACCCAGCTCAGAATCCATAAACTGCACCCCAAAAATGTAAAAACATGTTTTGTCTCATCTCTCTCTCCCTCCCTCTCTCATATCTCTCTGTCTACCCCTCTCCTCTATCTCTCTCTCTCGTCACTCTCTCTGTCTCCCCCCTCTCCTCTATCTCTCTCTTCGTCTCTCTCTCTCTCCCTCTCCCTCTCTTCTCTCTCTCTCTCTCTTCGTCTCTCTCTCCCTCTCTCTCCCTCTCTCTCATATCTCTCTGTCTCCCCCTCTCCTCTGTCTCTCTCGTCTCTCTCTCTTCGTCTCTCTCTCCCTCTCTCTCTCTTCTCTCACTCCCTCCCACCCTCTCTCATATCTCTCTGTCTCCCACTCTCAAAACTCTCTGTCTCCCCCTCTCCTCTGTGTCTCATTTCTCTGTCTCCCTCTCTCAAAACTCTCTGTCTCGCCCTCTCCTCTGTGTCTCTCTCTCGTCACTCTCGATCTCTCATCTCTCTCTCCCTTACTCTCTCATATCTCTCTGTCTCCCACTCTCAAAACTCTCTGTCTCGCCCTCTCCTCTGTGTCTCTCTCTCGTCACTCTCGATCTCTCATCTCTCTCTCCCTTACTCTCTCATATCACTCTCTCTCTCCCTCTCTCTCTCTCTCTCCCTCTCTCTTTCCCTCTCTCTCTCCCTCTCTCTCTACATCCCTCTGAACATTCCACCAACTCCCAGCATGAGCCCGGCCCCAGGCCTGTAAGACACAAATACCTGTATCAGGACGCACAGAATACAAGCACACAAATAGTGTAGACAACATAAAATGGAAAGCCTCCGGCAATAAACTCCACCACGCTCACAAATTCACTCCCATTGCGGTCAGTCCATCACCCGTGTGTCAGACAAGCGCAGTTATCTTGCTTGCTGAATGATCGCCGAGATAAAACCATTTACACATAAACATTGTCCTTTTTTTCTGTCCCAACCCAGATAGCGAGGATGACTTGCCACAAACTTGTGTCCGGGTTACATTGTAATTCTTGTTATCTTGCTGCGCACATTCCTGGCGGGTTGTAGACTCGCAGAACACTCGCAGCGCAGGTTCTAGGCGACACTTTTTGAATTTGCAGCAAATTTACTTGGCAGGTCTACAGCAAGAGCTCTGCGAGTGTCCGGCACTTCTGCAAAGCACGCTGATCTGGAGACTTGCAATGCAGACTCGCTGTAATTGTGCAACAAAATTGTGAAGCTCGACAAGTCCAGCAATAGTTTAGCGAGTCATTTTATAACTTGCAGCTCAATTCCTTGCTATCTGGGAATCTAAGCAAACTGACAGAGAGGAACGGTGAAACACAATCACTGTGCAGCACAACTAAGCAGGAGGCGTATGTGGGCAGTAAATGTCTATATGCAACGTTTTTCTTCGCTTTGAATAGAGATGGGAAGGGGATAAACCCCCGGCCAGGGTATGTTTGGCTGCCTGTGTGCTGTTTCCCTTTTTGTTCTGTCTCAGAGACACAACAGGAAGTGAGGGGAAATCTACTTTCGTATGGGAAATGGCCCTCTTAGGTGTCCCCATTGCAAAAATAAGTGCATCTCC
>NW_017306588.1:112652-117148 GCF_000935625.1 Nanorana parkeri
CCTTCAGTTCCCCCTCCCCCATTTATTACATGTACAGATCTGTAGAATTGGATATTTCCTATTTAAGGAATGTAACATTGATTTTGAGTATCTGAATAGCTGTGTATTTGTCTCTTTAAGAAGGGAGATTGATTCTTTCTGACATGTATTTGGTAGAAATGTCCCCCTCGGCCCTTTTACAGATTCCATTCCTCTACGACTAAGCCCAGCTGTGGGTGAAACGCGTCAAGGGCGGAGCCTCCAGGCACTCATTTTCGAATAAACTATTGACTTGGTGCTAGTTCAGCTCTTTTTTTTTTTTCTACTTGTCCTAAAGTTATAAATAGGGATGCACCAATGCCGTTTTTTTGGTATCGCTTACGAGTACCGATACTTTGCTTTCGGTACTCGTCAGTACCGATACCGGGGCTTCCGCTGGCATGGAGCCAGCTTCCCTGGACAAATCTGATTGCCCGAGAAGCTGGCTCCATGTTGTCTGGCCGGCTTGACTGTGCTCGGCTGGGAAACCGGCTTTCCGGCCAGTCAGGAAGCCTGGCGGGCGAGTAATGACCCGCCTCCCAACTTCCTGATTGGGTGGTAAGCCATCTCGATGCTGATTGGCTGGAAAGGCAGCTTCCTGGCCAATCGGCATGGAGCCGGCTTCCTGGCCAATCAGGGAGGCGGGTCATTACTCGCCGCCCGGCTTCCTGATCGCACGCGGAAGCCGGCTCCATGTTCCCCTTCGGCACTGCCAGTCAGAGGAAATCGGGGAAGGTATCGGGGAAGGTATCGGAGCATTTAGGCGAGTATGAGTACTTGCCCAAATACTTGGTATCGGTATCGGCGCATCAATAGTTATAAAGAACAGAGAAAGTTGTTGTTATTTTACGAGTCATGCCTACAACTGGCTTACACTATTGTAATAAATAAAGAATATACAGAAAGAGAATAGAGAAACATTGTATCGATAATATACGGAAAGGAACTACAACTCTCCAACGCGTGCTTATCCTTCACCGATCAGAGTCCAGCGATGGCCTCCTGTACACACGGGGAAGTGGTGACCTCTGTACTCAGATGGGGTAACCGGAGTGCCGGGTGTCCATAACGCTCTCCGAATCGCCAAATCCAATTTCTTTCTCTTTTTTTTTCGCCTGCGTCGGCAGACGAGGGTGCAGAGGAATGATTTCCACCCCCGAAAAGGAATTGTGATTATTTCCTCTAATACCCCAGGCTTTACTTTATGCCTCTATTAAAGAAGCAATCTGAAATAATAGCGATTTTCATTATAATAGATGTCTGGCGGAAACGTATCTCTTGTGTAATAAATACAAGATCGATTACTATGGAAATGGCGCCGGATTATCATAGAATTGCGTTTCTGGGATTATCTCTGTAATTGAGGCAATAAAATAAGACAAATCGTATTATGAGAATTAACATTACGGCGGGTGATTTGGAGAGAGAGGGCAGCGCTGGCGGAGAGGCGGGGGAAAATTTTTACTGCCCGCTATTTTCCCCCGAAACGGCGACTTTCCACGTAAATGGCTTTCGCCGCTTTGTCATCTATTGTTAGCGTGTGAAAGGGGCGATGGGGGGATAAGGGAACGTCTGTTCATTGGCTTGTTTAAAGCTAATATACCTCTCATCACCGGGAAGATGACTCCGGGGGTCACCGGAGAGAGGAAATGACAGGAAATCCTGTTTTTAAAAAAAATCTTTCTTGGAGAATCATTTATTCTGTAGCTGGAAGAGGATGTGCGCGGAGCTGACCAGGGCGCGTTTCTGCTAGCGGTGCAATTTAGACATTGCGGGGTGATAATTAGGTGGCACGGGACACGAGAAGCAAGAGGACCTGTGTGATTAGGCTGTGACGGGAGCCGCTCCTGTGCTGCTTAGTAGCTGCAAAGCTAAACCGATTCTCAGGCCACTGTACACAAAACCCGAACTGAATGACAATGAACTTGTTATGTGGACTTTGTAATTTATATAATGATGTCCATTGTGAATTCATCAATATATTCTAAGGTTGTAGTTGATGATCAGCTACAGGGAGGCAAAAATATGATGCCTTTCCAAAATGTCATTTATATACAGTATGTACTGTGTGTGTGTATATGTATGTATTATGTATATACACTATATTACCAGAAGTATTGGACGCCTTTACACGCACATGGACTTTAATGATATGCCAGTCTTAGTCCGTAGGGTTCAGTATTGGGTTGGCTCCGCCCTTTGCCGCTATAACAGCTCCGCCTCTTCTGGGAATGCGTCCACAAGGTTTAGGAGTGTGTCTATGGGAATGTTGGACCATTTGTGAGGTCAGGTACTGATGTTGGGGGAGGGGCTCGCAGTCTCCGCTCTCATTCATCCCAAAGGTGTTCTATGGGGTTGAGGTCAGGACTCTGTGCGGCCAGTCACGTTCCTCCCCCCCAAACTCCCCCATCCATGTCTTTATGGAGCTTGCTTTGTGCACTGGTGCGCAGTCATGTTACGGCATCCCACGCTTTGCATTGCACTTGGTGATGTGCGGCTTGGATGCAGCTGCTCGGCCATGGAAACCCATTCCATGAAGCTCTCTACGCACTGTTGTTGTGCCAATCTGAAGGCCACACGGAGTTTGGAGGTCTGTAGCTATTGACTCTGCAGACAGTCGGCGACTTCTGCGCACTGTGCGCTTCAGCATGCGCTGACCCCGCTCTGTCATGTGACGTGGCCGACCACTTCCTGGCTGAGTTGCTGTTGTTCCCAGTTGCTTCCACTTTGTTATAATCCCAGTAACAGGTGACCGCGGAATATTTAGTGGCCAGGAAATGTCACGGATGGACTTATTGCACAGGTGACAACCTATCACAGCACCACGCTTGTAGTCACTGAGCTCCTGAGAGCGACCCGTTCTTTCACAAAGATCGCCAAACCCAGACACGTCCATCGGATTGGCAGACAGAGAAGTGTGATTTTATACACCTGTGGCCACGGAGAGGATTGGAACACTTGAATCCAATGATTTGGAGAGGGGGGTCCCAATACTGGCAATATAGTGTATATATCTTCCAAATATAAGAGATACTTTCAGGATGTAATGAGTAGCCGATCCATGATTATTCCTGCCCAAGGGTGACCTCCATGCTTGGTGTATAAGCAAGATCACATGTTTCTCCTCCATAGTCATTCAGATCGGAGGGTGTCCATAGCAGCACCTCCTATAGTCTCTGCAGTGCTGTTTTCAGAGAAGGGTTCAGTCCCCGTGCAGCTCTCATGGTGGTTAAATCAGAAATAAGAAAACGTCAGTGAAATAATATCATTGCACTGATTTAGGGTCACGGCACCTCAACCCCAATTTATATCCTAAAATACAATAGAGAGCATGAGACATTATAGGTACCAATCCCCAGAAGTAGATTGAAGAAGATCCGCAGACTGTTATTGCCGCTCACATTGAAGGTATTATTAAAATCGCATTTCGCCAGATTGCGTGTCATTAGAGAATTCGTCTTCTTTGTACATATATTGTGTATTATATATATTGTGTATTATATATATTGTGTATTATATATTGTGTATTATATATATTGTGTATTATATATATTGTGTATTATATATATTGTGTATTTTATATATATTGTGTATCTTTGAGTTCTATAACCGATCATTATTGTAACTAGAGATATACAATGTATGTACAAAGAAGGCGAATTCTCTAAAGTCACGCAATCTGGCGAAATGCGATTTTAATAATACCTTCAATGTGAGCGGCAATAACAGTCTGCGGATCTTCTTCAGTGTTCTTCTGATTGGCACCTTTAATGTCTCATGTTTGGAATTGGATGATAACAAAACATCAAAACATTAATGCAGCTCAGTTATGTAATATTCGTAAAATGCGTTTCTAAGCACCTGATCTAGATTCTCTCTCTCGGCCTCTTCAGTACAGCAGCGCTAGGAGCCAAGCTTGTGTTCTTTTTTTTAATTCGTTTATTGACTGAACAAATATGTGATACAAACATTTTCAAAGGAAGCATAGGGAAACATAACATATCAGTACATTGTACACATACGTGGTAAATTCCCAGCGCCACGACTACACCGCCGAGTCAGTACCGTCACGCCCCGACACCCCATAGGACAGGGGATTGCATTAACAATAACTAAATCGTATCGTGGAGAGTGTCCCTTGGCCGTGTCGGGCGTGTTCTTTTTATTTATAGGTATTTCCGTAATGTATAAAAACAAAAGTAAAACAAATAACACATAATGTACAAATAGTACAAAAGGTAGGTCAAGGACGACCCAAATAGTCATAGGATAACATGTGATAACCACCTTGTAAAAGCCAACACATGTCAGCTCAGCGATAAAACTTATATAATCTGCTCCATTATATCACGTGATTATTTATGAACTTTAGACACGTACCGTGTTTCCCCCGAAAATAAGACACTGTCTTATATTTTTTTTGGCTCCAAAAAAAAACACACTAGGTCTTATTTTCGGAGAAGGTCTTTTTTTTTTTT
>NW_017306588.1:118852-124624 GCF_000935625.1 Nanorana parkeri
TATATATTGTGTATTATATATTGTGTATTATATATTGTGTATTATATATTGTGTATTATATATTGTGTATTATATATTGTGTATTATATATATTGTGTATTATATATTGTGTATATTATATTGTGTATTATATATTGTGTATTATATATTGTGTATTATATATTGTGTATTATATATATTGTGTATTATATATATTGTGTATTATATATATTGTGTATTTTATATATATTGTGTATCTTTGAGTTCTATAACCGATCATTATTGTAACTAGAGATATACAATGTATGTACAAAGAAGGCGAATTCTCTAAAGTCACGCAATCTGGCGAAATGCGATTTTAATAATACCTTCAATGTGAGCGGCAATAACAGTCTGCGGATCTTCTTCAGTGTTCTTCTGATTGGCACCTTTAATGTCTCATGTTTGGAATTGGATGATAACAAAACATCAAAACATTAATGCAGCTCAGTTATGTAATATTCGTAAAATGCGTTTCTAAGCACCTGATCTAGATTCTCTCTCTCGGCCTCTTCAGTACAGCAGCGCTAGGAGCCAAGCTTGTGTTCTTTTTTTTAATTCGTTTATTGACTGAACAAATATGTGATACAAACATTTTCAAAGGAAGCATAGGGAAACATAACATATCAGTACATTGTACACATACGTGGTAAATTCCCAGCGCCACGACTACACCGCCGAGTCAGTACCGTCACGCCCCGACACCCCATAGGACAGGGGATTGCATTAACAATAACTAAATCGTATCGTGGAGAGTGTCCCTTGGCCGTGTCGGGCGTGTTCTTTTTATTTATAGGTATTTCCGTAATGTATAAAAACAAAAGTAAAACAAATAACACATAATGTACAAATAGTACAAAAGGTAGGTCAAGGACGACCCAAATAGTCATAGGATAACATGTGATAACCACCTTGTAAAAGCCAACACATGTCAGCTCAGCGATAAAACTTATATAATCTGCTCCATTATATCACGTGATTATTTATGAACTTTAGACACGTACCGTGTTTCCCCCGAAAATAAGACACTGTCTTATATTTTTTTTGGCTCCAAAAAAAAACACACTAGGTCTTATTTTCGGAGAAGGTCTTTTTTTTTTTTATGTACAACAATCCAAAGTTAATGCAAATCCAAATGAAATAATCCAAAATGGCAAAGTTAAGAATAGAGTGATCAGGGCAATCAGGGGCGCCGCTCCTTTCCAAGAGCAATTTTGTAACCAATCGCTGGCCAGAATGAGCGAATCAGCAAAGCGCGCTTTCACTATGGATTCCTCACAGGCGGAGTGCATTTGGTATCACTCTGCCTGTGACAGGAGCCGGCGCTATAGAGGAGGCTTCGGCTTATGCGGCTCTGCTCCCTCCGCTGCCGCCTCGCTTCCTCTAGCGCCGGCTTCGTTGGCACCGCTGATTCTCTCCCGCGGCTCTTCAAGTTCCCCCTTATGCCACCACCGGCCCTGGGAATGGTCACAACTAGGTCTTATATTCGGGGTAGGTCTTATATTTTAGCAAACTTCTATAGACAGAATATCTTGCTGCACTCCTTACCGCAAAAATCCAAAGCTGGGTGGGTGCTTGTAGTGACCACGGGAGGCACCGTGTATATCACAGAAAAAGGAAATAATGTCACCAGCACACCATGTGTGCTGGTGACATTATTTCCTTTTTCTGTTATATTTTAGCAATTCCCAAAAATAGTACTAGGTCTTTTTTTCGGGGTAGGTCTTATATTTGGGGAAACAGGGTAACATCTTCATGCTTAGCTTATAAACAAAAATGTTGCAAGGTGGTTAAGAGAAGAGAAGAATGATTGAGAAAAGATGAGAGGGCGGTATGGGCGGGGGAAGTACAGATATCTCTCAGCGAACTTCCAGAGGCCTCTGTTCTTACCTCTACATGGCCCGGCCATTGGCCTGGTTATACTGTCAGCCGTAAGAGTACTCTAGATGGCGGCAGTCCCGCATCACCACCCCAGGCATGCCAAAGATTGCAATGGGGCATCCATGGTCCGCTCTTCACACCCCTGCCCCCCCCCCCCCCCCCCCCCGGCCGCCCACCCTTGTCAGCCACAGTGAGATCGGTGGTGCAGATGTGCGCTTCCAGTACAAAGGTATGCACACTTTCGCCGCACAATCTTGTGTTCTGCAGGGCGTATGGGCTGACCAGGAACATGCTGACAGGAGAAGAGAGCAGAATGATGAGAGGGATGAGCTAGTCAGTCGCTTCTCGGCCTTTTGTCTAAGATCAAGTGTAGTATCTGTTCTTATCAGTTTTTAAAGAGGAACAGCATGGACCGTCCTGGGTGGAGGACGGTTGCTAAGTACTTTCTGAAGTGAAGGTGGGTGTTGAGGCGGCTCCTTTTTGGAAGAGGGAGGAGCTTCCTCTGCACTAATGCCTTGTGATGGGGATGGGTGCTGCAACTCTGGTCTGGCCGGAGGGTTCGGGAGGTGCAGGAGGCCTGTGGGGGTGGCGTCCCAGGGTGTGCCAGAAAATCTCTTGGGTGTGGGACCCCACTGTGATTTACTAGGGGGTTCTCACACCCACACGGCACTCCATGCTTTTTCTGCACTACTCCTCTAGGGCGGTCCTTATGGCTAACCCGGGGCAATATTTTTGCACTCCGGCCACAAGGCCTGTCAGCGTTGTGCACTGGCACTTTATTTATGCACGAATGCACCTTTGACCTTTGACTTTTGACTTCACGGAAGACGGAGGTTGCGGGTACCTTCGGGGGCCCTTTCTGATGTCGGGGAGGAGGTACTGTGGCCTCTACAGGCTCCCCTGCCTCCTCCCATCTTAGGGTCTCTCTTCGGCAGAGCCCCCAGGCAGTATTCGGTGAACCTGTTTCGGCAGGTCACATGGGAGAGTGGTCCACCGGCCTTCCTTGCCCCTTTATAGGAGCCTTGCACCCCGGTGGGGGGAGGGGCGGGGGGGGCGGTCAGGAAATTGTGAGTCATTTATGGCCCCATAGACTTCAATGGCAGCGCACAAAAAAACGCTTGCAGCTTGCATTTTCTTTAGCGAGTGACACCAAGTCCCGCCCCCAAGCAAACTCTATTTCACTGTCATGGGCTGAAAAACACAGAACGCATGAAAAGACCCAACAATGTACATCAACGCGCATCATTGCGCATCAAAAATGCAGAGGGACGCAAAGGTGTGAACGTAGCCTATGACATCCTTAGGTGGAAGCGGAAGGATCCGTTTTCGGCTGCCGATAAACAGCAAACGCGAGCGCCGGGCTCCTTGAGACAAAAAAAGCATGGAAAGCGCTCCACTGTAGTATGGTCAACAGTCTTGGTCGTTGGTATATTCGGGGATGGTGTGCATAAACTCCTCAACAAACCGGGAGAGGAACCCGGTGATTCACATTCACAAACACAGTATAAGGAAGAGTGCAACAACCTGAGTAGATACTTATTGGGTATAGCATAACAGTTGTTCAATGGATAAATGCTGCCCAGTCTGCTGTGACTGGCTGGGTCATGAGGGTTAAAAAGTATATGTATAACTTACGGTTAAGCTGTCACAGGGGAGCAAACAGTGTCTCTGCATGCATATGACAAAGATGGATATACTGCCAATTAGGAAGTCCAGGGTATTCCCAGGGTATCTCCACCCGGCGTACTCGGCTGGCCTGGCCGAGCCGCGGCACTTGGAGGAAGGAGGGGGAAGGAAGATCTTGCCCGGCAATGTGCTGTGTATCTGTGCGGCGTATGTCGCAAGGGTGGAACGGTCAGACACAGTGGGTGGATCGGTACTCGTGGGTCTGAACGAGTATGGAGTTTGTAAATAGGCAGTACTAACGGCTACGCGTTTCGAGGTAGTCCTCTTTTTCAAGCCTAAGAGCGGGCTCCTTGAGAGGCAACTGTTGCTGGGGCGACGAATCTGAAAATTCCTCCACGGAGATTTCAAATATTGATGGTGTTTATCTCCATTTCCACGCACGGCGCGGTCCGGGTGTCACGGCGGTCTGTGCGTCTAACTGTGCCGCGGCCAAGAACATTCACAAAGGGGGGAGGGGTGACTTGGGGGGAGCGATATTCATTGCTCATAATATTGTTTGCTCATAAAGGGCGTCCTGGCCGCTTACCGTGCGTCATTGAACAGCGTATAAAAGATGGAGGCGGAACTGACGAACAAGAGATACAAAGTGACAATCGGACATCAAGAGGATTCAAAGTAACAACGCAGAACGCAGAAGTCGCATCGCCTGCAATTTTTACTGACACCTCGTTGTGTAATATTGACGGCCGCCTTGCGCAAATGACTTTTATTTGAAGGCGGAAAATACAGATTTGTGTTCAAAATGCTCCAGAAAGAGGTTTTTAATTCGCGCTTTGAATTAATTAGTCCGCGGCGTTATTCAGAACTTCACAGGCCGGCTATCTCCTTCCCAGAATGCATCGGCGCGGATTAATTCCGCTCGTCTCGCGCAGGATTGCCACTTGCAGCAGAAGTGTTTCTGTCTTCCATTAGCGGCTCCACTTTTCGGACGCGGCGGGGGTGTGCGGAGGGGGATAAATTGCTCGACAAGCGGGACTAAATGGCGTTACGCCGGCCCGGCGAGATTGTTTTGCCAATAGCCGGGTGCTGTAATACTTTTTAATTTAGTTTTCCACTCCTGGGCGGCGCGCGGATAACACCCATAAAATATCATTTGCAACAAATTGACGTTATAAATTGAAGGAGTCGCCGCGCGAGAGTCCGTCCGCCGCGCCGAGATTTATTGCGTCGTTCGGGGGAAAGTCTCGGGAGCGTCCGTTGGGCTTCGGAGACATTTCTTCCAGCAGGATGAAAAATGGAGCTCCGGACGTGAACCGGGCCGGGGCTGGCGAGGGGGACCGCGCCGAATGTTCGATGCGTTGTGCCGCTTCTCTCCCTCAAGCGGCTTTTTATTTTTCCTGTGATGATGAAAAAAGGCTCATAAGAGAGATTTAAAGGGGAACTCCGGGCAGAGATGACAAAGTATGTCCTGAAATCAAGAACAGTTTCCATATAACAGAGACTTCCATCTAAAGAGGACCTGTCAGTAACATTGCAAGTCTGCATGAATAAATCCCTGACTTGTCACCATATACAATTGTATCATTTTCCAGAAAAGTTCCGCCTCTTATCATTAAAAATCCGTCCTTAAGCTCCAGTCAGTGACTTTGACTAGGCTGAGATGATGTCATCAGTCTGCTGCAGGCAGGAGGAAGCATTTCCTCTGTCTCCCCTCCCCCGGTGATCAGTCTGCTGCAGGCAGGAGGAAGCATTTGCTCAGTCTCCCCTCCCCCAGTGATCAGTCTGCAACTTTGTATCCAGTCACAAGGTGAGAGGCTACAGAAGGGACTGATCTGTGTCAGACATTTGTGAACGCAGCCAAGAACTGCACAGGCACCGGTATTTACATGATTGTGTCATCTCTGAGCTGACCTCAGATGGTGACCCTGCATGATGCCAAAGTTAAGTGTTCGATTAGGTGTTCCCTGTACAGCACTGCGGTATATGTCAGAGCTATATACATGTATAATAATAGTGTGTGACTGTGGGGGGAGGGGACATTAGAGTGTAAGCTCCTCTGTACAGAGACTGATGTGACTGTGGGGGAGGGGACATTAGAGTGTAAGCTCCTCTGTACAGAGACTGATGTGACTGTGGGGGAGGGGACATTAGAGTGTAAGCTCCTCTGTACAGAGACTGATGTGACTGTGGGGGAGGGGACATTAGAGTGTAAGCTCCTCTGTACAGAGACTGATGTGACTGTGGGGG
>NW_017306588.1:127518-127736 GCF_000935625.1 Nanorana parkeri
CCTTTGTTTGGGATCAGACCCTCCAAGTTTTTGGAGGGTGGCGGCTCCGTTCCTCTCTCAGGGCGACGCGAAGAAAGGAAAAAGATTACAGAGACAAAATAACGCGACACAAAAGAGAGACTTCTTCTCTAACCTTCTAATCACTTCCATTCTTCTGCCGTGCGCATTGATCCGGCAGCCTGAGAAAGTGGAGCCCCGATTTGTGCCGCGCTCTGCCC
>NW_017306588.1:127778-128372 GCF_000935625.1 Nanorana parkeri
TGGTTTTCTTCTTCCAGGAACGGAGAAAGAAAAGAGAAAGGGAAATAATGAAATTGGTCAGGAGACAAATGTTTGTATGCAGAGTGGAGACGCACGGTGAATGTACAACGGACGCTCTTCTCCATGCGTGATGTGCTTCTATTCAGGGGCGGCCAGCTGCACTCGGATTCCTGCGAGATGACATCACTCCGAAGGGGGGACCGAATCTTCTTCAGAGTACGTGGGACCCAGTGACAGGGGAGGTTGGGGCGGCCGCGTTCCCTCCTGGGGTCCCATGTGAGCTTCCTATAGACTGCGAACAGTATGGTGGCCAACAATCGCTGGCGTTCCACAAGCCCCCCCCCCTCCAGACCTTTTGATTTTGACCCGTTCTGCGCAGTGTTACAAAGAACTTTCTTCTGATTGGAAACGAGTCTTCGAGGTTAAAGGAGAACTATGAGGGGGGAAATCCGTCGATTGCGACAATGTAACAGAAACATCTCCGTACACTAATGTTTCTTCATTGGGAACTATAATATGTGAAATAGATGAAGATTCAGAGAACTCGGTCTCATTGGTTCTGTGTGATGGTCATGTTCGGATTTAGTGATGGTT
>NW_017306588.1:128865-130626 GCF_000935625.1 Nanorana parkeri
CCCCCCCCCCTCCCCCCCTTCCCAATGGAGAATGGCAACCAGATGGTAGGGCGGCGGGGTTAGTTTCAATTTTTTTTTACTGTTTCTTTATTTTTTTGTAACTTTTTTATCACTTTTTATTTAATTTCAATTTTTTATCAATTTAATTTTTTTTAGATTTTTATTTATCTCATTTACTTTTTTATAATTTTTGTATCTTATTATTGTTTATGTTTTAGAATGTTCTTTTTTTTTAATAATTTATTATTTTTTACTTTTTAATCACCTTTTTATTTTTTTATTTAATTATTTCATATTCTTTTAAAATTGTTATTTAGGACAAGCAATAGGTCTGCGCTGGTTGGTAGTCAGGACTATCCTACGTGTAGTCTGTGCCAGGACACGGCTAGGGTTTTGTTTTTGAAATTGTTGACTTGATTTGAGCGCTGTATATAGCCGGTATACTGAACCAATAGACACACCACTGTCGCTGGACTGGTCTGTAAGCATCTCAAGATTGCTCAGTGGCACACGCTACCCTATTCCCCAGCTCACAATATATATTATTCTGGTATTTTTATGAAAACTGGTCGTTATTTAAAGCTGAACTCCAGACAAACCACAAAACGCTGTATCAGAGCTCCACCTAGAAGTCCGCAGCTTCCTGTGATGGGTGACAACGATGCTGAACTGCGCCTGAGTTCAGAGCAGAGTTGTCACTCTCTCATGTAAGTGGTGACTGCTTCACTATAGTGGGAGGAGAAGATGCCATGGGGGTGTGGCTGTCAGCATTGTCAGTACTAAGTCACATGCTTATCAATCGGCACCTGGCCACGCCCAGTCCCGCCCACTGCTTTGTGACTAGATAGATGATTGATAAATAGATGATGGAGGATAGATGGACGATGGAGGATAGATGGACGATGGAGGATAGATGGACGATGGAGGATAGATGGACGATGGAGGATAGATGGACGATGGAGGATAGATGGACGATGGAGGATAGATGGACGATGGAGGATAGATGGACGATGGAGGATAGATGGACGATGGAGGAAAGATGGATGATGGAGGATAGAAGGACGATGGAGGATAGATGGACGATGGAGGATAGATAGATGATATATGGACGATGGAGGATAGATGGACGATGGAGGATAGATGATCAATGGATAGATGATAGGTGATTGATAGATATAAGATCAATGGATAGATGATTGATAGTTGATGGATGATAGATAGATATAAGATCGATGGATAGATGATTGATAGTTGATAGATATAAGATCAATGGATAGATGATTGATAGTTGATAGATATAAGATCGATGGATAGATGATTGATAGTTGATAGATATAAGATCGATGGATAGATGATTGATAGATGATAGCATACAGATGTAATTCTTATAGACACTTTATCCCTCACGGCTGGGAGTACATGTGTGTATTTTCAGCCCTCATACAGGTGCTCTTTGTTCTCAGTCTTGGTGGTCGCGGTGATTTAGGGAGGTTCAGGTCCTCCGGCGGTCCCTCATCCTCGGCACACAATGCGGTGAGGCCGGGATTTCGTTCTCTCCCAATTAGCCGGGTAGTTTCCATGGAGTTCTGTGTGCGCGCCGGGAAGAGAATTTATCTTTCTGAACTCGGCTCCGAGGCGGCTCAGCGAGGACTCGGCGCTTCTTCTTTCACGTCTTATGAAGAAGAGTCGGCCTGCGGAAGTTTCTAGCGGAATCCGCGCGGGAGCGGACAATCTCGGACGCACTTCAATTCATCTCTTCAG
>NW_017306588.1:130760-133963 GCF_000935625.1 Nanorana parkeri
AGAAGACTGAAGGGAAGGACGGAGGTCAGATAGAAGACTGAAGGGAAGGACGGAGGTCAGATAGAAGACTGAAGGGAAGGACGGAGGTCAGATAGAAGACTGAAGGGAAGGACGGAGGTCAGATAGAAGACTGAAGGGAAGGACGAAGGTCAGATAGAAGACTGAAGGGGAGGACGGAGGTCAGATAGAAGACTGAAGGGAAGGACGGAGGTCAGATAGAAGACTGAAGGGAAGGACGGAGGTCAGATAGAAGACTGAAGGGAAGGAGCGGGGGTCGGATTTTAGTCTTTGATTGACAGGTCCCAGCTCAGCTCTAGAAAACCCATTTGATTGAAGTCGCTTTGATTTGTCAACTAATTACGGCGTTCTGCGTCTTGTTTTTATCGCTTGTTACGCCGCAAACTCCATTCATTCAGAAGGACAAAGATGGATGATTAGACGGACAGCAGAGTGAGCGATGAATTAATGGCAGCGACGCGCTCACGTTGTAGAATTGGATGGAATACATTGTTACGTTTCCTCGCTGGCGGTTAATGGAAATATCCGGAAGGAGGATGAACTGCGGAGGGAGCGGCGAGCGGACGGCACTGCGTAGTGGCCGGGTCATGTGACAGTCCATACCGGGTCTCTCACACACAGGAATAAAGGGTAATGCAAGGCTGAAGCTCCCTGCATTGCTTCAGGACGAGTGATAGCATGAAAACCTGCACCCTGCGCGGACTTTACTCCTCATCTAGAGTTCGGATCTCTCTGTTGTCGAAGTGGAGAACTCCTTTAATCCTCAGCGGGATAGTAGAGACGAGCTCTTCACACCGAGAACAGACAACTCTTCCCAAGGCAGATCCTGGTCACACCTAAAGCGGGGCGCGCCCGGAAATGGCGCAGAGGTCGTTCCCGCGGAGTGCGGAGTGACGGATTCCTGGTGATAGATTGACTCATTTCCTGTAGTCGGGATGGGTTGGGGCGGATCTGCGTTCATTCTCTTGGGGGGGTCACATGCGGGAAGTTCTCCGGTTCCGGGTTCCATGAATCACTCTGACAACATCAAATGTTTTTCTCTCAAGACCACGTGCAAAATTCCGCTCCTGTATCTCCGACCCCCGCGTCCACGCAGCACGGACGCCATTTTGTGAGGGCCAGCAGTGTAAGGAGGGCGCGGTCTACAGATGTTCCTCGCTTACCGACTTACCTGTTTTGCGACCACTGGCACTTACGACCGCCGATCGACCTCCGACCTTGCGCGTCAACGTCAGTGCGCCGCGTCGCCGGCGGAAGTGGTGTCCTCCGATCTTCACTTCGGGTCCCGGTAAGTATTTTCATTGCCCGATGTACAGTACACTGTTCGGTACTGTACATCGGCAACGCTATACCGTACTGCACAGAGTTCCTCACTTAACGACCTGGTGGTAGGAACGGAACTCGGTCATTTAGTGAGGAATACCTGTATTGACTCATCATATAGAAGGGACAGAAACTCCGCTACAGTACATGAGGCGACATCACAACGCTACCATTTTTCCTCCTTTGCTCCGTCACAGTGCTGCTGATCTCCTGCCAACACTTTGTAGTTTCTTCCTGACATTCCTTTTGTAGTAACAGTGGACTATATACAGGTGAAACTGGAATAATTAGAATATTGTGCAAAGTTCATTTATTTTACTAATGCAACTTATGCGGTGAAACAAATATATGAGAGAGACTCATTACATGCCAAGCGAGATAGTTCAAGCCGTGATTTGTCATAATTGTGATGATTGTGGCTTACAGCTCATGGAAACCCCAAGAACCCCAAAGCCACAACCTCAGAAAAGTAGATTATTACATGCAATCAATAAAACAAGGATTGTACATAGAACAATATCGGACCTCTGAGAAGTACCAGCATGCATATCTACTCAGGACTTGGTTTGGGCCCCTTTTGCAGCACTTACTGCCATTACTTTTGCACGATATTCTAATTATTCGAGTTTCACCTGCATGTGTAATGTGCTCCCGGGATGGACTACAAATCAGTAAACTAAACCTGAGATGCCCAGATAGCGAGGATAACGTACCACAAACTTGTGTCCGGGTTACATTGTGATTCTTGTTATCTTGCTGCGCACATTCCCTGGCGGGTTGTAGACTCGCAGAACACTCGCAGCGCAGGTTCTAGGCGACACTTTTTGAATTTGTAGCAAATTTGCTCGGCAGGTCTACAGCAAGAGCTCTGCGAGTGTCCGGCACTTCTGCAAAGCACGCTGGTCTGGAGACTTGCTGTAATTCTGCAACAACATTGTGAAGCTCGGCGAGTCTGCAATAGTTTAGCGAGTCGTTTTATAACTTGCAGCTCAATTGCCTGCTATCTGGGTTGTAGTCCATCCTGGGGGCGGAGCTTGGAGCTGTGACTACTTTACAACACACACAGGGACCATGGGGAACAGACGTAGCCCCCCTCCAGAAGGAAGGACGGTGTCAGAGATGATTGGAGGATCTGCAGCCGAGTGATACAAATAAGATACATTGTTGCTCAGAGTTCGGGGACTCGGAGGGATTTGGAAGATTTATCTCCGGAGTTTTGTGTAATAAACATTGTTGCCGAGTGTAAATGTTTCCCGTCCTCATATCCAGGGGGAACCTTCCCGCCATCAGCACCTCTCTGCACTATGACCTGACTGCTGGTCTTAGAGAGAAGTTCCGTCTCACATTTCTGGATCAGTGTTACTTCTATGATTGAAAGTTCCGACCGACCGACCACCCAAAATCAATCTACAGAGTGTGAATGTTGCGGCGCACTCCGCGGTCTGATTCCCTCCCGACACCCCAAATGAGCAGGTTTCATAGTAACTAATCTGACATCCGTTCAGTGAGAAGACACATTCCCGGATATTCTGCCTCATACAGTATAGAAGTGGTGACATCACTAGCGATTATATAGAAGTGGTGACATCACTAGCGATTATATAGAAGTGGTGACATCACTAGCGATTATATAGAAGTGGTGACATCACTAGCGATTATATAGAAGTGGTGACATCACTAGCGATTATATAGAAGTGGTGACATCACTAGCGATTATATAGAAGTGGTGACATCACTAGCGATTATATAGAAGTGGTGACATCACTAGCGATTATATAGAAGTGGTGACATCACTAGCGATTATATAGAAGTGGTGACATCACTAGCGATTATATAGAAGTGGTGACATCACTAGCGATTAT
>NW_017306588.1:135316-143565 GCF_000935625.1 Nanorana parkeri
CAGATAGAAGACTGAAGGGAAGGACGGAGGTCAGATAGAAGACTGAAGGGAAGGACGGAGGTCAGATAGAAGACTGAAGGGAAGGACGGAGGTCAGATAGAAGACTGAAGGGAAGGACGAAGGTCAGATAGAAGACTGAAGGGGAGGACGGAGGTCAGATAGAAGACTGAAGGGAAGGACGGAGGTCAGATAGAAGACTGAAGGGAAGGACGGAGGTCAGATAGAAGACTGAAGGGAAGGAGCGGGGGTCGGATTTTAGTCTTTGATTGACAGGTCCCAGCTCAGCTCTAGAAAACCCATTTGATTGAAGTCGCTTTGATTTGTCAACTAATTACGGCGTTCTGCGTCTTGTTTTTATCGCTTGTTACGCCGCAAACTCCATTCATTCAGAAGGACAAAGATGGATGATTAGACGGACAGCAGAGTGAGCGATGAATTAATGGCAGCGACGCGCTCACGTTGTAGAATTGGATGGAATACATTGTTACGTTTCCTCGCTGGCGGTTAATGGAAATATCCGGAAGGAGGATGAACTGCGGAGGGAGCGGCGAGCGGACGGCACTGCGTAGTGGCCGGGTCATGTGACAGTCCATACCGGGTCTCTCACACACAGGAATAAAGGGTAATGCAAGGCTGAAGCTCCCTGCATTGCTTCAGGACGAGTGATAGCATGAAAACCTGCACCCTGCGCGGACTTTACTCCTCATCTAGAGTTCGGATCTCTCTGTTGTCGAAGTGGAGAACTCCTTTAATCCTCAGCGGGATAGTAGAGACGAGCTCTTCACACCGAGAACAGACAACTCTTCCCAAGGCAGATCCTGGTCACACCTAAAGCGGGGCGCGCCCGGAAATGGCGCAGAGGTCGTTCCCGCGGAGTGCGGAGTGACGGATTCCTGGTGATAGATTGACTCATTTCCTGTAGTCGGGATGGGTTGGGGCGGATCTGCGTTCATTCTCTTGGGGGGGTCACATGCGGGAAGTTCTCCGGTTCCGGGTTCCATGAATCACTCTGACAACATCAAATGTTTTTCTCTCAAGACCACGTGCAAAATTCCGCTCCTGTATCTCCGACCCCCGCGTCCACGCAGCACGGACGCCATTTTGTGAGGGCCAGCAGTGTAAGGAGGGCGCGGTCTACAGATGTTCCTCGCTTACCGACTTACCTGTTTTGCGACCACTGGCACTTACGACCGCCGATCGACCTCCGACCTTGCGCGTCAACGTCAGTGCGCCGCGTCGCCGGCGGAAGTGGTGTCCTCCGATCTTCACTTCGGGTCCCGGTAAGTATTTTCATTGCCCGATGTACAGTACACTGTTCGGTACTGTACATCGGCAACGCTATACCGTACTGCACAGAGTTCCTCACTTAACGACCTGGTGGTAGGAACGGAACTCGGTCATTTAGTGAGGAATACCTGTATTGACTCATCATATAGAAGGGACAGAAACTCCGCTACAGTACATGAGGCGACATCACAACGCTACCATTTTTCCTCCTTTGCTCCGTCACAGTGCTGCTGATCTCCTGCCAACACTTTGTAGTTTCTTCCTGACATTCCTTTTGTAGTAACAGTGGACTATATACAGGTGAAACTGGAATAATTAGAATATTGTGCAAAGTTCATTTATTTTACTAATGCAACTTATGCGGTGAAACAAATATATGAGAGAGACTCATTACATGCCAAGCGAGATAGTTCAAGCCGTGATTTGTCATAATTGTGATGATTGTGGCTTACAGCTCATGGAAACCCCAAGAACCCCAAATCCACAACCTCAGAAAAGTAGATTATTACATGCAATCAATAAAACAAGGATTGTACATAGAACAATATCGGACCTCTGAGAAGTACCAGCATGCATATCTACTCAGGACTTGGTTTGGGCCCCTTTTGCAGCACTTACTGCCATTACTTTTGCACGATATTCTAATTATTCGAGTTTCACCTGCATGTGTAATGTGCTCCCGGGATGGACTACAAATCAGTAAACTAAACCTGAGATGCCCAGATAGCGAGGATAACGTACCACAAACTTGTGTCCGGGTTACATTGTGATTCTTGTTATCTTGCTGCGCACATTCCCTGGCGGGTTGTAGACTCGCAGAACACTCGCAGCGCAGGTTCTAGGCGACACTTTTTGAATTTGTAGCAAATTTGCTCGGCAGGTCTACAGCAAGAGCTCTGCGAGTGTCCGGCACTTCTGCAAAGCACGCTGGTCTGGAGACTTGCTGTAATTCTGCAACAACATTGTGAAGCTCGGCGAGTCTGCAATAGTTTAGCGAGTCGTTTTATAACTTGCAGCTCAATTGCCTGCTATCTGGGTTGTAGTCCATCCTGGGGGCGGAGCTTGGAGCTGTGACTACTTTACAACACACACAGGGACCATGGGGAACAGACGTAGCCCCCCTCCAGAAGGAAGGACGGTGTCAGAGATGATTGGAGGATCTGCAGCCGAGGGATACAAATAAGATACATTGTTGCTCAGAGTTCGGGGACTCGGAGGGATTTGGAAGATTTATCTCCGGAGTTTTGTGTAATAAACATTGTTGCCGAGTGTAAATGTTTCCCGTCCTCATATCCAGGGGGAACCTTCCCGCCATCAGCACCTCTCTGCACTATGACCTGACTGCTGGTCTTAGAGAGAAGTTCCGTCTCACATTTCTGGATCAGTGTTACTTCTATGATTGAAAGTTCCGACCGACCGACCACCCAAAATCAATCTACAGAGTGTGAATGTTGCGGCGCACTCCGCGGTCTGATTCCCTCCCGACACCCCAAATGAGCAGGTTTCATAGTAACTAATCTGACATCCGTTCAGTGAGAAGACACATTCCCGGATATTCTGCCTCATACAGTATAGAAGTGGTGACATCACTAGCGATTATATAGAAGTGGTGACATCACTAGCGATTATATAGAAGTGGTGACATCACTAGCGATTATATAGAAGTGGTGACATCACTAGCGATTATATAGAAGTGGTGACATCACTAGCGATTATATAGAAGTGGTGACATCACTAGCGATTATATAGAAGTGGTGACATCACTAGCGATTATATAGAAGTGGTGACATCACTAGCGATTATATAGAAGTGGTGACATCACTAGCGATTATATAGAAGTGGTGACATCACTAGCGATTATATAGAAGTGGTGACATCACTAGCGATTATATAGAAGTGGTGACATCACTAGCGATTATATAGAAGTGGTGACATCACTAGCGATTATATAGAAGTGGTGACATCACTAGCGATTATATAGAAGTGGTGACATCACTAGCGATTATATAGAAGTGGTGACATCACTAGCGATTATATAGAAGTGGTGACATCACTAGCGATTATATAGAAGTGGTGACATCACTAGCGATTATGTAGAAGTGGTGACATCACTAGTGATGATGTAGAAGTGGTGACATCACTACTGATCCTATAGAGGTGGTGACATCACTACTGGTCATATGTAGGTGGTGACATCACTACTGGTCATATATAGGTGGTGACATCACTACTGGACATATATAGGAGGTGACATCACTACTGGTCATATATAGGTGGTGACATCACTACTGGTCATGTATAGGTGGTGACATCACTACTGGTCATATATAGGTGGTGACATAACTACTGGTCATATATAGGTGGTGACATAACTACTGGTCATATATAATATAGAAGTGGTGACATCACTAGCGATTATATAGAAGTGGTGACATCACTAGCGATTATATAGAAGTGGTGACATCACTAGCGATTATATAGAAGTGGTGACATCACTAGCGATTATGTAGAAGTGGTGACATCACTAGTGATGATGTAGAAGTGGTGACATCACTACTGATCCTATAGAGGTGGTGACATCACTACTGGTCATATGTAGGTGGTGACATCACTACTGGTCATATATAGGTGGTGACATCACTACTGGACATATATAGGAGGTGACATCACTACTGGTCATGTATAGGTGGTGACATCACTACTGGTCATATATAGGTGGTGACATCACTACTGGTCATATATAGGTGGTGACATAACTACTGGTCATATATAGGTGGTGACATCACTACTGGTCATATATAGGTGGTGACATCACTACTATTGTCCAGCTTTTAATGGCGACATTGTTACTCTCAGGATATTAGTGGTCACATGACATCTTGTTACTTTGTAATGGGACTTGATGCGGAGGGTCATGTGACTCTCGCTATTTGATGTCCTCGTCTCCGGTGCGGAGAATTTGGGGTGGGGGGGGGTTATTTGTAGTTCGCAGTATCATGTCGGCGGGGAGATTTATTGATGTGTTTTCTGGAACATTGAAAACTCTGTAAAGAGAACGGCCGTCCGTAATATTGTTGTTTATGAGTCCTTGTGCCTGGCGTGGGGGAGGGGCCACATGGCGCTCTATCCAGGGAACGATCGGCTCGGCGGGTTTTTTTTGCCGTCGGTTCAGTCGGAATGTCGCCAATTTCAGCTTTATTCAGAATTATTTGTCATAGTTTATGCGAGATGAAAACTTCACCTCCAGAATACATTTCTCCTCATCAGCGGCATCATTCTAAATCTCTACAAAACGCCAGCGACGCTCATGTGGGATTTGATGAATGTGCAATTATCCTAAAAATAGTAGGGGCAGAGACACAAACTACTGGGGGAAATCTCACCATTGTGGGAGGGCGGAGACACAAACTACTGGGGGAAATCTCTCCATTGTGGGAGTGGCAGAGACACAAACTACTGGGGGAAATCTCTCCATTGTGGGAGGGGCAGAGACACAAACTACTGGGGAAATCTCACCATTGTGGGAGGGGCAGAGACACAAACTACTGGGGGAAATCTCAGCATTGTGGGAGGGGCAGAGACACTGGGGGGAATCTCTCCATTGTGGGAGGAGATATGACCTGAGCGTCTGTTATATTCTCAGTACAGGTGTCTCGGAGAGAAGTATCACGTACAGAATGATCAGTTTTGGGTCGGCTAAGACCTCTGAATTCTTTGCTCCGCCTTTCCGGCCGGCTTTGGTTTTCCGGTGTCCGGGGTGGTGATTGGACGGTGGCCATTTTCCTAGAATCCGGATTCCACTCTCATTCCTGTCATCTTTTCCTGGATTAGTAACGGGAAGGACTTCTAATATCTCACATTAGTTTAATGATTCCGGGAATTCCGGGGACGCGACGCACATTCCCGTCTCCTCGCATGTTGTCCTCGGAATCTGTTAGTTTTGTGTATTTCTGTGACCGGAAGGAATTGAATGTCATTATTCAGCTGGAGACATTCGGCGGCTTCATCGCACGTTCTGATTTCCCTTTAATTGAAGCAGCTCGTTCACGTCTTCGTGTAATCAGATTAATGTTGAAGACGGATTCTCGCCGATATTCTCCCACTTTCCTAATTACAGATATTACTTCAGCGTGAGTGTAAAAATCGTGTTGGCAAAACGCACGGCGAGCCGCGTTTTATATTTTCTGTTTCATGTTTTTATACAGCAGACGGAACCGCTCATGTGTCTGAAGCGGAGGACAGAGAGGGGATGCGTGTTGTCTCACCGCAGACTAATGCGCGTACACAGGAGACGTATGGGCGTACACCTCAGACGTATGGGCGTACACCTCAGACGTATGGGCGTACACCTCAGACGTATGGGCGTACACCTCAGACGTATGTACGTGAGTGTAAAAATCGTGTTGGCAAAACGCACGGCGAGCCGCGTTTTATATTTTCTGTTTCATGTTTTTATACAGCAGACGGAACCGCTCATGTGTCTGAAGCGGAGGACAGAGAGGGGATGCGTGTTGTCTCACCGCAGACTAATGCGCGTACACAGGAGACGTATGGGCGTACACCTCAGACGTATGGGCGTACACCTCAGACGTATGGGCGTACACCTCAGACGTATGGGCGTACACCTCAGACGTATGTGTGTTCCCCCGGAGACATATGTGTGTACACCGGAGACGTATGTGTGTTCCCCCGGAGACGAATGTGTGTACACCGGAGACGTATGTGTGTGTTCCCCCGGAGACGAATGCGTGTACACCGGAGACGTATGTGTGTGTTCCCCCGGAGACGAATGCGTGTACACCGGAGACGTATGCGTGTACACCGGAGACGTATGCGTGTACACCGGAGACTTATGCGAGTACACAGGAGACTATGCGAGTACACAGGAGACATATGCGTGTACACCGGAGACGTATGCGTGTACACCGGAGACGTATGCGAGTACACAGGAGACGTATGCGAGTACACAGGAGACGTATTGCGAGTACACCGGAGACGTATGCGCGTACACAGGAGACGTATGCGCGTACACAGGAGACGTATGCGAGTACACAGGAGACGAATGCGCGTACACAGGAGACGAAAGCGCGTACACAGGAGACGTATGCGCGTACACAGGAGACGTATGCGAGTACACAGGAGACGAATGCGCGTACACAGGAGACGAAAGCGCGTACACAGGAGACGTATGCGCGTACACAGGAGACGTATGCGCGTACACAGGAGACGTATGCGCGTACACAGGAGACGTATGCGCGTACAGGCGATGTATGCGCGTACACCGGAGGCGTATGCGCGTACTCCGCCCTAACATAGACAACAAATCATGTTACTATACATAGAATGCTGAGCTCTCTGACAGTGACAGGTCCTCTTGATAGGTCACTATGCATGTTGTCCCTGCAGCCGCTCTTCTGGAAAGTGTTGCATAGGGAGCTCTGCAGGTACAGCCAATGAAACGGAGGCACATACTGTCATCTGATGGTGCCTGAACATCTATGACCATGTTAGAGGTAGGGATCAGGGTTCCTGACATCTGGTTCCAGATCTTCTATGGCCATGTTAGCGGTAGGGATCGGGGTTCACAACATCTGGTTCATGATCTTCTATGGCCATGTTAGAGGTAGGGATCGGGGTTCACAACATCTGGTTCATGATCTTCTATGGCCATGTTAGAGGTAGGGATCGGGGTTCACAACATCTGGTTCATGATCTTCTATGGCCATGTTAGAGGTAGGGATCAGGGTTCCTGACATCTGGTTTCTGAACTTCTATGACCATGTTGGAGGTAGGGATCGGGGTTCC
Organism: Nanorana parkeri; assembly: GCF_000935625.1. Lineage (NCBI taxonomy): Eukaryota > Metazoa > Chordata > Amphibia > Anura > Dicroglossidae > Nanorana > Nanorana parkeri. The sequence continues at coordinate 142,409 of NW_017306588.1, forward strand.
CAACATCTGAACTCACACTGGGGTCTCAGTCACATGTGGCACCCCTCTGCACACACTGCGGTCCCTCTCCTCCAGCAATGGAACCCATATAGAAGTTATCAGGAACAAAGTTACACAGCAGCCACCTCCGGGGGCCCTTAGACGTTACAGCGAGCCATGTAAGGGCCACATGTCATTATTTTCGGAGTCCCCTGAAGGGACTGGCTGGCCGTGTCGGAGACCGATGGCCTGAAAAAATGAGGGAAGGAATGTTTTTAAGGTGGAATAAAACGTCTGCCGTTTATGGCGCCGTAATGATTGCCGTCATGCGATAGAACGCCGCGCGCGGGGATGTCGCCGGGGAGAAACCTGCGAGAGGCAGATGGCGGATCCTGCGGACAGAGACTGGAGTCGTCTGATGACATGGAGGGGAGATCGCACGGAATCTCAATGAACATTTCAGAGTTTCAACCTGGAAACAAGACGTCACCAGGATTGTCTCGTGCAGTGCAGAGACCGCCATATATCTCATGTAGCAGTCTCCATGGGCACTGGGTTATCTCCTATATCAGTCTCTATGGGCACTGGGCTATCTCATGTAGCAGTCTCTATGGGCACTGGGTTATCTCCTGTAGCAGTCTCTATGGGCACTGGGCTATCTCATGTAGCAGTCTCTATGGGCACTGGGTTATCTCATGTAGCAGTCTCCATGGGCACTGGGTTATCTCCTGTATCAGTCTCTATGGGCACTGGGCTATCTCATGTAGCAGTCTCTATGGGCACTGGGTTATCTCCTATAGCAGTCTCTATGGGCACTGGGTTATCTCATGTAGCAGTCTCCATGGGCACTGGGTTACCTCCTATAGCAGTCTCTATGGGCACTGGGCTATCTCATGTAGCACTCTCTGGGTATTCTGCTGTCTCACATTGCAGTCTTTCTGGGCCATCTTTGCATGGCGGATCAGTTCACGTGGCAGACTTTCTGGGAACACAAGTTGGGGAGATGTATGTGGGAGGTGATGGATTCTAAGTTGTGAGGATGAGCCCCATGCAGTACAATGACACATTGAAGCTTCAAAGACGCCTCTGGAAGGTGTCAGGAAATCAAGAGCGCCCCACCGACAGTTTATTTCATGATTGGAATCCGCAGACCATCCAACGCGTTTCAGGGTCTGTAG
>NW_017306588.1:143642-144777 GCF_000935625.1 Nanorana parkeri
CCCTCCTCCTCGGGGGTTTGAGCGGAATGTCAAAGTTTCATTGAATTTGGGAATAAATCTGCTGAATTTCTGACTCATCGGTTGTCTTGCAGCCTTCAGGATCCGTGAAATGTCTCTCCTCTAATTAGCGGCGCAGACATCTGCTATGTAGGCGACTTTTTTCTCTGCGCGGTGTCATTATCTTCCTCTAACTTTTCCATTTAATGACATTCCACGAATCTCTCACCCGGTGATCGGATTGTATCGGAGGTGCAATAACCGGAATTCTCTGTCCCGAGGATTCGGCGCCGAACGACATAATCAGATCCCGCCGTATGGCGCGGCCGCGTCTACGAAATGATTTTTCTATTTCGCGTAACCATTTTCTGTCATTTTTGTTTCTCTATCGGTCACTTCTTCTATCTCGTGCGTTCCGCCCGCCAGCTGAGACCCCGTATTCATCGCCCGTTATCCCCGGCCACCGTACAGCCGCTTGTTGTGTGCACCTGACACCGGTCTAACAGTTTAGTAAGCGATCGCCAGCGTGCTCCGGGGAAGGGGGAGGGGGGGGCGAGATTTCCCGACGCGGCGGAAAAGACACAATGCGGCCTTCATTCGGGGAGAACGCGACGCTCCTAAATCCTGAATCTGCCCTGAGAAAATATTATCGCTATTCGGCAGCTGGGCCGCCACTGAGAATGACATTACCGCGGCGATAATGGGCGATTCATGTCACCGGATGACGGCACGGCTGACCTTCCTTTGGCCCTGAGAGAAATTAAAGCCAATCCATTTTTCTTTTCTTTTTTTGTGTAGAGAAGAAAAACTGGGCAGCGGAGAAGGCGGCGGGATCGGGGGTGACATATGGGGGGTCATTTGGAAGACGGATGCGTCTTCTGGGCTGAGTGAAGATATTGCAGGTCTGATGGAAGCGCTGAGAAAAGGACGATGGGCTAATACGGCGCACAAAACGGCCTTAACGGAACGCCAGCAATCGCCGCACCGTCCTCTGTCCCCGCTATGTGATCTTTTTAACCCTTCCATCAATTTCCACGGCCTTCAGTTGACTTTCATGTGCAAATTGCTGGAATTTCGGGTGGTTTGGTTCCAGAGGAACCATAGATCAAATCCTCTCCTGGATGGAGAGTCGCCCCCG
>NW_017306588.1:145188-145652 GCF_000935625.1 Nanorana parkeri
TCTATGGGCACTGGGCTATCTCATGTAGCAGTCTCTATGGGCACTGGGTTATCTCCTATAGCAGTCTCTATGGGCACTGGGCTATCTCATGTAGCAGTCTCTATGGGCACTGGGTTATCTCATGTAGCAGTCTCCATGGGCACTGGGTTATCTCCTATATCAGTCTCTATGGGCACTGGGCTATCTCATGTAGCAGTCTCTATGGGCACTGGGTTATCTCCTGTAGCAGTCTCTATGGGCACTGGGCTATCTCATGTAGCAGTCTCTATGGGCACTGGGTTATCTCATGTAGCAGTCTCCATGGGCACTGGGTTATCTCCTGTATCAGTCTCTATGTGCACTGGGCTATCTCATGTAGCAGTCTCTATGGGCACTGGGTTATCTCCTATAGCAGTCTCTATGGGCACTGGGTTATCTCATGTAGCAGTCTCTATGGGCACTGGGTTATCTCATGTAGCAGTCTC
>NW_017306588.1:145995-149399 GCF_000935625.1 Nanorana parkeri
TCCTCGGGGGTTTGAGCGAAATGTAAAAGTTTCATTGAATTTGGGAATAAATCTGCTGAATTTCTGACTCATCGGTTGTCTTGCAGCCTTCAGGATCCGTGAAATGTCTCTCCTCTAATTAGCGGCGCAGACATCTGCTATGTAGGCGACTTTTTTCTCTGCGCGGTGTCATTATCTTCCTCTAACTTTTCCATTTAATGACATTCCACGAATCTCTCACCCGGTGATCGGATTGTATCGGAGGTGCAATAACCGGAATTCTCTGTCCCGAGGATTCGGCGCCGAACGACATAATCAGATCCCGCCGTATGGCGCGGCCGCGTCTACGAAATGATTTTTCTATTTCGCGTAACCATTTTCTGTCATTTTTGTTTCTCTATCGGTCACTTCTTCTATCTCGTGCGTTCCGCCCGCCAGCTGAGACACCGTATTCATCGCCCGTTATCCCCGGCCACCGTACAGCCGCTTGTTGTGTGCACCTGACACCGGTCTAACAGTTTAGTAAGCGATCGCCAGCGTGCTCCGGGGAAGGGGGAGGGGGGGGCGAGATTTCCCGACGCGGCGGAAAAGACACAATGCGGCCTTCATTCGGGGAGAACGCGACGCTCCTAAATCCTGAATCTGCCCTGAGAAAATATTATCGCTATTCGGCAGCTGGGCCGCCACTGAGAATGACATTACCGCGGCGATAATGGGCGATTCATGTCACCGGATGACGGCACGGCTGACCTTCCTTTGGCCCTGAGAGAAATTAAAGCCAATCCATTTTTCTTTTCTTTTTTTGTGTAGAGAAGAAAAACTGGGCAGCGGAGAAGGCGGCGGGATCGGGGGTGACATATGGGGGGTCATTTGGAAGACGGATGCGTCTTCTGGGCTGAGTGAAGATATTGCAGGTCTGATGGAAGCGCTGAGAAAAGGACGATGGGCTAATACGGCGCACAAAACGGCCTTAACGGAACGCCAGCAATCGCCGCACCGTCCTCTGTCCCCGCTATGTGATCTTTTTAACCCTTCCATCAATTTCCACGGCCTTCAGTTGACTTTCATGTGCAAATTGCTGGAATTTCGGGTGGTTTGGTTCCAGAGGAACCATAGATCAAATCCTCTCCTGGATGGAGAGTCGCCCCCGGGGGGGGGGTCATGAAGGTCTTCTAGAAAGTTCTTTCATGTGCATCTTGCTTTGAAAGATAGTTATTGATTTTGTGAGGTTTCCATATTTCTTTTTATGCCTCATTCACACACAACGCAAGCAAAATTTTATATTGCTTATATACGCGTCTATGCGCGTATATACGAGCGCATATGTGTGCACTATATGCAATCCCAGAATGCATCACTCGTAATGGAATTTTTAATGTGCTGTATGCATGTACGCGCCTCTGTGCTCGAAAACACGCCTATATGCACTTAAATACGCAGCCCGGACGCTTCTCTGTTCCATTCTGTTTTTGCGCATATGTACGCTACGCAAATATACGGCTCCATACGCGGCTGTGTGTATGGAGCCATTTATTTGCATATGGTACAATACGCGCGGCAGCGTGAATGAGGCCTTATGAAGGTCTTTTAGGACACAACAACCAGAGGCCACATTTCCTCAGCTTGATACAATGTATCTGATTTGGAATTGGGGGTGTGAAGTGAGGTCACATGGTGTGACATTGTTATTTCTCTGACTTCTATTTAAACTCAGAAACACCAAACTGGCCAATAGCATCTACAGTGGCACCTCGAATCACGAACTTTAATTCGTTCCACGATTTTGGTCGCGAACCGAATCAAACTGCGATCAGACCGCGATCTCGACTAGAGGAAGTAAAGGACGGACACCGGCACTCCAAAGCAAGTTCAGTACGTGTTTATTAACGTACTAGCTGCAAGTAGAACACTCTATACAACGTTTCGGGGTCTCACAGGATCCCCTTCATCAGGCAAACAAGCGATGGCACGTCACCTGGCTTCCTGAATGGGACTTCCGTTACTCGGTAATTGGTATCAGCGAGTACCAAAAATAATTTTATCGGTACTCGGTACCAAAATACCGGTATCGGTGCACACAATTACCGAGTAACGGAAGTCCCATTCAGGAAGCCAGGTGACGTGCCATCACTTGTTTGCCTGATGAAGGGGATCCTGTGAGACCCCGAAACGTTGTTTAGAGTGTTCTACTTGCAGCTAGTACGTTAATAAACACGTGCTGAACTTGCTTTGGAGTGCCGGTGTCCGTCCTATACTTCCTCTAGTCGAGATCGCGGTCTGATCGCAGTTTGATTCGGTTCGCGACCAAAATTGTGGAACGAATTAAAGTTCGTGATTCGAGGTGCCACTGTAGGTGCTATTGGCCAGTTTGGTGTTTCTGAGTTTAAATAGAAGTCAGAGAAATAACAATGTCACACCATGTGACCTCACTTCACACCCCCAATTCCAAATCAGATACATTGTATCAAGCTGAGGAAATGTGGCCTCTGGTTGTTGTGTCTTAAAAGACCTACTGATATTTTGTCGGAAGCCACCCGCTGACACCTGTTGCACCCACCTTCCATTTTTGGAGCAGCAGCGCTGAGTGCGATGGGTACACGGACTGTATCTCGACTAGAGGAAGCCACGACCGTGTGTCAGAGCAGGGAAGGTGGCTGCGGTTGTGTTTGTCACCCGATGCGAAGTTCGCGAATGGAAGCAAAATTTTGCCGAACTTTCGGTTCGCTAACCAAATTGTTTGCGAACAGAAGCGTTCGTGAACCGAGGTACCACTGTAAAGTATTACATTGTAACAATTAGGGATGCACCGTTACTGGTATTTTGGTACCAATCAGGAAGCCGGTGAGCTCGTCATTACGAGTACTCGCCCAAATACTCGGTATCGGCACAGATATCGATACGAGTATCGGTATCGGTGCATCCCTATTAACAATAATGGGGACAGTAGCGGACTTCAGGGGCTCCCACCATCCCTGCTGGATTCTTATTTATTTTAGATTATGGAAAATCTATCAGGAGGAGTGGGGACACATAAATGTGGGTGGGAGCACCCCATGGTGGGTGGAAATACGCAATGGTGGGCGGGGAGCACCAAAAATGTCTGGCTGGACAGGAGCAGAGCCGGGAATTATGGCAGGCATAGCTCAGAGTTGGCGTATATCCAAGACATAAAGGAAGAGGTGGCTGACGCCACTGAGCCCCGTTCATGATTCCTTTTATGTAAGTTTGGCCATGCATGGACCGTCCCTGACTAAAGAGACTAAAGAAGGCTCATGAGGAGAGATTCTCATTGGTCAGCGTGGTCACATGGCCAATCACCATTGCATGCACTATGTTTTTATACAGCCATTGGTGGTGTGCAGTGATGTATTTTAGTGTCAGGACTGTTATAACTGCTGGCATGGATGGCAAACTATAGTCATCCC
>NW_017306588.1:149454-166018 GCF_000935625.1 Nanorana parkeri
CTGGAAGCAGGGTGTTGTGAGTTAGTTCACTTTTTAATTATAACCTTTAAATTGACGTTTTTTTATCCGAGAGGTGTTTTCAGGGTCCCCTATGGCTCAAATGTTGGCAGCAGGATTCAGATTCAGCAGGATCCTTCCATGGAGGTCCTTTTGTTCAGACAATTCCTGTCCTGTTCCCATAGGGTGAGAACGCTCTGTCCATGACTCCTAATTGTGCTCCGGCGTTGTCACCCTGTCACATGCGCCCCTGGTGGAAACTGCCAACAGCCGTGCTGACACACATTGCTAAGGCATAGGCTACTGTTGTATCCAGTCCAGTGCAGCCAACACTGGAGCAAGCAGCCACCGCTCCAAGCCTGCTCCCGCCACGGACTACAATCTCATGTTTAGTTTTCTGATTTGTATTGAGATTGTAGTCCATGCTGGGGGGGGGCGGAGCTTGGAGCGGTGACTACTTTACAACACACACAGGGACCATGGGGAACAGACATAGCCCCCCTCCAGAAGGAAGGACAGTGTCAGAGATGATTGGAGGATCTCCAGCCGAGTGACACACAAATAAGATACATTGTTGCTCGGAGTTCGGGGACTTGAATGTAATTTTTGGAGTTTTGTGTCACTTTCACACTCCAGGATAAGGATCCTTATTTTCAAACACGTGACAGTCATTTCAAGAGTCCAATGAGATTTGAAAATGAGAGTCATGTGGTCGAAATAAAGATCCTCCTCCTGGTGGTAAAGCTTTGTGAGCTGAGCCCGCTGTCTGTCAATCTTCTGAACTTAACAGATTTCAATAAATAAATAAAATGTGTCCGTTCGGTCCCTATCGGCACCCCCGCCGCGGGGATCGCAGCCTTCCTTTCTTGCAGCCAGTCAGCGTTCTTTTCTCCTTTTCAGGAATTTTATTCTAACTTTTGCAAAGTTCAGAAATATTTTCAAGTCATCCACCCGGAAGGTTTCCTGTAACTGATGATGAACTCAGCAGATGAAGATTTGTATCCTCGCGAAGAGTATTTTGTTACATTGTTACTTTCGCTGCACATACGTCAATGTGCTTGTTGGTCCTTTTCGAGGACATAAATAAAGTTCTACAAAGGGAAAAAAAAATTATGCGTAGCCAGTTAATGAAGGCCGCTGGCCCTATTCTTGTCTGTGAAAGCACATGACAAGGATGAATGGCGGGCCGGGGCAGAATAAAAGCATTTAACCCCCCCCGTCTCACAAGCCTGGGCCGGTACGCCGTGGCTCTGCGGTCCTCTGCGGTCCTCTGCGGAATCCTCCGGAGCTTAAGGGCCTGTTCACATGAGATCAGGTCCTGATCAGGTGCTGATCAGCAGACGTGGAGCTGCTGATGCAGTGCGTTTTTGATGCGTTTTTGATGCGTTTTCGGTCCGGATGCTGACAGTTAATTTTTTGTCAACGTTGATGACATCATAATAAGTGGAGCAACAATACAATTTTTTCTTTTTTTTCCCCCCTTAGCTGCATTGCGTTGCGTTTCCGTTCCCTTTTCGTTGCGTTTCGTGCGCGTTTGCGTATCCGGACCGTTTCCGGACCTGACAAAATGTGACAGGCGGTATTTTTTCTGTCGTAAGCTGAACGGACTGCGCACGTGAGAACTGGAGCCCATAAAACACATAGGGATACATTGGGATGCATTTTGAGTGCAGCAGCGTACGGAGCCGGTCAGCGCACAAAACGGACGTCGTGTGAACAGGCCCTAAAGGGTTAAACGATCGCCCGTTGCCAGAGAGGATTTGATTTCCTATGGAGACCTTTCCAGAGCTCGGATCGTTGGAGGCCCGGCTGCATCCCCGCCGCCCCCGCAAGGTAATGGCGGATTCTGGCTAAAACTTTGCCGCAATGTTTGGAGAACAGATGTATTCATTTTTCGCCGTTGCGAGCTGTCGGCCGGCTCAGCAGTGTTGACACAGACAATGCAATGTTTGCGTGTCACCGTTCGGGGGGATTTACTTCTCAGCTGCTGCTGTTGTTTTCGGGACGGCTATCTCTTTAAAACCTGCCCGGGATTAGAGTGTTTGTACGCCGGATTGGTATTTGAATGTGAGATTTACATGCTGGATTATGCGCGGCGTGGAGAGGTGCGCCAGAGGATGAGGAGGAAGGCGGGGGGAGACAAACTTTCCTCATATCCCACTTATGAATAAATGTCACTGAGCCCTAGCAATGAAAATGTCATTACCTACCTGCAGGACGGGCGCGCCAAATAAATCTCGCTCTTAACAGACCTGAAAATGTATTCCGCTCCCCTCGTTTGTTATGCGGAGAAATAATGCGCCAGACGGGCGGCCAATAAACGCCAACAAACATAATCAGCAATGTTTCCCCCCCGATGCAAATGGGAAAGTTTCGCAACACTTGCGACGAGGCAAATTAATCGTCAGCCGCAGGGAAGTTTTTTTGAGGTTTATTTTCTTTTTCTCAATACAGATATTTGTTTTGCAGCGACGTTTTGAATAATGATAAAGATGAATATTGAACGGTTTGCTCTTCGTTAGGAGGCGCTGGTGGAGAGGTGACTCCATGCGTTATGCATTTTCATTTTCCCTCCGTTGTCAAACGCTTGCGCTGTTTTTTTTTCTTCTTCACAGCGAAAATGTCTCGTTAGCGGGCCGCGGTGACCTGAGAAATGAGATGGAAATTCGGGTTGTGCGTCTCCAGTACAGTGGAGGAAATTTGCTCGCTCCGTGCCCCCGGGGCAACTTCTCTTCCCTGAGTTTGTCTGTTTTGTAGGGGGGAAGTTTTCATCGCTGATTTCCAGGGACCTGAAAGATGAGCAAAGATTTAATTCTGGAATATAAATATATATAGGAAGAGAAATGTGACCGCCATCACTGAACTCCCAAATCACCTTCAACGTGTTGATGACATTTCAAAAGTTACTTTTGTATCATTTGTAAATCTGCAGCTTTTAGTACATTAATCCCTGCTGATCCTGCCATGAGCACTTCCTGTTATAAGGTGACAACGCCGTCCCCATCTCCCAATTGTACGCCGTCACTTCGTCTGTCAGTAAAATCTTTGTATTGTCCTTACCAGTTTCCCAACCTGGTGACAGTTTTATTACCTGTTGATTCTGTCAGTAGATACATTATTTTCCAATTTCCTGTCACAGGCCGAGCTCATACCTCCCCAATTTCTGAGATGAGATAGAGGGACACCTTCCAGCACAATGTATTTAGGCAAAGGACATACCCCTGCCATGCCCCCAGATATATATAGTCATTAGGCACACCCCTTCAAAGGGAAAAAAAAATTATGCGTAGCCAGTTAATGAAGGCCGCTGGCCCTATTCTTGTCTGTGAAAGCACATGACAAGGATGAATGGCGGGCCGGGGCAGAATAAAAGCATTTAACCCCCCCCGTCTCACAAGCCTGGGCCGGTACGCCGTGGCTCTGCGGTCCTCTGCGGTCCTCTGCGGAATCCTCCGGAGCTTAAGGGCCTGTTCACATGAGATCAGGTCCTGATCAGGTGCTGATCAGCAGACGTGGAGCTGCTGATGCAGTGCGTTTTTGATGCGTTTTTGATGCGTTTTCGGTCCGGATGCTGACAGTTAATTTTTTGTCAACGTTGATGACATCATAATAAGTGGAGCAACAATACAATTTTTTCTTTTTTTTCCCCCCTTAGCTGCATTGCGTTGCGTTTCCGTTCCCTTTTCGTTGCGTTTCGTGCGCGTTTGCGTATCCGGACCGTTTCCGGACCTGACAAAATGTGACAGGCGGTATTTTTTCTGTCGTAAGCTGAACGGACTGCGCACGTGAGAACTGGAGCCCATAAAACACATAGGGATACATTGGGATGCATTTTGAGTGCAGCAGCGTACGGAGCCGGTCAGCGCACAAAACGGACGTCGTGTGAACAGGCCCTAAAGGGTTAAACGATCGCCCGTTGCCAGAGAGGATTTGATTTCCTATGGAGACCTTTCCAGAGCTCGGATCGTTGGAGGCCCGGCTGCATCCCCGCCGCCCCCGCAAGGTAATGGCGGATTCTGGCTAAAACTTTGCCGCAATGTTTGGAGAACAGATGTATTCATTTTTCGCCGTTGCGAGCTGTCGGCCGGCTCAGCAGTGTTGACACAGACAATGCAATGTTTGCGTGTCACCGTTCGGGGGGATTTACTTCTCAGCTGCTGCTGTTGTTTTCGGGACGGCTATCTCTTTAAAACCTGCCCGGGATTAGAGTGTTTGTACGCCGGATTGGTATTTGAATGTGAGATTTACATGCTGGATTATGCGCGGCGTGGAGAGGTGCGCCAGAGGATGAGGAGGAAGGCGGGGGGAGACAAACTTTCCTCATATCCCACTTATGAATAAATGTCACTGAGCCCTAGCAATGAAAATGTCATTACCTACCTGCAGGACGGGCGCGCCAAATAAATCTCGCTCTTAACAGACCTGAAAATGTATTCCGCTCCCCTCGTTTGTTATGCGGAGAAATAATGCGCCAGACGGGCGGCCAATAAACGCCAACAAACATAATCAGCAATGTTTCCCCCCCGATGCAAATGGGAAAGTTTCGCAACACTTGCGACGAGGCAAATTAATCGTCAGCCGCAGGGAAGTTTTTTTGAGGTTTATTTTCTTTTTCTCAATACAGATATTTGTTTTGCAGCGACGTTTTGAATAATGATAAAGATGAATATTGAACGGTTTGCTCTTCGTTAGGAGGCGCTGGTGGAGAGGTGACTCCATGCGTTATGCATTTTCATTTTCCCTCCGTTGTCAAACGCTTGCGCTGTTTTTTTTTCTTCTTCACAGCGAAAATGTCTCGTTAGCGGGCCGCGGTGACCTGAGAAATGAGATGGAAATTCGGGTTGTGCGTCTCCAGTACAGTGGAGGAAATTTGCTCGCTCCGTGCCCCCGGGGCAACTTCTCTTCCCTGAGTTTGTCTGTTTTGTAGGGGGGAAGTTTTCATCGCTGATTTCCAGGGACCTGAAAGATGAGCAAAGATTTAATTCTGGAATATAAATATATATAGGAAGAGAAATGTGACCGCCATCACTGAACTCCCAAATCACCTTCAACGTGTTGATGACATTTCAAAAGTTACTTTTGTATCATTTGTAAATCTGCAGCTTTTAGTACATTAATCCCTGCTGATCCTGCCATGAGCACTTCCTGTTATAAGGTGACAACGCCGTCCCCATCTCCCAATTGTACGCCGTCACTTCGTCTGTCAGTAAAATCTTTGTATTGTCCTTACCAGTTTCCCAACCTGGTGACAGTTTTATTACCTGTTGATTCTGTCAGTAGATACATTATTTTCCAATTTCCTGTCACAGGCCGAGCTCATACCTCCCCAATTTCTGAGATGAGATAGAGGGACACCTTCCAGCACAATGTATTTAGGCAAAGGACATACCCCTGCCATGCCCCCAGATATATATAGTCATTAGGCACACCCCTTCCATGCCCCCAGTTATATATAGGCAATGGACACACCACCTGGCACGCCCCCAGGTATATATAGGTAATGGACACACCCCGACCATGCCCCCGGATATATATAGGCAATGGACACACCCCTGTCACACCCCCAGTTATATATACTGTACGTAACGGGCACCCCTGCCATGCCCCCAGTTATATATAGGCAATGGACGCACCCCTGCCATGCCCCCAGTTATATATAGGTAATGGACACACCCGGCCATGCCCCCAGTTATATACCGTGTTTCCCCGAAAATAAGACACTGTCTTATATATTTTTTGGCTCAAAAAAACACACTAGGTCTTATTTTCAGGGTAGGTCTTATTTTTTTTTTTATGTACAACAATCCAAAGTTAATGCAAATCCAAATCCAAATTAAATAATCCAAAATGGCAAAGTTAAGAATAGGGTGATCAGGGAAATCAGGGGTGCCGTACCTTTCAAAGAGCAATTTGGTAACCAATCGCGCTTTCACTAGTATTCCTCACAGGCGGAGTGAGTTTGGTATCACTCCGCCTGTGACAGGAGGAAGCATCGGCGTATGCGGCTCTGCTCCCTCCGGTGCCGCCTTGCTTCCTCTAGCGCTGGCTTCGTTGGCACCGCTGATTCTCTCCTCCGGCTCTTCAAGTTCCCCCTTATGCAACCACCGGCCCTGGGAAAGGTCACAACTAGGTCCTTTTTTCGGGGTAGGTCTTATATTTTAGCAAATGCCCAAAAATAGTACTAGGTCTTATTATCGGGGTAGGTCTTATTTTCGGGGAAACAGGGTATAGGCAATGGACGCACCCCTGCCATGCCCCCTGTTATATATAGGCAATGGACGCACCCCTGCCATGCCCCCAATTATATATAGGCAATGGATGCACCCCTGCCATGCCCCCAGTTATATATAGGCAATGGATGCACCCTTGCCATGCCCCCAATTATATGTAGGTAATGGCCACACCCCTGCCATGCCCCCAATTATATATAGGTAATGGCCACACCCCTGCCATGTCCCCAGTTATATATAGGCAATGGACGCACCCCTGCCATGCCCCCAATTATATATAGGCAATGGGCACACCCCTGCCATGCCCCCAGTTATATATAGGCAATGGACGCACCCCTGCCATGCCCCCTGTTATATATAGGCAATGGACGCACCCCTGCCATGCCCCCAATTATATATAGGCAATGGATGCACCCCTGCCATGCCCCCAGTTATATATAGGCAATGGATGCACCCTTGCCATGCCCCCAATTATATGTAGGTAATGGCCACACCCCTGCCATGCCCCCAATTATATATAGGTAATGGCCACACCCCTGCCATGTCCCCAGTTATATATAGGCAATGGACGCACCCCTGCCATGCCCCCAATTATATATAGGCAATGGGCACACCCCTGCCATGCCCCCAGTTATATATAGGTAATGGACGCACCCCTGCCATGCCCCCTGTTATATATAGGCAATGGACGCACCCCTGCCATGCCCCCAATTATATATAGGCAATGGACGCACCCCTGCCATGCCCCCAGTTATATATAGGTAGTGGAGACACCTCCAGTTATATATAGGTAATGGTCACACCCCCGCTCTGTGATTTCCTTGTGGAGTCACCTGTTACAGGAAGTTGATAATTATAACATCTGCTGGCAGGATCAACAGATAATAAAACAATGTTACATAGTGGGGGGGGGGGGGGATAGTTTTTTGATTTGGCCCAGAGTTCCACTTTAAAAGTTCAGGATGATTACATTGTATCGTACCCGGAGATCAGTGATTTCGTACTCGGAGGAGTGCGTTCACCCAGAGCAGCCAATCCAAAGTGACCTCTTTATCAGCTGAGTCATTTGAAGACCATGAGAGGGGAATTGTGATTGGTTGCTGTCGGTCTGCAGACTTTTGTTGCTTGCCTTATGGAATAAGCCCCCCCTCCCCCCCATGTCTGTATACAATGCTCTGCGCACAGTCGGTGTCTGTGCAGTGAATTGCTCGGGGGGGAATTGTACACAGATGGCGGCGAGCGTTACAATAAACGTGCGTAGATATCGCTGAACGCAGAGCGCTTCCAGAGCCCCAATCTTCTCCTTTAAATAACCCGCCGCCTCGCCGCGCTTACGTTTTAAAAAATATTTTAATGTTCCATATCATGACCTGCAGACGGGCCCCGGGGCCCTCTGATCTCCCCTCGCTCCGCCGCTAATTGAAGTCTCCCGAGGAACTGCGGATAGTTAAAGGGGCGACGTCTCTATTCGTACCAGATGGATGTTCATATTGGCAGCGGAAAGATCTGAGTGGTGCCAGATGCCTTCAGTAATCTAGGATTACACGCCGCCGCTCGCCCCGGCTTCAAATCCGCGCTTTGCAGTTGACACCGTTTTACAGAAAAAGGGGGTTTTGGCTTCCGCTGGGCATTTTTCGGGTGACACATTTTTTGTTTCATCCATTTTTTGAACCTTTGTTACCCCGCGGTCGTCCCTCTTCAGGAGGTAAAACCTAAACTGGATGATATTTAGTTGTGCGCTGCGGATCATAAACAATTGTCATTTATAAAAGATGAAATAATTGGGTTTTTTTTTAACCTTTTTCATCCTTTTGTTACATCTCCTGCTGATCCCCTGCAGCCTCTTTACAGACTTCCTGTCTACAGGCGCTCCAGTGATGGCTGCCATGGCATTTCTCAGGACGGGTGTCCCGGTGGTGACAACAGTGGACCATGTCTGTGTAATGTGTTGTCTCCATTGGAAGTCCATGTAACAAGGTGTCAATTCAGTGCCTGAGCGTTGTCACCCTATAACAGGAAGTTCCTGAACAAGGACCTCCGTGGCAGGATCACAATGGGAATATTTATTTAAAGCTGCAGTTTCCAAATGTTAAAAATGACTTAGAATGACAATGACATGGATGGACCTGTGTGTCCTTTATTCTACCTTACCTACTAGGGATGCACTGATACCGGTATTTTGGTATCGAGAAAGAGTACCGATATTATTTTTCTGGTACTCGCCGATACCGAGGACCGATACCGGACGTCCCATTCAGGAAGCCTGGTGGCGTGGTTAGCAGGGAGGCCGTCCCCAATGCTTCTCATCACTGTGACGAGAGAGCATGGAGCCGGCTTTCTGGCCAAACAGGAAGCCGGTCACCGCGTCATGACATGGCACCTGGCTTCCTGATTGGCCAGCTTCCCGACCAATCAGGAGGCCAGGCAGCGAGTCATTACACGCTGCCCAGCTTCCTGTTACAGGAAGTATCATCTAGGCATCGGAGCATTTGGGCATTTCTGTACTCGCCGATACCGAATACCGAGTTTCGAAAGCCCTACTCAGGAAGCCAGGCGGCGTGTAATGACTCGTGATGAAGCTGGCTTCCGGGCCAATCAGAAAGCCGGAGCTGCGTCATTACATGCTGCCCGGCTTCCTGATTGGCCAGGAAGCCGGCTCCATGCTCTCTCGTCACAAGGGACGAGGGAGCATAGAGCGCGCTTCCCGGCCAATCAGGACGCCGGGCAGCGTGTAATGATGCGCTGCCCAGCTTCCTGTTACAGGAAGTATCATCTAGGCATCGGAGCATTTGGGCGCGTACTCACCCAAATACTTGTTATCGGTGCCGATACTAGTATCGGTATCGGTGCATCGCTATTACCTTCTATGATACAATGTAACACGTTGAGGTTTCTCTGAGATTTCAGCGATCGGGTTTCCTTCTTTTATTGACGACGAGAAGAATCGATTTGTATCAATTTTTTTTAGGGCTGGTAATGATTAAAATTTTCGTCTTCGATTAATCGAAATTTTTTAAAATCGATTAATCAATTAATTTTGATTAATTATAACGCACATACAGATCCAACTACGTTGGCCTATACACATACAGCACAGCAATGAAGTAATACAATGAACTCGGATCACACTAATCCAGCACGTTATTAATCTCACGTGCCCCACTCAATATGGCCGCCGCTTGAGTGGGGCAACTCAGAATAATAACGTGCTGGATGAGTGTGATCCTAGTTCATTGTATGACTTCATTGCTGTGCTGTATGTGCCGCGGATGGCGCTCGTGCAGAAAGTTTCTTGGGCAAACTCACCGGCCCAAGTGGCTCCGTCGGCTAACGAAGGGGGGAGGAGTCCGGTGACGTCACGGACATCGACGTCACCGGACTCCTCCCCCCTTCCCTTCGTTAGCCGTCACGGTCATCGACGTCATCGGACTCCTCCCCCCTTATCTTCGTTAGCCGTCACGGTCATCGACGTCATCGGACTCCTCCCCCCTTCCCTTCGTTAGCCGACGGAGCCACTTGGGGAAGGGGGGAGGAGTCCGGTGACGTCGATGTCCGTGACGTCACCAGATCGCCGACGGGACTCCCGGAAGCCGGCGTAGAGGTGAGTGTTTTCATTAGCGATCAAAATAATTTTAATCGATCAAAAAGTTTAACGATTAATTGAGAAATTAATCTTTAATTTGCCCAGCCCTAAATTTTATAAATGTTCCATTTGTGTTATGACGGGAAATCTTCGTGTATCTCGGCGTGTCTTTTTTTTTGCAGTGGCGATTGGGAAATGTGCTCCGGCTCATTGTAAACTGTAAAAATTGGCGTCGGGGAGCGAATTGTTTTTCCATCGGTAATCTGCGGCGTGGAGAATTGTGTCTGTGAAATCTGTCTTCACACTTCTCAGTATCCGTCACTTCCAACATATGTCGCGCTTTCCCCTCCGAGAGACAACAAATATTTCTTCAATGGAACGCAAATATTTTGTCTGCAGAACGAATTCTGAAACAATCGCAAAATAAACAAATAACCTCCGATGAGCCGCACAGCGCAATTCCGACAGACGGCTGATATCAGAGGGGGAGCCGGGAAATTATGTATCTGCGGGGTCAGTTCTTGTTGCCGGGTGTCAATAAATCCCAACTCGTGTCCCTAAGAGTCCCCGACACTAAAGAAGGCGCCATTACCCTCCATACACCTGGACTCTGACCTCTCCTTCTGTCTGATATGTGACCTCCGTCCTCCCCTTCACTCTTCTATCTGACCTCCGTCCTCCCCTTCAGTCTCATATCTGACCTCCGTCCTCCCCTTCAGTCTTCTATCTGACCTCCGTCCTCCCCTTCAGTCTTCTATCTGACCTCCGTCCTCCCCTTCACTCTTCTATCTGACCTCCGTCCTTCCCTTCAGTCTTCTATCTGACCTCCGTCCTTCCCTTCAGTCTTCTATCTGACCTCCGTCCTTCCCTTCAGTCTCCTATATGACCTCCGTCCTCCCCTTCAGTCTTCTATCTGACCTCCGTCCTCCCCTTCAGTCTCCTATATGACCTCCGTCCTCCCCTTCAGTCTTTTATATCTGACCTCCGGGAGCGGGTGAGGGGGAAGAGAGAGAATATCAATCCTAGTAAACAACAGACATATTTTTGCTTTTCTCGTCCTTCCTCCCGCTGCCATCATGAAGTTGCGTGCTCCATACGTGTCCCCGTGTCACTGATCCGTAGTTGTGTCACACTTGGGGCCACCATGGCTCTCTCTGCCTTATTGCTCCAGGTCCGACGTTGCTGCCCCTGCAGGGGAGAGCCCCTTTAAGCCCATGGTCTTATATACTTCATCAGGCGTCCGTCTTTCTTGCGTCCTTGCCGCGAGAAGCGCCTTCTGGTGGCATTTTTGGTTTTGCGATGGATCCCGCCCGTCCCCTCCCCCGGCGTATTGGGCGGCATTATACAGCTGACAGATGATTGGTGCTGAGGGATGAAGGATGAGGATGGATGATGAAAGGAGACACAATTGCGCCCCCGGCCTCGTCTCCTCTCCTGTAATGAATAAGATAATTATCTTTGTTTTACCCCGGGGCTGTTTGCAGATTCATCGCGCCTCTAATTACATTGTATCGCCAATAAACAAAGCGCGCTTGTAGAAAATTAATGCGTTTTCAATTAGCAGTCAATCAAAGGCGGCGTAACTCCTTCATGACCAGCCGCGCTTCCTCCTGCATGCAGCAGACTGATCACTGGGGGAGGGGAGGCTGAGGAAATGCTTCTTCATGCCTGCAGCAGACTGATCACTGGGGGAGGGGAGGCTGAGGAAATGCTTCCTCCTGCATGCAGCAGACTGATCACTGGGGGAGGGGAGACTGAGGAAATGCTTCCTCCTGCCTGCAACAGACTGATCACTTGGGGGAGGGGAGACTGAAGGAATGCTTCCTCCTGCCTGCAGCAGACTGATCACTGGGGGGGAGGGGAGACTGAGGAAATGCTTGCTCCTGCCTGCAGCAGACTGATCACTGGGGGAGGGGAGACTGAGGAAATGCTTCCTTCTGCCTACAGCAGACTGATCACTGGGGGAGACTGAGGAAATGCTTATTCCTGCCTGCAGCAGACTGATCACTGGGGGAGACTGAGGAAATGCTCATGTCAGGAATTTACAGACGTGTGCGGTATCTGCGCTTGCGGTATTCCCGGCCGCGTGATCGGCGCCGATCTGACGCGCTGGAAACGGAAACATTTTCTTCTCGCATTGATTGGTAGCCGGGCTCGGGGAAGAGGCGATGAATAATTGATCGGCGGGACGGGTGTCTTGCGTCGGGTTCCCTCGCTGTTGTTTTTGCGGTGAATAAAGCGAGTGTAAAGTGGACGGAGCTGAAAGATTTATACCACGGCGCGGCGCCGGGAGCCCATCCCCCGCTATATAACTTGCGCCGACTGATTCTTATTGATGAAGTTTTCCCTTTCTGGGGAGATCCGCCTCCAGATCATCGCTGTTCCATTATTCACCCGGGGCGGGCGGACGTGTACATACATACGCTGCGCATTCCCTCACACGGTGAATCTTCATGGCGCGGCGCCGGCCGCACAGATCGGCGACAACAACAGATACAATGTTTCCTTTTCTGCAGAAACGACATTAAAGCTGAACTCCGGACAGATATAAAGACACAACAATATTCATGAATACGTCATTACATGTATTTCTTTTAATGCAGACGGAATAACTTCCTGAATGTGACCCGGTATCGGCCTCTTGCAGTTCCTGTACAGCAGAGCTCATACTGGGACCCGGTATCGGCCTCTTGCAGTCCCTGTACAGCAGAGCTCATACTGGGCAAGGAGCATACTGATAGATGGAGAGAGCAGAGGGACTGAGAATCCTCACATAGACAGGTGTCGCTAGAACCGGTGTCTACATTGGAAGGTTTCTTTTCACCTCCTGTTCCGGTGACAACTCTAGAATGTTGGATTCCCAGAAAGTGTCGGGTTCCAGTGCACCTAAGAGAGACCCTGTCACATTGGTAACATGCGTTCCCATAGAGACTACGGAATTTTGTTATTTTGTAGCTTTTCTTTCTCTCCTATGAGACGCTGAGTTATCGGAAGCGGCGCTTAATTTCGCTTTGCATGGGGCAGGGAGTGCGCACCACCCTCCCCTCCGCTCCCCTCAGCTCCGCTCCCCTCAGCTCCGCTCCCCTCAGCTCCTCTCCGCACCCTTCCCCTCACTTCCTCTCCGCTCCCCTCCCCTCAGCTCCTCTCTGCTCCCCTCCAGCTCCCCTTCCCTCAGCTCCTCTCCGCTCCCTTCCCCTCAGCTCCTCTCTGCTCCCCTCCAGCTCCCCTTCCCTCAGCTCCTCTCCGCTCCCTTCCCCTCAGCTCCTCTCTGCTCCCCTCCAGCTCCCCTTCCCTCAGCTCCTCTCCGCTCCCTTCCCCTCAGCTCCTCTCTGCTCCCCTCCAGCTCCCCTTCCCTCAGCTCCTCTCCGCTCCCTTCCCCTCAGCTCCTCTCTGCTCCCCTCCAGCTCCCCTTCCCTCAGCTCCTCTCCGCTCCCTTCCCCTCAGCTCCTCTCTGCTCCCCTCCAGCTCCCCTTCCCTCAGCTCCTCTCCGCTCCCTTCCCCTCAGCTCCTCTCTGCTCCCCTCCAGCTCCCCTTCCCTCAGCTCCTCTCCGCTCCCTTCCCCTCAGCTCCTCTCTGCTCCCCTCCAGCTCCCCTTCCCTCAGCTCCTCTCCGCTCCCTTCCCCTCAGCTCCTCTCTGCTCCCCTCCAGCTCCCCTTCCCTCAGCTCCTCTCCGCTCCCTTCCCCTCAGCTCCTCTCTGCTCCCCTCCAGCTCCCCTTCCCTCAGCTCCTCTCCGCTCCCTTCCCCTCAGCTCCTCTCTGCTCCCCTCCAGCTCCCCTTCCCTCAGCTCCTCTCCGCTCCCTTCCCCTCAGCTCCTCTCTGCTCCCCTCCAGCTCCCCTTCCCTCAGCTCCTCTCCGCTCCCTTCCCCTCAGCTCCTCTCTGCTCCCCTCCAGCTCCCCTTCCCTCAGCTCCTCTCCGCTCCCTTCCCCTCAGCTCCTCTCTGCTCCCCTCCAGCTCCCCTTCCCTCAGCTCCTCTCCGCTCCCTTCCCCTCAGCTCCTCTCTGCTCCCCTCCAGCTCCCCTTCCCTCAGCTCCTCTCCGCTCCCTTCCCCTCAGCTCCTCTCTGCTCCCCTCCAGCTCCCCTTCCCTCAGCTCCTCTCCGCTCCCTTCCCCTCAGCTCCTCTCTGCTCCCCTCCAGCTCCCCTTCCCTCAGCTCCTCTCCGCTCCCTTCCCCTCAGCTCCTCTCTGCTCCCCTCCAGCTCCCCTTCCCTCAGCTCCTCTCCGCTCCCTTCCCCTCAGCTCCTCTCTGCTCCCCTCCAGCTCCCCTTCCCTCAGCTCCTCTCCGCTCCCTTCCCCTCAGCTCCTCTCTGCTCCCCTCCAGCTCCCCTTCCCTCAGCTCCTCTCCGCTCCCTTCCCCTCAGCTCCTCTCTGCTCCCCTCCAGCTCCCCTTCCCTCAGCTCCTCTCCGCTCCCTTCCCCTCAGCTCCTCTCTGCTCCCCTCCAGCTCCCCTTCCCTCAGCTCCTCTCCGCTCCCTTCCCCTCAGCTCCTCTCTGCTCCCCTCCAGCTCCCCTTCCCTCAGCTCCTCTCCGCTCCCTTCCCCTCAGCTCCTCTCTGCTCCCCTCCAGCTCCCCTTCCCTCAGCTCCTCTCCGCTCCCTTCCCCTCAGCTCCTCTCTGCTCCCCTCCAGCTCCCCTTCCCTCAGCTCCTCTCCGCTCCCTTCCCCTCAGCTCCTCTCTGCTCCCCTCCAGCTCCCCTTCCCTCAGCTCCTCTCCGCTCCCTTCCCCTCAGCTCCTCTCTGCTCCCCTCCAGCTCCCCTTCCCTCAGCTCCTCTCCGCTCCCTTCCCCTCAGCTCCTCTCTGCTCCCCTCCAGCTCCCCTTCCCTCAGCTCCTCTCCGCTCCCTTCCCCTCAGCTCCTCTCTGCTCCCCTCCAGCTCCCCTTCCCTCAGCTCCTCTCCGCTCCCTTCCCCTCAGCTCCTCTCTGCTCCCCTCCAGCTCCCCTTCCCTCAGCTCCTCTCCGCTCCCTTCCCCTCAGCTCCTCTCTGCTCCCCTCCAGCTCCCCTTCCCTCAGCTCCTCTCCGCTCCCTTCCCCTCAGCTCCTCTCTGCTCCCCTCCAGCTCCCCTTCCCTCAGCTCCTCTCCGCTCCCTTCCCCTCAGCTCCTCTCTGCTCCCCTCCAGCTCCCCTTCCCTCAGCTCCTCTCCGCTCCCTTCCCCTCAGCTCCTCTCTGCTCCCCTCCAGCTCCCCTTCCCTCAGCTCCTCTCCGCTCCCTTCCCCTCAGCTCCTCTCTGCTCCCCTCCAGCTCCCCTTCCCTCAGCTCCTCTCCGCTCCCTTCCCCTCAGCTCCTCTCTGCTCCCCTCCAGCTCCCCTTCCCTCAGCTCCTCTCCGCTCCCTTCCCCTCAGCTCCTCTCTGCTCCCCTCCAGCTCCCCTTCCCTCAGCTCCTCTCCGCTCCCTTCCCCTCAGCTCCTCTCTGCTCCCCTCCAGCTCCCCTTCCCTCAGCTCCTCTCCGCTCCCTTCCCCTCAGCTCCTCTCTGCTCCCCTCCAGCTCCCCTTCCCTCAGCTCCTCTCCGCTCCCTTCCCCTCAGCTCCTCTCTGCTCCCCTCCAGCTCCCCTTCCCTCAGCTCCTCTCCGCTCCCTTCCCCTCAGCTCCTCTCTGCTCCCCTCCAGCTCCCCTTCCCTCAGCTCCTCTCCGCTCTCCTCAGCTCCTCTCCCCCTCTGCTCCTCTCCCCTCAGCTCCTCTCCTCTCTCCTCAGACTCGGGTGTGATGTGCAGCTCCCAGATGTGTCAGATCACCGTCGCCATATGCGCTAATGTGTTTTTAGTCGCCGTGTTTATTTGTGACGCCGTCTGGCGGGTGCGTTTCAGCGTCTGAGGATGTAATTCCCTCATAACGCGGCACTTGGTAATGAGACTCCATAAAACCTCGTTCAGGTGATTCTTCTTCACGTTTATCTTACGAGGCCGAGAACATTGTGCTGAGGACGTTTCCCAGAACACCCAATCAGAAATCATCTCTCAGCTTAGTGCTGAACTCCATTCTGATTGGCTGCTATGATTTGTAGCACTTCACCCATCATATTGGTATTTACGTTGCCTGTGCTCTGGGTCAGGACCTCAGGAAGAACTGAAGGCAGACAGCCAGGTTACCTTTATAGCTCCGGTGCCCAGCCTGCGGCCCGGGGGCCACAAGCTTTTTTGTGGAGCCCTCAAGACCCTTTGCAAGGGAGCAGAAAGTCCAGACATTTGAAGGAGATCCGTAAAGTCCGGACCGGAGGCGGAGATCCGTGGAGTCCGGACCGGTGGCGGAGATCCGTGGAGTCCGGACCGGTGACGGAGATCCGTGGAGTCCGGACCGGTGACGGAGATCCGTAAAGTCCGGACCGGTGGCGGAGATCCGTGGAGTCCGGACCGGTGACGGAGATCCGTAGAGCCCGGACCGGCGAAGGAGATCCGCAGAGTCCGTACCGGCGACGGAGATCCTCAGAGTCCGGACCGGCGACGGAGATCCGCAGAGTCCGGACCGGCGACGGAGATCCGCAGAGTCCGGACCGGCGACGGAGATCCGCAGAGTCCGGACCGGCGACGGAGATCCGCAGAGTCCGGACCGGCGACGGAGATCCGCAGAGTCCGGACCGGCGACGGAGATCCGCAGAGTCAGTGTGCCGCCACATCTAACACGTTGTTTGGGGTCGCCGGTTCCCCTTTAAATGCGTGACCCCGATTCTGTAAGCGATACTTTGATGAAGATGATATTCGGGGCGGCGGAATCCTGATAATGGCAGGAAACCCGGAGAGAGCAATTGAAAACACACAGCCTGAAG
>NW_017306588.1:166357-167897 GCF_000935625.1 Nanorana parkeri
GCTGCAATCTCGGCTCATTAACATGTGCGCGCCATATGGGGGGTGGGGGGGGCGCCGGGCTGCGTGGAGCGGAGGAAGGGACTCGCCGCGGCTTTGTGTGTTTGTCGGATGAAACGTTCCCGGTGGAGTCCTCGGGCAGAAGATCCGTGACTGCGGCGTGATCGGATCTCCTCGCCGTTCCCAATGGGGATCACTGAAGAGTAATAATAAATATTGATTTCCTCCTGGGCGTCCGCGGAAACTTTTCATCCGCGCCGGAAAACGTCCCTCCGCCTGGAAGAACGTTGTGTATGGGAATCAATGGAGTCAGATTTGCGTCTGCGATTTCGGAAATGGCGGCGGTGAACGGCGAGGGGCATGTGTGATACTTTGTTGGACTTCAGTGACACATTGTGACGTGTGTAGGAGAAGCCAGACTGCGGACCTGTCATCGGAAGTGAAGCATTCTGGGTAACGTGTCAGTGTAACACTACCAGGTATGTATTAAGATCACGGGACTCCCCCTGACAATGCCTTAATCTGCTTTTCTCTCCAGAAGGAGGGCGCCATCTTTGTTCAGGCCTCACCCATGGTCGCAATCTATTTCCTGGACTGGTATGGCGGCGCTCAGAGATGTCACAATCATGTAGATCCCGGTGCCTGTGCAGTTCTGTGTTCACAAATGTGTGACATGGATCAGCCCCTGCTGCAGCCTGACTTGCTACAAAGTTGCAGTGTTGCAGACTGATCACTGGGGGAGGGGAGACTGAGGGAAATGCTTCCTCCTGCCTGCAGCAGACTGATTAGTGGGGGAAGGGAGACTGAAGAAATGTTTCCGCCTGCCTGCAGCAGACTGATCACTGGGGGAGGGGAGACTGAGGAAATGCTTCCTCCTGCCTGCAACAGATGATCACTGGGGGAGGGGAGACTGAGGAAATGCTTCCTCCTGCCTGCAGCAGACTGATCACTGGGAGAGGGGAGATTTGGGATTTGCTTCCTCCTGCCTACAGCAGACTGATTAGTGGAGGGAGGGGAGACTTGGGAATTGCTTCCTCCTGCCTGCAGCAGACTGATTAGTGGGGGAGGGGAGACTGAGGAAATGCTTTCTCCTGCCTGCAGCAGACTGATGACATCATCACAGCCAAGGCTGGCTGGAGCTTAGGGACGGCTGTATAATGATAGGAGGTGAAGCTTGTCTGAGGAATGGTCCTGCCGCTGTGTAGTGTGACATGCGGAATATATTCATGCAGACTTGTACATATACGGATTCATGTTTGCGCTCAGGTGGCAGAAGGAGACTAATAAATGAGCGCGCGGCGGGTCAGGCAATTATTGGCGGTTTTTGATAAACCGTCTCGCGGGTCCTGATAATCTCCGCGCATAATTCAGACGGCCAAGGAGTCAATACGCAGCCAATATCTGGGATTCATTAACGCTGCTCATGAACAGAGCAGAGACTTCCAGGCTGGAGATGATGAGTGACAGGCGGACCGGAGGAGACGCAAAGTCCTTCCGCGTAATTATCTGCCGTTATGGATTCTCTATTGAAAGCAAAAACTCC
>NW_017306588.1:168075-178075 GCF_000935625.1 Nanorana parkeri
AGCTGGCTGATTGACAGCTGGCTCCGCCTATCTAGAGGCAGAGCCAGCTGTGCCCCCCTCCTCCCCCGCCCCCCCCCCCCCCCCCCCCCCCCCGAGAGATATCGACGGCTGATAGGATTCACGGCCTCTCGCTCGGCTCTCTTATGTCGCCTCTGTAAATTGTTTCATCTCTTCATATTTATTGAGCGGCCAGACGGATAGATAGCCGGGAAAAGAAGAGGTGAGGGATATAGATTAATGGCGGGCAATTAACGGGAAACGGGGAGATTGCTGGTTAGGAAAGGCGCGGAGTTTGGTCAGAAGCGGGTCACAGGTTGGAAGGAATTCGCCGTCTGGCTTTTTTTTAGGTGTCACCGGTGACGCGGGAAGGTTCCAATCCTTTGAGGATTTACTCCATGATCTGAGCATTCGTCCTCTTCCCAGTCCTCGTTGTACCGTGCGTTGAAGTAAAGGTCATTGTAGACGTTGGGAAGGATGGGCAATACTTGAGTTCCCGGGCCCGCCATAGTCCTTGCTCAGTGTTGGCAGTAGTGCAGCCTCTGGACCTCCAGCCTTCTCCATGGAAAAGTGACGGCTGAATGGTATCCTACAGAAAAACTAAAGAGAACCCTACGTGCCTTGTAATTCTTCTGAGACTCACCCCAAACTTTATCCTCAGCACATCATACCCAACCCAAGTCCTATAGAACAAGACCTTCCCTGGACCTCCCGATCTAAAAGAACCCAACTTGTCTCTCCTCACTCAACCCCAACTATGTTCAGTCCCATCGCACTCTCCTACCACCAGAGCACTTCCATTGTTCCAGTAGAATTTCATGCAAAAAAAATTGTTTTTGGACCTGCCATAGCATCCGGAACTCCACCCTTCTCCATGGAAAAGTGGCGGCTGAATGATGTCCTTCAGAAAAACAAAAGAGAACCCTACGTGCCTTGTAATTTTTGCCTCATGCTTTATCCTCAGCCCATCATACCCAACCCCAGTCCTAAAGAGCAAGACCCTCCCCGTTCCTCCTGATCTAAAAGACCCCAACTTGACTCTCCTCACTCAACCCCAACTGGGTTCAGTCCCATCGCACTCTGCTACCAGCAGAGTGCTTCCATTGTTCCAGTAGAATTTCATATGAAAAAATTTGGGAAGGATGGGCAATAATTGAGCTCCCGGACCCACCACAGTCCTTGCCCATTGTTGGCAGTAGTGCAGCATCTGGACCTTTGTCCTTCTCCATGGAAAAGTGGCGGCTGAATGATATTCTTCAGAAAAACTAAAGAGAACCCTACGTGCCTTGGAATTCTTCTGAGACCTTCCCCATGTTTTATCCTCAGCCCATCATACCCAACCCCAGTCCAAAAGAACAAGACCCTCCCCGCTCCTCCCGATCTAAAAGACCCCAACTTGTCTCTCCTCACTCAACCCCAACTGTGTTCAGTCCCATCGCATTCTCCTACCACCAGAGACCTTCCATTGTTCCGGTAGAATTTCATGCAAAAAGATTCGGATAGGATGGGCAATACTTAAGTTCCTGGACCCGCCACAGTCCTTGCCCATTGTTGGCAGTAGTGCAGCCTCTGGACCTCCAGCCTTCTCCATGGAAAAGTGACGGCTGAATGATATGCTTCAGAAAAACTAAAGAGAACCCTACGTGCCTTGGAATTCTTCCCTCATGCTTTATCCTCAGCCCATCATACCCAACCCCAGTCCTAAAGTACAAGATCTTCCCTGGACCTCTCTATCTAAAAGACCCCAACTTGTCTCTCCTCACTCAACCCCAACGGCGTTCAGTCCCTTCGCACTCTCCCGCCACAAGAGCTTTCCAGTTGGCCATACACCAGTAGAATTTCTTGCAGAAAAAATTAGGTTTTTGGAACACTCATATTTACATCCTGTACAATTTTTGGAAATTGAATATCTCCCGCTGGACCACTGCACCCTGAGATGTGTCACATGGACATCCCAACCCCGACTGTGCACAGCCCCGCTCTACCCTCCCCACACCAGAGCATGGATGCTAACAATACACCGGTACAATTTAATTTGAGAAAAATAATTTTTTATACATTCAGTTGATTTCCTAATAATTCATGTTAGTCAAATTGATTGTTTTTTTTTTTTTTAAAAGCAGTGAATGTGGTTTGCGTCCCGGAATCTCCATTTATTCCAAAGTCGAATGTTGAAATCAAATGAAATTGTGAATGACATTTTGTGAAGATTCCGATGACGTTTTTTCGAATGTTCTGATTTAGATTTTGCGTATAAATGTTCGTAGGGAACTCTACCAGTCTGTGGCCGGTTTTATCTTTCTCCTTGTGACTTCCTGAGGGCAAGATGGGCCACTATGGTTATAGCTAGGGATGCACCGATACATTTCGAGTGCCAATGCCGATACTTGGCATGTCCATGAGAACTACTCTGGGTTGCAGCTGGGACCGGGCTCTGGCGCTCCACCGCTGTCCTGAAATCATTAGTCTGTATTGTTTTAGAAAAACTGTCACATGACAATAAACAAAAATGTATCAGTACTCGTATCTGTAAGTACTTGGGCAAGTATCAGTACTTGTACTCGTAAAACTGGTATCTGTGCATCCCTTATATATATATTTTTAAAAACAAAATGATACATTATAACAGAGATGTACAAATCCCGGGAGCTCCGTGTGCTCCTCACACATGACAGCGGCCTCCCAACTTTAGAATTTTTCTCTTGTCTAGTCTTAGAGCTCGAAAAGTATCATATGGCGATTGTTACGCCACTGTGTACTTGTACCGAGTACGGTACTTGGTATCGGTGCATCCCTAGTTATAGCTGTAGTATTCAGTGTTAATGAAGCCTCTATCTTTCTATATCTTATCCCCCCGATAATTTTGTATCTGAACAATCCTCGGCCGTTGCTCCCCCCCTTCTAAAGTTTTAAAACATAGATCTCAGAGTTTCGTTCTCCATGTTGGCTAAAGCCCGCGATAGAGCAGACACAACCCCTCGGTCTGCATCACCCTTCTGTGATGGGAAGGTTGTCACACCTCCTCCATATAATTGGAATTTCTCTTTTATATTAATGACGTTCGTACAATGTATCATCTCTGTGACACTAACAATCAATAAGAAAGAGAAGTGACGGTTTGGCCGCTGCTGTACATCTAGGCGTCCTGTACCGCATCAGAAACAAGACGTATGATTACATCAATTGTGTGCCTGTACTAAGCTCTTTATGGAAAGTCTAATCCCACAGCCACTACAAATCGGCAGTGGATGATTATTATTATTATTATTACATAGTATTTATATAGCGCCAACAGTGTGCGCAGCGCTGTACAATATAAGGAAGACATTACAGTTACAATACAATTCAAGACAAGATGGTAAGTAGGACCCCGCCCCCGAGGGCTTACAATCTAAAAGAGGAGGGGGAAGTGATACATGAGGAGGTAGCTGTGTGGGGATGGATTGTATGAGAATGTGATGGTTCAGTGGTCAGGTTGAGGTGGGATCGGCTTCCCTGAAGAGATGAGTCTTCAGGGAACGCCTAAAGGCAGTCAGGGTGGGAGATAGACGGACAGGTTGGGGTAGAGAGTTCCAGAGGATGGGAGAGACTCTATAGAAGTCCTGGAGGAGAGTATGGGAGGAGTTGAGAAGGGAGCTGGAAAGCAGAAGGTCTAGGGAGGAGCGGAAGGGACGCTTAGGGTGATGTTTTGAGACAAGGTTGGAGTTATAGCCGGGGGCGGAGTTGTGGATGGCTTTGTAACTGATTGTTAACATTTTGAATTTTATCCTTTGGGCGAGTGGAAGCCAGTGCAGGGATCGGCAGAGGGGGGCGGGACCTCCTCCCCTGCTGTCGACCACGGGCCCCGCCTCCTCCCCTGCCAAGTCCGGCCTCCTCCACCGTCGCTGTTGGCTCTCATTGACTCAGCAGCGGCTCTGGAGACGAAACGCGCCGCTGCACAGATTACGGTCAGTGATCTGAACAGCAGCGAATTCTTCAGAGCCGCCAGGGAAAGCCACCAGCAGAGCATGCCATAGCGACCCAGGCGGTCCGCTCGGCATCTGGCCGGGCCCCCCGGGCCCCGTAGCGGCCGCCAGGGTCGCTATGGCGATTGTTACGCCACTGTGTACTTGTACCGAGTACGGTACTTGGTATCGGTGCATCCCTAGTTATAGCTGTAGTATTCAGTGTTAATGAAGCCTCTATCTTTCTATATCTTATCCCCCCGATAATTTTGTATCTGAACAATCCTCGGCCGTTGCTCCCCCCCTTCTAAAGTTTTAAAACATAGATCTCAGAGTTTCGTTCTCCATGTTGGCTAAAGCCCGCGATAGAGCAGACACAACCCCTCGGTCTGCATCACCCTTCTGTGATGGGAAGGTTGTCACACCTCCTCCATATAATTGGAATTTCTCTTTTATATTAATGACGTTCGTACAATGTATCATCTCTGTGACACTAACAATCAATAAGAAAGAGAAGTGACGGTTTGGCCGCTGCTGTACATCTAGGCGTCCTGTACCGCATCAGAAACAAGACGTATGATTACATCAATTGTGTGCCTGTACTAAGCTCTTTATGGAAAGTCTAATCCCACAGCCACTACAAATCGGCAGTGGATGATTATTATTATTATTATTACATAGTATTTATATAGCGCCAACAGTGTGCGCAGCGCTGTACAATATAAGGAAGACATTACAGTTACAATACAATTCAAGACAAGATGGTAAGTAGGACCCCGCCCCCGAGGGCTTACAATCTAAAAGAGGAGGGGGAAGTGATACATGAGGAGGTAGCTGTGTGGGGATGGATTGTATGAGAATGTGATGGTTCAGTGGTCAGGTTGAGGTGGGATCGGCTTCCCTGAAGAGATGAGTCTTCAGGGAACGCCTAAAGGCAGTCAGGGTGGGAGATAGACGGACAGGTTGGGGTAGAGAGTTCCAGAGGATGGGAGAGACTCTATAGAAGTCCTGGAGGAGAGTATGGGAGGAGTTGACAAGGGAGCTGGAAAGCAGAAGGTCTAGGGAGGAGCGGAAGGGACGCTTAGGGTGATGTTTTGAGACAAGGTTGGAGTTATAGCCGGGGGCGGAGTTGTGGATGGCTTTGTAACTGATTGTTAACATTTTGAATTTTATCCTTTGGGCGAATGGAAGCCAGTGCAGGGATCGGCAGAGGGGGGCGGGGGATGGAAGCCAGTGCAGGGATCGGCAGAGGGGGGTGAGTCTAGCAGTAGAATTCATGATAGACTGAAGGGGGGAGGAGCCTGTGTAGAGGTCGACCAATGAGGAGGGAGTTGCAATAGTCAAGACGAGCTATAACAAGGGAGTGGATGAGTAATTTTGCGGTTTTATTGGTGAGGAAGGGGCGTATTTTGGAGATGTTACGAAGGTGAAGACGGCAATTGATAGCGGAGGATACAAATAGAAGCCGTGAGGACCCGCACTTTGTATCGGATGAAGTCTTCCAAGCCGCAAATAACAAAATGCGTGATCTATTTGCGGAGGGTTAGAACATCATAATGATACACCACAGGCCCGATCCATCCAGCTGCAGTGACAGCTAAGGTGCGCTAGGCATGCCGAAGTGACATACAATAATATATATGACCGATGAGCCACTTTAGCATGCCTTAAAGGGGAATTCCATGTTTGCTGGAAGTTTTATATATTTACTTTTAATAGGCTACATTGTTATTTGTTTGTTTATTACAGACTTTTATTTTGCACCCACAATTTATGTGGCACTTTACATACTGTACATTCATATCAGTTGCTGCCCTCCGGGAGATCATAATTCTATTATTATTATCATCATTATTATAATTTTGGAGTTCTGCTTTATGTCCACTTTTTGATTTTGTTTGATAAATCAGAGGCAGCGGCAGCTTAACCAGTACACATTACACAGCCGGTGATCTGCAGCTGTAAAGCTGCTCAGAGGTTTGCTGGTTGACATGATCTGGGCCTGGTTGGAGTACTAAGCCCCGGCTCCAGGCATGCTCACGGTGTTCCTGAGGAGCTTCTTGGCAGGGCAGCGCGTTCCCAGCATGCACCTAGCTCTGAAAGGTCACCTGCGGTTGGCAGCTTTTCCTCTTCATGCCGGCAATACCTTTACATAATGCTGAAAACACACCCACGCCGCCGGTGTCCCCGGCACAGGGATAGGGAGCAGAGAGTCGCACAATGCGCTATTCCTTCCTCTGGGACCGGTCTCTCTTAATTACCATTGCTGAACAATCTCTCTACCAGAGTTCCCTTCTCATTCCTGACAGCCGTATGGTAGAGGGGAGCGGGGAGAGCGGCTTTGCTTCTATACCGGTGACTCCGAGGCAGAATAATGTGTATAATGGATAGGCTCTGCTGTGTAATGTATATTTGTGCGTTGAATAATGTATGGCGGCTCCGGCATCTGTTAGTAAACAGCAAAAGCTGCAACGCAGCAGAAGATGGATGGGAGACGAGCTGTCAGGGGGCAATGTGTGTGTGTGTGCGTGCGTGCGTGTGTGTACATCTATATCTATGTGGTGCAGGAGATGGATGGGAGACGAGCTGTCAGGGGGCAATGTGTGTGTGTGTGCGTGTGTGTATATACATCTATATCTATGTGGTGCAGGAGATGGATGGGAGACGAGCTGTCAGGGGGCAATGTGTGTGTGTGTGCGTGTGTGTATATACATCTATATCTATGTGGTGCAGGAGATGGATGGGAGACGAGCTGTCAGGGGGCAATGTGTGTGTGTGTGCGTGTGTGTATATACATCTATATCTATGTGGTGCAGGAGATGGATGGGAGACGAGCTGTCAGGGGGCAATGTGTGTGTGTGTGCGTGTGTGTATATACATCTATATCTATGTGGTGCAGGAGATGGATGGGAGACGAGCTGTCAGGGGGCAATGTGTGTGTGTGTGCGTGTGTGTATATACATCTATATCTATGTGGTGCAGGAGATGGATGGGAGACGAGCTGTCAGGGGGCAATGTGTGTGTGTGTGCGTGTGTGTATATACATCTATATCTATGTGGTGCAGGAGATGGATGGGAGACGAGCTGTCAGGGGGCAATGTGTGTGTGTGTGCGTGTGTGTATATACATCTATATCTATGTGGTGCAGGAGATGGATGGGAGACGAGCTGTCAGGGGGCAATGTGTGTGTGTGTGCGTGTGTGTATATACATCTATATCTATGTGGTGCAGGAGATGGATGGGAGACGAGCTGTCAGGGGGCAATGTGTGTGTGTGTGCGTGTGTGTATATACATCTATATCTATGTGGTGCAGGAGATGGATGGGAGACGAGCTGTCAGGGGGCAATGTGTGTGTGTGTGCGTGTGTGTATATACATCTATATCTATGTGGTGCAGGAGATGGATGGGAGACGAGCTGTCAGGGGGCAATGTGTGTGTGTGTGCGTGTGTGTATATACATCTATATCTATGTGGTGCAGGAGATGGATGGGAGACGAGCTGTCAGGGGGCAATGTGTGTGTGTGTGCGTGTGTGTATATACATCTATATCTATGTGGTGCAGGAGATGGATGGGAGACGAGCTGTCAGGGGGCAATGTGTGTGTGTGTGCGTGTGTGTATATACATCTATATCTATGTGGTGCAGGAGATGGATGGGAGACGAGCTGTCAGGGGGCAATGTGTGTGTGTGTGCGTGTGTGTATATACATCTATATCTATGTGGTGCAGGAGATGGATGGGAGACGAGCTGTCAGGGGGCAATGTGTGTGTGTGTGCGTGTGTGTATATACATCTATATCTATGTGGTGCAGGAGATGGATGGGAGACGAGCTGTCAGGGGGCAATGTGTGTGTGTGTGCGTGTGTGTATATACATCTATATCTATGTGGTGCAGGAGATGGATGGGAGACGAGCTGTCAGGGGGCAATGTGTGTGTGTGTGCGTGTGTGTATATACATCTATATCTATGTGGTGCAGGAGATGGATGGGAGACGAGCTGTCAGGGGGCAATGTGTGTGTGTGTGCGTGTGTGTATATACATCTATATCTATGTGGTGCAGGAGATGGATGGGAGACGAGCTGTCAGGGGGCAATGTGTGTGTGTGTGCGTGTGTGTATATACATCTATATCTATGTGGTGCAGGAGATGGATGGGAGACGAGCTGTCGGGGGCAGTGTGTGTGTATATATTTTAGGAATGCACCGATACCATTGTTTCCAAACTGAATAAAAGTATCGATACTTTTCCCCAAGTACTCGCCGATACCTTTTTTTAGTGTCATGTTTTTTTTCTAAAACAATTCACACTAACCATTTTAGGACAGTAGTGAAATGCTAGGCCCCGGTCGCAGCTGCAAACGCTGTTTCCCCCTGGTGGTTCTGTCACTGTCGCCAAGCTGTAGAGGGACCACAAATCCCAGCAATACATTATACAGCAAGGCAGAATAATATGATGCTATGTGCTCCAGGTGGCAGGTGGGCTGTGCGAGGGTCTCGGGTGGGCTGTGCGAGGGTCTCGGGTGGGCTGTGCGAGGGTCTCGGGTGGGCTGTGTGGGCTCCCGGGTGCGCTGTGCGGGGTCTCAGGTGGGCTGTGCGAGGTCTCGGGTGGGCTGTGCGAGGGTCTCGGGTGGGCTGTGCGGTCCCTAGTATATGTGTGTACATCTATATCTGAATGAATTAAAGCAACTGGACTTGCTGTATTTTCCTTGAAAGACGCTTCGCTGGTCATCCGGCGTCTCTGAAATGAGAAAGCTAGCCGGATGACCAGCGAAGCGAAGTATAGCCAGTCCCGTTGCCTTGATTTACTTTTTTACAGATACCGATGCTATAAGACCCCTTAGGCCAGGGGTGGACCAATTAACAAGGAGCTGGTCTGTTCAGTCCAATCATTTTTTAGGTGCTCCATTGACACCAATAAAGAAAAAAGAAAAAGTTAGGCGCCAGCTGGACTTTTTAAGGAACATTGGCGACTTGGCTCCTGGGATCTGTCCAGCGCTGTCCCGTGCTTTACCCCACGTTCAGTCCTACGGGGACTCTGATTCATGAATGCCGTCACAAGTTTATCTAGAAGAACTATCTATCTATCTAGTCTCTCGGGAAGATTGGGCTTTGTACTCCACACGTTTCTCAGACCAACCGGCGGCTTCTTCGAATCTGGAATTGTACAAATATATCTATCCGTATATGACAAATAAAACGTGCCGATCCATTGGGCGGTCACATTGTAGCTGAGACCTCAATCGCTATGTTACATTTGTATCAATACATTTCCTGTATAAGAACTCTGAGAGGATCCCACAAAGACTCCATAAAAGATTTCCTGCACAATTGAAACAATGTATAATAATGATGACCTGACGAGCCGGACAATACCACAAATTTGTCAGATCACAAGGACTGTACACACGGGACAATGTCTGTGCAATCTCCGCCCCTGGATAAAGATGAGAATTCACCAGAATATACATTATATTACCAAAAGTATTGGGCCCCTCCCCCTCCAAATCATTGGATTCAGGTGTTCCAATCCCCTCCCATGGCCCCCGATGTATAGCATGAGGCACCTCGGGATGCAGACGCTTCTACAGACATTGGTGAGAGAACGGGTCGCTCTCAGGAGCTCAGTGACTACAAGCGTGGTGCCGTGATAGGTTGTCACCCGCGCAATAAGTCCGTCCGTGACATTTCCCGGCTACTAAATATTCCGCCGCGGTCGCCTGTTACTGACTTGCCTGACTGCATTGTGCCAAGTGTAAAGTTTGGGGGAGGGGGGATTATGGGGGGGGTTGTGTTTCGGGGGTTGGGCTCCGCCCCTTAGTTCCAGTGTAGGGAACTCTTAAGGCCTCAGCACACCAAGATATTTTGGACAATTTTATGCTCCCAACTTTGTGGGAGGAGTTTATGGACGGCCCCTTCCTGTTCCAACATGACTGCGCACCAGTGCACAAAGCAAGCTCCATAAAGACACGGATGGGGGAGTTTTGAGCGAGGTGATACAATGTATTCCTTCAAGTGTATGAAAGCCCAAAATATTCCGCTCATCAGACTCCGCCCACTAC
>NW_017306588.1:180575-186952 GCF_000935625.1 Nanorana parkeri
ACCGCGAGTGCGGGCCGAGGACCGAGAGACGGAAGATCAGTGTCAGAGGAAAGAGCACCCCATCCTCAGCTTCACAGGTGAGTCCAAGTCCCCCCCTCCATGTGTACTGTGGGTGTAGCAAGCATGCAGCCAGTGAGAGCAGAGAAAGGTCAGCACGCCTGATTCCCAGATTCGATGACATGTTTCAGCCATTAGATAACATTGACAGCCAGGCGATGAGCGTTATCAGAAAGCGAGAGATCAGTGATGACGTCCTCTAGATTTGCATTATTGGGTGTCAGTGGGAGGGGCTTTTCCTGTTCCCGTCCCCAGCACTGTCCCCTGAGAAGGAGGCGTGGCCTCATGCAGCTGCTGGTTTTGTAGACTCCACTCAGCAGTCCCGATTGGGTTTTGTTGTCACATCCGAGTTTTCCTTCTTCCTCCAGAAATGCTGAGCGGACGTTCTTCCATTTCTGAGCTTTTTTGGGAATCGTTAGCGAATCGTCAGCTAATTTCCCCCGAAAACTGCTGCAGTGAGCAGAAAATGTGTCTGTCTAGCAATGCGAGGTCTGCGCGTAAGGAGAGCATGTCCACATGGAGTTTGTTCACTATTCCTGTACATCCCTGCTTGGCTCAAACTCAAAACTGAACTCCATGCAGACATTGCGCAATATATATCTACAGGCAGCTAGTATAAGTACAGCAACATTCACACTGGAAGGGGGAGGGGAAGCACTGGAAGCCAATCAGTCTCTGCTGCTGACAGTGAGAGAGCAGAGCTGATGGTACCTTGCTGCTCCTTCATTGTCCAATCAGCAGGCTGGGGGGCGGGTCAGTGGCACTGCTGTATTCTCTTTACTATAGCAGAGAAATTGTTGGTGTTCTGTGCGGAATAACTCGTGATTCATATTTAGGGTTACATTGTGATTTGCATAGCTCCTCCCAAGAGCCCGCCCACTGCTTCAGGCTCAGTATTATATATGGGCGTTACCTAGGGTGGTCTGCATGCAAATACATCCTGGTTAGGACCACCCACTCCTCCAGACTGACACCCACCCATCAAGGCATTTTGATATTTGCATAACTCCTCCTAAGAGCCCGCCCACTACTTCAGGCTCAGCATTATATGTGGGCGTCACCCAGGGGGGGTCTGCATGCAAATTACAGACTGACCTGATATTTGCATAACTCCTCCCAAGAGCCAGCCCACTACTTCAGGCTCAGCATCATATGTGGGCGTTACTTAGGGGGGTCTGCATGCAAATACATCGTGCTTAGGACCACCCACTTCTCCAGACTGACACCCACCCATCAAGGCATTTTGATATTTGCATAACTCCTCCTAAGAGCCGGCCCACTGCTTCAGAGTCAGCATCACATGTGGGCGTTACCTAGGGGTTGTCTACATGCAAATTACAGACTGGCATGACATTTGTATAACTCCTCCCAGTGGTCCACCCAGTGCTTCAGGTTCAGCATCACATGTGGGTGTTAGCTAGGAGGGGGGGGGGGTCTACATGCAAATTACAGACTAACATGACATTTGCATAACTCCTCCCAAGAGCCCGCCCACTGCGTCAGGCTCAGCATCATCTGTGGGTGTCACCTAGGGGGGGTCTGCAAGCACATTACAGACTAACATTACATTTGCATAACTCCTCCCAAGATCCCACCCACTGCTTTAGGCTCGACATCACATGTGGGCGTCACCCAGGGGGGGTCTGCATGCAAATTACAGACTGACAATATATTTGCATAACTCCCACAAGAGCCCGCCCACTGCTTCAGGCTCGCATCACATGTGGGCGTTACCTGGGGGGGGTCTCCATGCAAATACAGCTTAGGAACGGCACTCCTCCAGCCTTGCATGATATTTGCATAACTCCTCCCAAGAGCCCGCCCACTGCTTGCATCAGGGCTGAGTGCTCCTTCGAGGAGTATTGAGGCAGAGTTGAGTCAGAGTGCGGGGAGGTTTCCAGGAAGCACCCTGTTGGCCCCTCCCACCAGCTATGATCTGCCTGCAATGCACAGAGAAGCACAGAGACCCAGTGATGACATCACTGGAGATAAAATATGTCATGAAAACGGAATTATTTTTTGGTGCGTTTCGTTATCCTGCTGATGAGGGGGGAGGGGAAATATTAGATGAAACGTCGGCTTTAATTTGAACAATCAGTCCACTTCAGAGAGCGTGTAGAAAACGCGCCGGATTTTTCACGCTCCGCTCTCCATTAATGAACCCGCGACGTGGATTATCAGCGCGACTTATTTATATCATCGCCGCGACGAGCTCCCCGAGATCTCCCGATTACAAATAAACACATCAAAATCCGAGCGCGACGGCATTAATATTCCGCGGCTCCCAAACCGGCGCGGTTCCCTTGAAAACGAGCGCCCTTTGTGTACCGCGACAGCCAAACTATCCGCAAAATGATTTCACTGGAGATACCGAGATCCCGAAATGCCAACCCGAGTCCGTCCTGAGAAAGTACAACAATCAGCCGGACGGTGGAACAGGAGCCCAGCGCTGCCCCCAACGACTGCAACCCATGGCAACCATTATTATACATCACATAGCTCTGACCTATACCACGGCGCTGTACAGAGGACACTGAGCCGGTCACATCAGTCTCTGTACAGAGGAGCTTACACTCTAATGTCTCCTCCCCCCACAGTCACATCAGTCTCTGTACAGAGGAGCTTACACTCTAATGTCCCCCCCACAGTCACACACTATTATTATACATGTATATAGCTCTGACATATATCGCAGCGCTGTACAGAGAACACATCGTGTCCTGGTCAGGTGCTACAATACGATTCCCCTGTTTGCAGGAACGATAACATGTTGCAGCTGTGGGTGCCCTCACATGTGATGGGGTTTCTCAGGTGTCACCTCCTTCCATATTGCTGAGGAATCTCCCTCCCCCCCCCGCGTACATTTCGGATATTGGCGATCCCGGCTCTGATTGTTCACATATGCGGCGAGTCTCCCCGCGTCCTTTGTTCTCCCGCCGCCCCGGTAACATGAACTTGTGCCGGGAACAGAGACCATTAGCGCTTTTATAGCCGACGCTGCGGCTGGAGCGCATTCCTCTCGCTCCGTCGCGCCCTGCTTCCATTAAACGCGTCGCAAAAGGGTTTCTGATGTTTTCGCGACACAAAGGAGATCCAATGGAGGCTTCTCTGGGAAATAAATGTGCATTTAGAGTGCTAGCTCTGCTGCCAAACATGCCGACATAATGTTCAACCTTCTGAGATGTTTGATATTGGGGGAGAGGAGACTGAGGAAATGCTTCCTCCTGCCTGCAGCAGACTCAATGACGGCTTTATAACAAGAGTTGGAGATTTTCTGGTCCTGTTGATTTTCGGAATTCGTGCGTCGGGATGTCGGAGTTCCGAGGTCGCCAGTTTGGGGGGCGGATCGCGTCCAGCAATTGTCTTTTGTTGTTGCCCCATAAGCATTAATTGTGGTCGGTGGGGCCCCCGATCTGCGGACTTCCCCCCCTTTGTTAGTCTCTCTCTTGCCTCTGACATCCACCCCCCTCCCCCCGGGTGGCGGTTCTCTTCTCTCTGCGACGCTCTGCGGTTAATGATTTGCGCTCTTCCATGTCCACTCCTCGGCTCCTCCCCCCTCTTTTCGGAGTCGGAGGTTCCCGAGGTGAAAGAAATAATCTTTTATTGACCTTTTCAGGCGGTTTTTCCCAGGAGGCCACCAGCTCTTTTGTTGGAGAGGACTGAACGACCTCTAATTACACGGCGGATGTTCGCCTTAAAGGAGACGTCCCGTCGCTTCCGCCGCGTGCTGGATATAGAATGATCGGCTTTTGTCGTGCCGCGATTCTGGAAACGTTCGGCGCATCCCTGCTTTCTCCACACTGGGCTCTGCTCTGTGTCCCAGCGGGGAGGAAAGAATCTGTGACAGCTGGCGCTGTGAGCGGCCGGCATCTCTCCTCCCACATCGCTGAGCCGCCTATCACAGTCCGGCAGAGCGGTGTGTGGGCGGAGACAGCCAGCGCTGTCACAGGAGGCTGAGCTCACCTCCCTGCTCCGCTCGCTCAGCCTCCTGTGACAGCGCGTCAGAGAGGAGAGGGGTACAAGGAGTCATGTGATCAGTGATCGCCGAGTGTTTGTAGATAATTGAGTACAGAGTACGGTTACTATATCCTCAATTATGAATGAATGGGAAGTGATCTACATCCCCTCCTACATCACTTCCTGTTCATTCATAGTTGTAGTTATAGTAAACATACTCTGTCCTCATGTTATCAATGAACAGGAACACTCAGTATAGAGGATTCCTGCTCCTTGCTAACAGAGGACACAGAAAAAGAGATTGAGGACTCAGTGTCTCCGAGGACTTTGTGTCTCTGAAGACTCTGCGTCTATGAGGACTCTGCGTCTCTGAGGACTCAGTGTCTCCGAGGACTTTGTGTCTCTGAAGACTCTGCGTCTACGAGGACTCTGTGTCTCTGAGGATTCTGCGTCTATGAGGATTCTGCTTCTATGAGGACTCTGCGTCTCTGAGGACTCTGCGTCTACGAGGACTCTGTGTCTACGAGGACTCTGCGTCTATGAGGACTCTGCGTCTCTGAAGACTCTGCGTCTACGAGGACTCTGCGTCTACGAGGACTCTGTGTCTCTGAGGATTCTCCGTCTATGAGGATTCTGCGTCTCTGAGGACTCTGCGTCTCTGAGGACTCTGCGTCTACGAGGACTCTGTGTCTCTGAGGACTCTGCGTCTACGAGGACTCTGCGTCTCTGAGGACTCTGCGTCTACGAGGACTCTGTGTCTCTGAGGATTCTCCGTCTATGAGGATTCTGCTTCTATGAGGACTCTGCGTCTATGAGGACTCTGCGTCTATGAGGACTCTGTGTCTCTGAGGATTCTGCGTCTATGAGGATTCTGCTTCTATGAGTACTCTGCGTCTATGAGGACTCTGTGTCTATGAGGATTCTGCTTCTATGAGGACTCTGCGTCTATGAGGACTCTGTGTCTCTGAGGACTCTGCGTCTACGAGGACTCTGCGTCTATGAGGACTCTGCGTCTACGAGGACTCTGCGTCAATGAGGACTCTGCGTCTCTGAGGGCTCTGTGTCAATCTCGTTTTCCATTCTAAAAGGGGAATATCGGGGGTCTGTTTAGACCTCTAATATTTCCCTGAAGCCCCTAAAATTAAAGTACAAAATAAAAATATTTTTAAAAAATTTGAAAAAGAATTTGAAAATTTTTTGGTTTTGGCCCGACATTTTTTTTTTTTTTTAGTTTTGAAATGTCCATTTCCCGTGCGCCTCTACTTTGTATCGTGTGATTTCTCCGGGTGTTTGGTGGATATTCTGTCTCTATCATTGACACTGGGTTCACACCTAGGCGGATTGAACATGCACGTTCTTCGCGCTTTTTTTTTTCCGCGGTAAAAAAAACGCGCGAAAAACGCGCGTTTCCGAGGGATACCTGGCTGTCTCCCAATGGAACCGCCCGACCAAAACGCCGCAAAGAAGAACATGTACTTCTTTGGGCGTAGGGCGGTTTCCCGCACGTTCTTACTCGCGCAAAACCGCCCAGATGGGAACCATGCACAGTGAAAATAATGGCATTTCCCTGTTTGAGCGTTTTTCCCGCGAGTACGAAAGCGCGTCCGCGCTAGGTGGGAACCGGGCCTTACAATACATCGATGATACAAGTTACAGACCTCTCATTTCTGTGTCATCTGCAGGGGGGCCAATCATTATCCTCCTCGCTGTATCTGGGGGAAATGTCTACCAAAGTTTTGTTAAAGGGCTGCCCGCCCGGCCACACCCTGGAGGGTCCTCATGTAGACCTCTAGATGGAAGATCAGTATATAGACTTGTATACGTACAGATGGGGGAGGGGCTCCGTAGGTGTCTCGCGGTGATGGCGGTGTGTGGCTATGTATGATAGTAGTTGGTTCTCGGCGGGGAGATTATCCAGGACGGGCGACTTGCTGGTTCTGGATTCTCTGATTGGTTGGAGTTGTTCCTTCTCATTACTCTAAGGCCCCATTCACGCTGAGCGACACTCACCTCGAGTGGTTTTCCGCGCGGCCGGGATAGCACGACCGTTCGGGCGACCTTCACCGTCGGGCTGCATGCAAAAAAGAGAAAAATCTTGCGTCATCCGCGGAAAAAAGGGTCCTGCCGCAAGCCACGCGCGACAGCGAGCTGTAGAATAGAACAGCTACATTGAAAATCATTGGACGGTGACTTCTCGCGTTATCGCGCGGCAGAAATTGCGCGATTCAACGCTCAGTTTGAATGGGCACTAAACCAGATGAATGGGCAGCGCCATTTCCTGGCTCTGCGTCCGTCCGTCCGGACAAACTCCGTCCCTGTGTTGTGCGCTTCCATAAGCCGCTTCTATAACGTTACAATACCTC
>NW_017306588.1:188345-189075 GCF_000935625.1 Nanorana parkeri
GAGCTTCAAGGCTGCAGAAAACAACAACAGGAAATACGAGTTTGCCTGCGATAGCCAATCACATGTTCGTTTTCATTGGCAAGCCTGTGTTGGAAAACGAGACTTGGAATCTGATTGGTCGATGTGGACGGCGCGCGGTTTCTTTTGTCTTTATGAAGCGGTCACGTTTTTTTTCCCCCTCCCTGCTTTCTATACGAGGACGCGGAGGATGAAGTCGTGCGTTCCCGCGTCTCCGTACAGCTGTACACTGTCAGATCATCTATTACAGACTCGATGTATGTTGACGTTTCCCATCGCGCCTTGTCACAACGCGTCAGTTTCCATACCGTTACCATGGAAGTGCCGGCGCGCCGATGGCAGAGAATCGCGTATATGGACGCGCGTTTTTTCTTTTTTTGTGTCTCTAGAGATCAATAAAAGAACAGAAGCTCGGGGGGAACTTTGTGAGATTTCAGCTCCACGGAAAGTTCTCCCCATTTCCTGAAACAAAGTTACAAAAAAACGGGGAAAGCGTGACGCGGCGAATTCTGGGATGGGGGGTTTCTTATAATGGCGCCACATACGCAAGATGCGTAGAGACCGCAATGACTCAAAACCGTATCTATGAAACTTATCCGAAGAGCAACGAGAGCCGAAGAAGAATGAAAATGTCAATTAATTCATCCATATATTCCTAAAAAAATCAAAGTGAATGTAAACCCAACAACAATGTGGCATTGCACCCCTCCCC
>NW_017306588.1:190347-190608 GCF_000935625.1 Nanorana parkeri
TCCCCCCCCGCCATACCTTCCTATCCTTAGATGGGGCAAGGGGGTGCAGATGTGGCGACATTTTTACACGCCGTCCGTTAATATTTCTTGCACTTTGACTTCCTTACACTCCGGAATGATTCGGCGCACCGTTTAGCGGATAAGTGCTGCAAAATGATTTTGCTCTTTGTGATCCGGCCCCTCGGGGAGTCGGAATATTTCTAATTTTAGACCCCGGTCGGCGCCGCACATCGCTTTCCATTATTTTCCTGAGAAATATCA
>NW_017306588.1:190671-191004 GCF_000935625.1 Nanorana parkeri
GTTGCGTGGGGGCGGGGGGGGGGGGCTCATCGCTGTGGATAGGTCAGTCTTAGCCGGAACGCCATGTTGTGCCATGCACGATAATGTAAAACGCACTGACACTGATACAACATTATCGCACACAGAACAAATTATTGCATTTTTTTTTTTAATGCGACTAGCGTGCTTGAAGTTGCTTTTGTAATCGCACGTAGAGCCGAGCTCAGACTGGGAGAGGGATGGGGCTAGAACTGGGAGACAATCAGAAATCGCTGCATCCAATTGAGGTGACGAGGATTGCGCTTGTAGGAAGACGAAGCAGAATGAGCAGAGAGGTGACCTGATCAATGTGCT
>NW_017306588.1:191015-191694 GCF_000935625.1 Nanorana parkeri
GTGAACACCACTGTGACATCTCATTATGTGGCAGAGCTGTATAAATCTCAGGAATGGGTGGACAAATCCATTGGCAGATGACGGTTCTCATGAATGTTGTCTCTGCATTCAGCTGATTGGCCGGAGTTCAGCTTTAATTTCTCGATTTGGTGTGACACTGCTCCGTCCCGGGGGGCCCTTTTGGCCCTCTCATTAGGGCCCCCTTCGCACTATGGCATCGTGGTTACGCGTGCGTCGGCGCGCTTTTCTGCAACACACCGGGCAACTCCCCTCGCATGCGTCAACGCAATGCGGTGTTATTCATTCCGAATGGCACCCCCGATGCACCTTGCCCTCGGGCATCCGGTGCGCCGCCAAGAACTGGCGCATGCAACGCACGTCCGTCGGCATCTGAAGCAGAAAATGTTTGTGCGGAGAGTTGAGTGCGTTCCGCGCGGAGAAGCGGAGGGAAAGCCGTTAAAAAGAAATGGCGGCCGTGTTTTATTTCAGCAGATTTGCTCCCGCGAGGATCCTTTACAGCCGCTCCCCGTTCTCTGCTACACCAGGAATATTACATTTAATGGTCGGCCTGTTGCAGCGCCGCGCCCCCTACCCTCCTCACCGCTTCCGGCGGCGGCGGCCAAGCTGAGGGAAACGAGACTGTTCTGCGTTGTTCCGTATGTTCTGCATACACAATTCG
>NW_017306588.1:192123-193090 GCF_000935625.1 Nanorana parkeri
CATTATGTGGCAGAGCTGTATAAATCTCAGGAATGGGTGGACAAATCCATTGGCAGATGACGGTTCTCATGAATGTTGTCTCTGCATTCAGCTGATTGGCCGGAGTTCAGCTTTAATTTCTCGATTTGGTGTGACACTGCTCCGTCCCGGGGGGCCCTTTTGGCCCTCTCATTAGGGCCCCCTTCGCACTATGGCATCGTGGTTACGCGTGCGTCGGCGCGCTTTTCTGCAACACACCGGGCAACTCCCCTCGCATGCGTCAACGCAATGCGGTGTTATTCATTCCGAATGGCACCCCCGATGCACCTTGCCCTCGGGCATCCGGTGCGCCGCCAAGAACTGGCGCATGCAACGCACGTCCGTCGGCATCTGAAGCAGAAAATGTTTGTGCGGAGAGTTGAGTGCGTTCCGCGCGGAGAAGCGGAGGGAAAGCCGTTAAAAAGAAATGGCGGCCGTGTTTTATTTCAGCAGATTTGCTCCCGCGAGGATCCTTTACAGCCGCTCCCCGTTCTCTGCTACACCAGGAATATTACATTTAATGGTCGGCCTGTTGCAGCGCCGCGCCCCCTACCCTCCTCACCGCTTCCGGCGGCGGCGGCCAAGCTGAGGGAAACGAGACTGTTCTGCGTTGTTCCGTATGTTCTGCATACACAATTCGTCGGGCAGCGGTCTGCGGCAGTTGTTTAGCCGCCGCATTTACACAGAGATGGCGGCAGCGCGGTCAGCCTTCTAACAAGTATTTCTTCTGAATCGCGTTCCCTCGCCGGCCGGCCGTACGCCGATAATATTCCGCGGCTTCCAGCAGCTGTCAGTCAAAAAACAATTACAGGAGATTGAACGGTCCGCCGCAATCTGTCATCCGCGCCTTCAATTGTTTCATCGGCTGCAGCGGCCGCTCTCAACCTCTTTACCCCGAAAGGACCCGGCAAGTAATTCTCAGGT
The DNA here is from genome assembly GCF_000935625.1 of Nanorana parkeri. Taxonomy (NCBI): domain Eukaryota; kingdom Metazoa; phylum Chordata; class Amphibia; order Anura; family Dicroglossidae; genus Nanorana; species Nanorana parkeri. Next base: position 193,066 of record NW_017306588.1, read on the forward strand.
CTCTGCGTTGGTGTGAGCAGCAGGT
>NW_017306588.1:193106-214299 GCF_000935625.1 Nanorana parkeri
ATTATAATTAATGGAAAAGAAACACAGACCGTGAAAATTGCAGTGTTCCCTTCCGTGGGTGGCCAGTGAAAAGAATTGATGGTTAGTGGGATGAATAGCCCCTTGACTTATATTGGTGGTCAGTGGAGACGGGTCCCCTTACATTGGTGGTCAGTGGAGACGGGTCCCCTTACATTGGTGGTCAGTGGAGACGGGTCCCCTTACTTGGGTGGTCAGGGTTGGATTGCGCCTTACATTGGCAGTCATTGAAGGTATCCCCTTCTGTTTGTGGTCTGTGGAGACATGTCCTCTTAATTGGTAGCCAAGTGGACAAATGACCCTTGCAAGGGTGGTCAAAGTTGAGTTGCGCCTTACATTGGTGGTCAACAGGGCGAATGATGCTTACATTGGTGGTCTGTGAAACTGTGTCCCCTTATGCTAGTGGTCAGTGGAGACGTGTCCCCTTACATTGATGGCCAATAAGACGAATGACTCTTACATAGGTGGTCAGGGTTGGAATGCCCCTTACATTGATGTTCGAGGAGAAGAATGCCCCTTTTATTGGTGGTCCGTGGGAAGAATACAAACGGGGGAGTACAGCTTTATGTGAATGGAGCAGGGGAGAATGGTGGGAGCACTGAATATGGAGCTCTCCGTCTGTGTATAGAGATCAGGGAAAGATAGACGCATCCTCACTTCCTGCGCTTTCTAAGGAGATTACAGCCGCCGCTGCTCAGCGCATCCCTGTAGATAAACATCAACTTTAAGATTACTTGAAATAAGCTCGGGTATTAAAGTGAAATTCTGTGTCAGCTGCCACCTGGTCCCGTGACCTGTCCCAGTCTGGAGCACCAGAAGCACAAGACTGGTCAGGCCAGGACTGGACAAATCCCAGGAGCCAGGTCGCCAATGCTCCTAAAAATTACAACTGGTGCCCAACTTGGAGGTCATCAGTGAAGCTGGCTCCTAAACATGATCCTGGGGCTTCTGGATTGGGTAGACTGGCTCCTGATTTTCATATTCATTTGCCCACCCCTGGATTCGGCACAGTCCATTCATTGGCTGCTTTGATTACGCAAGGTGCTGAGGCGACCCCTAAAAATCCCACGGCCGATATCAAGTGATGGACGCCTTGGCAAAGGTCACCGGACCAGATGAAGGTCTATGCGGGGGGCTCCTGTTCTATTAAAGGGGTAGGCAACCTCCATACTATATGCCCCTCTCTGGGAGCCATGTCTGTCACTGTCAGTCTTACAATGCCTCATGGTGCTTTAGTTTTACCACAGCTGGAGTGCCAAGGTTGCCAAATCCTGAGGAAGGACGGAGGTCAGATAGAAGACTGAAGGGGAGGATGGAGGTCAAATAGAAGACTGACGGGAAGGACGGAGGTCAGATAGAAGACTGAAGGGAAGGACGGAGGTCAGATAGAATACTGAAGGGGGGGACGGAGGTCAGATAGAAGACTGAAGGGAAGGACGGAGGTCGGCTTTAAAGTGCCCTCAGACGTTTCCATCCAGTCACGTGATAGTATTAATTTTGGACCCAGAAAAGTGAGGACGTGTGACTACCTTAAAAAACAATAAATCTGACTTTAGATGGCAGAGGAAACAATAGAACATTTTTGGCTCTTTCTATAGATTCCTGTAACCTTTGTGATGGATTTAAATGACTTTTTGTATTCAATTAGGGACAAGAAATCATTATAATGTGTACAATGTAACAATGGTAATTGCAGTGGAGGTTTCGCCTCGGTAATAGAATGTTGATGAGCGAGATGGAGAATTCAGATTTAATCTGGAGATCGATGTGCCGCTGATGCGTGCGTGAGCTCCTTGTTCCTTGTTCTGGCCCTTCGGCGGTCAGAGAGAATCCTCGTTTTATCATGTATGAAGTTCTGTCGGCGAGGAATCCGGGAACTCTCCGCCACATTGTCGGGTTATTAGGAGGCTTAAGACATCTTTGTGTGCGGTAATTAGACGCCATGGGATCGCCGGCGAGCAAGACGGATCATGTGGGAGCGCGCTATGTATCCCCGTTAATTACGTGTCCAGGAAACTGGCTGGTTGCCGGGAGAGTATCCCGAGTCTTGTACAAAACCCGACGCGAGAACATTTCCCTGTATCGGCATGTTTTTCCGTCTCATTGGGGGGTCGGTCTGGACACGCCAAGGACGATGCGCCGAGTGCGCTGACCTTGGTGCGTTCTGACTGGTTGCTATGGGTTACTACGGTCCACAGACTGTCCCTGCCTTCCTGAGTGAGAAGAAATTTGTGCACGACACTGAATTACATTCCTAACATTTTCTTTATAATTATTCCGATACAATGTAAAGATAAAATAAGAAAACTAACGAGTGACGGGATGAGTACGGTTCCTGCGTGGTCCTCTGCAGCCGAAATCACATCTGAATGTTATAGGAATCCTATAATGTATAATATAACATAACTCCAGCCAAGCAGCTAAGAGTCACATCCATGGTAACTTTATTACCTGCCAATGTGAGTAGTTCAGTTCAGCCAGTCTTCTGACCCCTGCCCTACTACATGAACTACAAAAGCTACATAACCCCTTTAAATGATTTCTTCCCACATAAACCATTCAGCTCTCTCCCCAATGTTTATAAACAATGTTACTTTGTATCTCTCTATCTCCCGCTGATCAATGTGTATAAACAATGTTACTTTGTATCTCTCTATCTCCCTCTGATCAATGTTTATATACAATGTTACTTTGTATCTCTCTATCTCCCTCTGATCAATGTTTATAAACAATGTTACTTTGTATCTCTCTATCTCCCTCTGAACAATGTTTATAAACAATGTTACTTTGTATCTCTCTATCTCACCACACATTTCTCAAGCATGGTCCACCATTTGTAGTATCAGGAAGCTGATCTAGAGGAAGGATGTGCAGCTGTTGTTGGAGGGAGTGTATGTAGACAGGAAGAGGCTACAAAGATTGTGTAAAGGATGAAAAAATGTGAAAGCAGAATTTTATGAAAAGAACACGCCAGTTGTGTATGATATGCAGTACTCAGAGAAATCTAAATGTATGTCCCTTTGGGGCTGAGATCTGCATTCATTCCAGCCCCCATGTGTCTAAACCTATTCCTTTTAAGCTCCCAGTGGCTGAAATATGTTAGCATGGCTGCATTGTGTAGTGTAGTGGGGCCTAGTGGTGTTGCAGTGCTGGCACTTCCATCGGGGTCTGGTTTGCAGAGATATATAGGAAATGTATGAAGATCTAGATTAGAAGTAATGATAGTAGAAATACTTCATACATTCAGCCAGTCAGGTTTTACATGCCCGGAGTTCTTCTTTATGGCAGCGCTCAGCTGTGCTTCTGTGTCATATTTTTTTCTCTTTTCTGCGTTTCTGGGTAGCAGCTTGCATCGTCTTGGCCCTGAATAGGGTACATTATCAGAGTCAGAATTAGTAACCTATAATAACACGCTTGATATATGTAACAATTAACATGTCATGGCCGCCCAGAGTGAGAGAAATAATCGGATTCTTCTTCTCCCCTCATGCAGAACTAAACCCGTGGCTGTGTAACTTCACCTATGGAGATGTTCAGGACTTCTCGCAGCTGGCGCTGGACCCCAACCGCAACCAACTCATTGTCGGAGCCAGGTAACACTCATGTGTTTGTGCCTGCCCATCCATCCGTCCATGTGTCCATCCACCCATGAATACATCTGTCAATCCATCCATCCATTCATCCCTCATCCATCCATCCCTCCCTCATCCATCCATTCCTCATCTATCCATCCCTCCCTCATCCATCCATCCATCCCTCCCTCATCCATCCATTCCTCATCTATCCATCCTGTCCATCTATCCATCCATCCCTCATCCATTCCTCATGTATCCCTCCATCATATATTTACCTGTCCGTCTATCCATCCATCCAACCATGAATACATCTGTCAATCCATCCATTCCTCATCCATCCATTCCTCATCTATCCACCCTGTCCGTCTATGCATCCACCCATGAATACATCTGTCAATCCATCCATCCCTCATCCATCTATCTACGCATCATCCATGCATTGAACCATCCATCCCTCTTCCTACTTTCCTTTCACCCATCTCACCATCCCTCCATCTGTCCACCCATTGTATCCATCCATCTTCTACCTTCTATACAGGCATCCATCCATCCTGCCAGTCCATCCATCCATTCCTCTCCCTTTGATCAGTCCATCCATCTATCCATCCTTCCCTTCCTCTACCTTCTATACAACCATCCATCCATCCCTCCTGCGAGTCCATCCCTCCCTCCCTCATTCTTTCATTTTAGATTGTCTCTTCTATATCCTGTGTATGTTATCTGTATACTATGTCTATGTGAAGGAGGTGTGGGGTTGTCTTCCTGTCCGAGGACAGTGATCTCCGTCATCTACTTCCTATATGTTGATCTTCGTGTTGGAGGATGAGTCCGTCATGGGCATGTCCCAGGCGCGGCGGCCATTTTTTCGTTGTTATTTCCCGGGCCCGATAACAGATCTGTCCTGTGCGGTTGGATTTAATTGGCCGACGCTTCCTCCCGCGCTGCGGATACCTCGTCAGTGTGACAGTCTGTTGGCAGATATTCTTATTGCGATGCCATTGCGTTCCCTGCAGGAAAGTTCCGCTGTCATTGAACGCCATGTGCGTGTGCACGTGCGGCGGGGCCGGGGTGCTGATTGAGCATCTCTGGCCGCCTCGCGGTGCCAGCTGTACCTGCCTCCTGTAATACACCCGTAATGTTATTCGGTGCTGTCGGCGCTGAGCCAGCGAAGATTATCCCCCCCCTCCCCCCGATCCCACGAGCTGAGCGCCCGCCGTCTCTCGTGACTTCGCTTAATCACATAATCTGCACTTTGCTGAGTCAGCACAACGCGCCCTGTGATCGACGACGGAGAGCCGTACCACCTCCAGGACCGTGCCCGCTGGCATGATGGCAATTACTGGACGTGTCTGCGGGCCGTCGCTCATTGATTTGTCGGTTTAAAGACACTTCGGGGACTTCGGTGGAGAAAACATTTCAGCGTGTGAGGCGGAAAAAAACAATGACCTGCACGCGACTTAAAGTGGACCTGTCATTAAAATGTACACTTCGCATCCATCAGCCGGACACGTCTCAGCATTAGAAAATCACATTGTTATTTGGAGTAAAAACTATTTCTGTCATTTACCTCCCTCGCTTGTCATGTAGAAAAGTGCAGCCCGCACGTCACCTGAAGCCTGGGCACGGCTAGGCCAATGGCTGCTAGTGCCTTGTGGCTGTTTCATAATATTAGAGCTTTATATACTGTATGTATATATCATATATGGAAATAATAATTCTAACACTATAATAACAGTGACAGTGTGTGTGTGTGTGTGTGTGTGTGTGTATATATATATACACACTATATTGCCAAAAGTATTGGGACGCCTTTACACGCACAAAAACTCTAATGGCATCCCAGTCTTAGTCCGTAGGGTTCAGTATTGGGTTGGCTCCGCCCTTTGCCGCTATAACAGCTCCGCCCCTTTTCTGGGAAGGCGTTCACAAGGTTTAGGAGTGTGTCTATGGGAATGTTGGACCATTTGTGAGGTCAGGTACTGATGTTGGGGGAGGGGCTCGCAGTCTCTGCTCTCATTCATCCCAAAGGTGTTCTATGGGGTTGAGATCAGGACTCTGTGCGGCCAGTCACGTTCCCCCACCCCCAAACTCCCCCATCCGTGTCTTTATGGACCTTGCTTTGTGCGCTGGTGCGCAGTCATGTTGGAACAGGAAGGGGCCGTCCCCAAACTCCTCCCCCCAAACTTTGCACAATGCAGTCAGGCAAGTACCGTTCTCCTGGCAACCGCCAAACCCAGACACGTCCATCGGATTGCCAGACAGAGAAGCGTGATTGGTCACTCCAGAGAACACGTCTCCACTTCTCTAGAGTCCAGTGGCGGCGTGCTTTACACCACGGCACCCCACGCTTTGCATTGCACTTGGTGATGTGCGGCTTGGATGCAGCTGCTCGGCCATGGAGACCCATTCCATGAAGCTCTCTACGCACTGTTGTTGTGCCAATCTGAAGGCCGCATGAAGTTTGGAGGTCTGTAGCTATTGACTCTGCAGACAGTTGGCGACTTCTGCGCACTGTGCGCTTCAGCATGCGCTGACCCCGCTGTGTCATGTGACGTGGCCGACCACTTCCTGGCTGAGTTGCTGTTGTTCCCAGTTGCTTCCACTTTGTTATAATCCCAGTAACAGGTGACCGCGGAATATTTAGTAGCCGGGAAATGTCACGGAACACCTGAATCCAATGATTTGAAGAGGGAGGGGCCCAATACTTTTGGCAATATAGTGTATATATATATATTTATATATTGATATAATGAATTACATTGAGCTGATCACTTTCACACAACTGTCTGTAAGACTTTAAAAAAAAAGTTCTTCAAAGCCGACGACATTTCAGAATAAAATTTTAATTTTGTGCAGCAATGAATGATCACCACCTTCTATCATTATGCAAATTCTTCATCCCTTTCATGTGATCGCTGCCAGAGGATCGTAATGAGGTGGAGCCAAATAATCAGCCTGCGGACCTGTCAGTAACAATACAAGTCTCCAAGAATAAATCCCTGACATGTCACAATACACAGTAATAGGATCAGGAAAGCTCCGCCTCTTATCATTAAAAGCCGTCCTTGAGCTCCAATCAGTGACTCTGCCTAGGCTGAGATGATGTCATCAGTCTGCTGCAGGCAGGGGGATGCATTTCCTCGGTCTCCTCTCCCCCAGTGATCAGTCTGCTGCAACATTGTAACTTTGTTGTAAGTCACAAGGTGAGAGGCTGCAGCAGGGGCTGATCTGTGTCAGATCAGCCCCTGTGGCAGATGATGGCAGAGAAGCAGATGAAAGCATTGGCAGGGCAAGTGCTGTGATCGGTGAGAGGGCTTGATCACACCGTGTGCAGTGGCACATAGAACACAACTGTGCCGTTTGCTCCATAATGGAGAGGAGAAGTGGAAAGATACATCAGGTCTACAGTTGTTTTTTTCTGCGCTACAATGGAGCTCTTCTGAAGTCTCCACACTGGTGCACAGATATTACTAAAATGTCACTTTGTGACATTTCAATAAAGTTTAAAAAAAAAAAAGCTTTATAATGCCTTGCATTGTAAAAAAGCAAGGCACTGTCCCCCATCGCCAGCACCACCGCCCTACTTCCGGTGTTCTGTCGAAATGGCCAACTCGTCGAGATCTCCAACTCGTAACGTCGCATCCGTTAGAGATTGACGAGATGGCGCTAGTGCGCGCGCGCCAGCCCTGGCGTTTTTCCAACCCTCGTCGACTTGCCCTAAGTGCGCCGTTGCTTCCTCGCCATCCTCATCGAGTTCTCCAACTGGAGGACCGATATAGTGAGCGGCTCTGAGAAGTAATAAATATCTGATACATTGCTCAACCTGCTGCGCCTCACATGAAACAATGTATCAGTCACCTGACCTCTCAGGCTCCTCGCGGTTTGAATGAAATGCGCACATGCTGCAGTCACTAATCAGGCTGATAGGATCGTTCCGCGTCAAACAGATTGCGGCAGAGAATCGGATCGCGGCGTTCCTTCCCTAATTCCCGTTTTCCACTCTCTCCTCACCGGCAGATCAATAAGATGATTCACTGCTGAGTTCACGTCGGTATTTTTTTCTTTCGCTCTCGGCGGCCTCGCCGCCCCGGATCGCTCCATCGCGAGTTCACAGCCAGTCATGTAAAGACGTCTGATTAAAGCCAGCGCCTCACGCGGAGACAGGACGCCGGAGATCACAGCGCTCAAATTGCTCTGTAAAATATTCATCATCCCGAGGGGCTTGTTCCCGCTTTTATTATACATCACGTTAAACGCCGCGTCTTCGCGAATGATCAGCCGCACCGTTAATGCTGCATCTCAGCGACGCGGCGCCTCGTACGGATGAGGCCGCCAGGGGGGGAATTGCAGATCTGCCCCCCTTGTCGCAGAGGGCGAGCGCGTCTCGTATCTGTAGACGCGTCTTCCCTGTGACGGCATTCGTGCAGAAATTAGAGCGAGTCTCTGGTCGCCGCTGGCAACAGCGCAGTTATTCCTCAACGTACGGAAAATCTGAACAAGACATTTAAACGCCCCAAAAATGTATCAAGAATGGAGCAGCTGTGCACGGCAGCCAATCAGCTTCTCTCTTCAGTCTGTTCAGTTAAGATTTGAAAGTGAAAGAGAGAAGCTGATTGGTTGCCGTGCACTGCTGCTCCAGATTTGCTAAATTCCCCTCATTATGCGCATGCGCGCCTTCTAACGCCATGGTGTGAATGAGCCCTGAGACGGCCGTTATGTCAGTTACTTGATCGATTACCAATAACGCTAATATCGGCGGCCACACACGTAGCGATTGGTGATCGATCGAGAAACGAGCCATCGCAAACGCGCATTTCATCATTGATAGAAATATCGGACGACGCAACGCGCGCACATTATCGCTCCACGCTTTGTGGTCAGCAGAAAATATTGATCGAATACACGATCTATCCGCTATAAATCTGATTGATTCATTGACTAAAAATGATCCTTTAATTGATCTGCGTTGTGATCGGTTCTCAGGCAGATCGATCAGAAGCGATTGCCCAAATTCCACCGCGGCCAATCAAGTCTCATCCCAGGAAGAGCTCAGTGAATCGACTGAACGGAGAGACTTTGGTTGCTTCTAAGAAGAGTGTATGTATAAAGTCACTCGCACTCCAATAGAGTGACTTCCTCCGCGACGTCTCATGTGAAGGGGCGGCGGAATGCGGGCGGATTTGCAAAAAACATAAAACAGTCTGAACTCCCCCAAATGCCGGTTATTCTTCTCTGTGGATGGGTGGTGAAGATGATGAGATGTGATGTGAGGTGATGATGATGTGATGTCAGGTGGTGATGATGTGATGTGAGGTGATGATGATATGTGATATGATGATGGTGATGTGATGTCAGGTGGTGATTATGTGAGGTGATAATGACGATGGTTGTGATGTGAGGTGATGATGTGATGTCAGGTGATGATGATAGGTGATGATGTGATGTGAGGGGATGATGATGGTGGTGGTGACGATGTGATGTCAGGTGATGATGATGGTGGTGGTGATGATGATGGTGGTGGTGATGATGTGATGTCAGGTGGTGATGATGGTGGTGATGAGATGATGATATGTGATATATGATGTGATGATGGTGATGTGATGTCAGGTGGTGATGATGGTGATGTGATGATATGATGATGATGATGTGATGTCAGGTGATGATGATGGTGATGTCAGGTGGTGATGATGGTGGTGGTGATGTGATGATATGATGATGATGATGTGATGTCAGGTGATGATGATGTGATGATATGATGATGGTGATGTGATGTCAGGTGATGATGATGGTGATGTCAGGTGATGATGATGGTGATGTGATGTCAGGTGGTGATGATGGTGGTGGTGATGATGTGATGATGATGTGATGATATGATGATGGTGATGTGATGTCAGGTGGTGATGTGATGTCAGGTGATGATGATAGGTGAGGTGATGATGTGATGTCAGGTGGTGATGATGGTGATGTGATGTCAGGTGATGATGATGGTGATGTGATGTCAGGTGATGATGATGGTGATGTGATGTCAGGTGGTGATGATAGGTGAGGTGATGATGGTGATGTGATGTCAGGTGGTGATGTGATGTCAGGTGATGATGATAGGTGAGGTGATGATGTGATGTCAGGTGGTGATGTGATGTCAGGTGATGATGATAGGTGAGATGGTGATGTGATGTCAGGTGGTGATGATGGTGATGTGATGTCAGGTGGTGATGGTGGTGAGGTGATGTCAGGTGGTGATGATGGTGAGGTGATGTCAGGTGGTGATGATGGTGATGTGATGTCAGGTGGTGATGGTGATGTGATGTCAGGTGATGATGATGGTGATGTCAGGTGGTGATGATGGTGATGTGATGTCAGGTGATGATGATGGTGATGTCAGGTGGTGATGATGGTGATGTGATGTCGGGGTGAATGATTTGGGTTCTTGCAGGTAATTGATTTTTCCGTCTCTCACACTTGTGTTCTATTTTGTCTGTTGCAGGAACTTCCTCTTCCGGCTCAGTCTCTTCAACATCTCCCTCGTGCAGGTAAGTGCGCGCTCACCCGGCCGCTCTCTTGTGTAAACTTTGTCTTCAGCCGCAGGAAAAGTGTTTCTGAAAATAAAGTGATTTGCAAATATTTGGCTCCGGTTAATGCCGACGGTGAGACCAGCTTTGCATGAGCTTCAGGCGTGTGATTGTTCCATTGAGGTATATCGGACATCCATCCCTCTGCCTTCCATCCATCCCTCTGCCTTCCATCCATCCCTCTTCCATCCATCCCTCTGCCTTCCATCCATCCCTCTGCCTTCCATCCATCCCTCTGCCTTCCATCCATCCCTCTGCCTTCCATCAATCCCTCTTCCATCCATCCCTCTGCCTTCCATCCATCCCTCTGCCTTCCATCCATCCCTCTGCCTTCCATCAATCCCTCTGCCTTCCATCCCTCTGCCTTCCATCCATCAGGCCTTCCATCCCTCTGCCTTCCATCCATCCCTCTGCCTTCCATCCCTCTGCCTTCCATCCATCAGGCCTTCCAACCCTCTGCCTTCCATCCCATTTAATTACATCTATCCGTCAGTTCGTCTATTTACCATTACTTCTTCTTTCCATCAATCTATCCATTTCTTTTCCTTCAGTCTATACAAGGATCTCATCATCCCTCTTCCTTCAATCAGTCCATCCATCCCTCTGCCTTCCATCCATCCCTCTTCCTTCCATCCATCCCTCTTCCTTCAATCAGTCCATCCATCCCTCTGCCTTCCATCCATCCCTCTTCCTTCCATCCATCCCTCTTCCATCCATCCCTCTTCCTTCAATCAGTCCATCCATCCATCTATTTATTGATCCATCCATCCATCTATTTGTCAATCCTTTCATCTATTTCCCTCTTCCTTTGATCAGTCCACCCATCTCCTTCTTTTGATCAACCCATGAATTCACCCATCGATCTTTCTTCCCTCAGTCCATCCATCCATCCCTCTTCCTTCCATCCATCCCTCTGCCTTCCACCCATCCCTCTACCTTCAAACATTCCATCTTTGATCAGTCCATCCAAGCATGCACCCATCTGTCCCTCTTCCATCAGTCAGTCCATCCATCCATGCACCCATCTTCACTCAGTATGTCCGAGCTTCCCTCTTCCTTCCATGCATCCACTTGTTTACCAGGGACCCAAAATATACTGTAAGAGAGGAAATGCAAACAAAGCTAATAAACTTTCTCAAAGCTCTGTACACTGTGCCAGGAAATGGGGGGAGGGGTTGAATTCTGCCACTGCAGGGTTTGTAGTCTCCTCGTGCCAGTTTTTAGTGACTGTTTCACTGACAGGTTCTCTTTACATTGTGTCTCAGAGGTTGGCTGCCCGTTGCTGTGTCCTTTGCTTGCTCTGATTCCTGTATACTTCTCCTCCTCTCCTCGATCTCACCTCCGGCGCCATCTACCCTTCATGTGTCTCTTCTGCCTCCCGTCCGCCCTGACAGGAGACACCGTGTTTCCCCGAAAATAAGACACTGTCTTATATTTTTGGGGGCTCAAAAGAACACACACGGTCTTATTTTCGGGGTAGGTCTTATTTTTTTTTTTTTATGTACAACAATCCGCACGTATTCATGTAGAAAAATATGGTGATCAGGGCAATCAGGGGGCGCCGCACCTTTCCAAGAGCAATTTGGTAACCAATCGCTGGCCAGAATGAGCAAAGCGCGCTTTCACTATGGATTCCTCACAGGCGGAGCGCATTTGGTATCACTCCGCCTGTGACAGGAGGCGGGGCTATAGAGGAGGCATCGGCTTATGCGGCTCTGCTCCCTCCGGTGCCGCCTCGCTTCCTCTAGCGCCGGCTTCGTTGGCACCGCTGATTCTCTCCCGCGGCTCTTCAGGTTCCCCCTTATGCCACCACCGGCCCTGGGAATGGTCACAGCTAGGTCTTATTTTCAGGGTAGGTCTTATATTTGAGCAATTCCCAAAAATGGTGCTAGGTCTTATTTTCGGGGAAACAGGGTAGTTGTTCCCTTTTAAAATAACATTCTACATCCTCCCCAATAGTCACAGCCGTGCTCCTAATTCGAGTATCGCGCGTGACCATGAGTGGTGGCATTTGTTGTCACAAACCTGAATGTCCCAGTTTGAGGAATCCCTCTGCTATGGAGAAAAGGTTGGGATCGGAGTACTGCAGGTTTTCTGTTTTTGGCCAGATATTGAGCTTTAGCAGCTTGGTGAAGGTAGGGAGGATCCCCTGGTCATCCTTCACCTGCAGATTTTCTCCTGTGCTGCCCCTCGTTCATGGATCTCCTCACATCATTGGACTCCCTCCCAGCTTTACGTCCTTCAGCTGCTGTTGCCTCCCAGCTAACCCGACGTTCCAACCTTGGCCAGTGGACGTCTTTAGTCCTACTCGACCAATCTGCAGCCGGTTGTAGACATCAGAGCTCGGTCACATGCGCTGGTATTAGCCAACTGCCTAAAAATATCTCCGAACCGCCTTCAGGTATTATCCCGTACAGTCAGATCACCTGAAGTACATGTTTTATGCTACGGGAGGGGAAGGGCTTGTAGGCTTTTCTGGAATTTGATGAATAAGATTTTTCGGCCTGTACAATCAATGTTTTATTGCTAGAAGGGTCATTAGATCGTCACATGATTGGCCGTGATCCTCCAGGGGCTGTGATCCTGTATGGGCCATTATCCTGCATGGGTTGTGATCCTGCATGGGTTGTGATCGTGCATGGGTTGTGATCCTGCATGGGTAGTGATCCTGCATGGGTTGTGATTCCTGCATGGGTTGTGATCCTGCATGGGTTGTGATCCTGCATGGGTTGTGATCCTGCATGGGTTGTGATCCTGCATGGGTTGTGATCCTGCATGGGTTGTGATCCTGCATGGGTTGTGATCCTGCATGGGTTGTGATCCTGCATGGGTTGTGATCCTGCATGGGTTGTGATCCTGCATGGGTTGTGATCCTGCATGGGTTGTGATCCTGCATGGGTTGTGATCCTGCATGGGTTGTGATCCTGCATGGGTTGTGATCCTGCATGGGTTGTGATCCTGCATGGGTTGTGATCCTGCATGGGTTGTGATCCTGCATGGGTTGTGATCCTGCATGGGTTGTGATCCTGCATGGGTTGTGATCCTGCATGGGTTGTGATCCTGCATGGGTTGTGATCCTGCATGGGTTGTGATCCTGCATGGGTTGTGATCCTGCATGGGTTGTGATCCTGCATGGGTTGTGATCCTGCATGGGTTGTGATCCTGCATGGGTTGTGATCCTGCATGGGTTGTGATCCTGCATGGGTTGTGATCCTGCATGGGTTGTGATCCTGCATGGGTTGTGATCCTGCATGGGTTGTGATCCTGCATGGGTTGTGATCCTGCATGGGTTGTGATCCTGCATGGGTTGTGATCCTGCATGGGTTGTGATCCTGCATGGGTTGTGATCCTGCATGGGTTGTGATCCTGCATGGGTTGTGATCCTGCATGGGTTGTGATCCTGCATGGGTTGTGATCCTGCATGGGTTGTGATCCTGCATGGGTTGTGATCCTGCATGGGTTGTGATCCTGCATGGGTTGTGATCCTGCATGGGTTGTGATCCTGCATGGGTTGTGATCCTGCATGGGTTGTGATCCTGCATGGGTTGTGATCCTGCATGGGTTGTGATCCTGCATGGGTTGTGATCCTGCATGGGTTGTGATCCTGCATGGGTTGTGATCCTGCATGGGTTGTGATCCTGCATGGGTTGTGATCCTGCATGGGTTGTGATCCTGCATGGGTTGTGATCCTGCATGGGTTGTGATCCTGCATGGGTTGTGATCCTGCATGGGTTGTGATCCTGCATGGGTTGTGATCCTGCATGGGTTGTGATCCTGCATGGGTTGTGATCCTGCATGGGTTGTGATCCTGCATGGGTTGTGATCCTGCATGGGTTGTGATCCTGCATGGGTTGTGATCCTGCATGGGTTGTGATCCTGCATGGGTTGTGATCCTGCATGGGTTGTGATCCTGCATGGGTTGTGATCCTGCATGGGTTGTGATCCTGCATGGGTTGTGATCCTGCATGGGTTGTGATCCTGCATGGGTTGTGATCCTGCATGGGTTGTGATCCTGCATGGGTTGTGATCCTGCATGGGTTGTGATCCTGCATGGGTTGTGATCCTGCATGGGTTGTGATCCTGCATGGGTTGTGATCCTGCATGGGTTGTGATCCTGCATGGGTTGTGATCCTGCATGGGTTGTGATCCTGCATGGGTTGTGATCCTGCATGGGTTGTGATCCTGCATGGGTTGTGATCCTGCATGGGTTGTGATCCTGCATGGGTTGTGATCCTGCATGGGTTGTGATCCTGCATGGGTTGTGATCCTGCATGGGTTGTGATCCTGCATGGGTTGTGATCCTGCATGGGTTGTGATCCTGCATGGGTTGTGATCCTGCATGGGTTGTGATCCTGCATGGGTTGTGATCCTGCATGGGTTGTGATCCTGCATGGGTTGTGATCCTGCATGGGTTGTGATCCTGCATGGGTTGTGATCCTGCATGGGTTGTGATCCTGCATGGGTTGTGATCCTGCATGGGTTGTGATCCTGCATGGGTTGTGATCCTGCATGGGTTGTGATCCTGCATGGGTTGTGATCCTGCATGGGTTGTGATCCTGCATGGGTTGTGATCCTGCATGGGTTGTGATCCTGCATGGGTTGTGATCCTGCATGGGTTGTGATCCTGCATGGGTTGTGATCCTGCATGGGTTGTGATCCTGCATGGGTTGTGATCCTGCATGGGTTGTGATCCTGCATGGGTTGTGATCCTGCATGGGTTGTGATCCTGCATGGGTTGTGATCCTGCATGGGTTGTGATCCTGCATGGGTTGTGATCCTGCATGGGTTGTGATCCTGCATGGGTTGTGATCCTGCATGGGTTGTGATCCTGCATGGGTTGTGATCCTGCATGGGTTGTGATCCTGCATGGGTTGTGATCCTGCATGGGTTGTGATCCTGCATGGGTTGTGATCCTGCATGGGTTGTGATCCTGCATGGGTTGTGATCCTGCATGGGTTGTGATCCTGCATGGGTTGTGATCCTGCATGGGTTGTGATCCTGCATGGGTTGTGATCCTGCATGGGTTGTGATCCTGCATGGGTTGTGATCCTGCATGGGTTGTGATCCTGCATGGGTTGTGATCCTGCATGGGTTGTGATCCTGCATGGGTTGTGATCCTGCATGGGTTGTGATCCTGCATGGGTTGTGATCCTGCATGGGTTGTGATCCTGCATGGGTTGTGATCCTGCATGGGTTGTGATCCTGCATGGGTTGTGATCCTGCATGGGTTGTGATCCTGCATGGGTTGTGATCCTGCATGGGTTGTGATCCTGCATGGGTTGTGATCCTGCATGGGTTGTGATCCTGCATGGGTTGTGATCCTGCATGGGTTGTGATCCTGCATGGGTTGTGATCCTGCATGGGTTGTGATCCTGCATGGGTTGTGATCCTGCATGGGTTGTGATCCTGCATGGGTTGTGATCCTGCATGGGTTGTGATCCTGCATGGGTTGTGATCCTGCATGGGTTGTGATCCTGCATGGGTTGTGATCCTGCATGGGTTGTGATCCTGCATGGGTTGTGATCCTGCATGGGTTGTGATCCTGCATGGGTTGTGATCCTGCATGGGTTGTGATCCTGCATGGGTTGTGATCCTGCATGGGTTGTGATCCTGCATGGGTTGTGATCCTGCATGGGTTGTGATCCTGCATGGGTTGTGATCCTGCATGGGTTGTGATCCTGCATGGGTTGTGATCCTGCATGGGTTGTGATCCTGCATGGGTTGTGATCCTGCATGGGTTGTGATCCTGCATGGGTTGTGATCCTGCATGGGTTGTGATCCTGCATGGGTTGTGATCCTGCATGGGTTGTGATCCTGCATGGGTTGTGATCCTGCATGGGTTGTGATCCTGCATGGGTTGTGATCGTGCATGGGTTGTGATCCTGCATGGGTAGTGATCCTGCATGGGTTGTGATTCCTGCATGGGTTGTGATCCTGCATGGGTTGTGATCCTGCATGGGTTGTGATCCTGCATGGGTTGTGATTCCTGCATGGGTTGTGATTCCTGCATGGGTTGTGATTCCTGCATGGGTTGTGATTCCTGCATGGGTTGTGATCCTGTATGGGTTGTGATCATCTATTGGCTGTTGCGATCCATTGGCTGTTGCGAGCCATTGACTGTTGCGATCCATCGGCTGTTGCTATTCATCGACTGTTGCGATCCATCGGCTGTTGCGATCCATCGGCTGTTGCGATCCATCGGCTGTTGCGATCATGTATGGGCTGATTCCTGTTACAGTAACATTGTCCCGACCTGTTACAATGTTACAATTTCTTGAAGTTGCTCAACACACAAGTGTGCAATCTCTAGTGTAGAATGAAGGATAACGGCTGTGAGAATACAACTACAGATTCGGATTGCACAGTGCCGATTACCGCCAAATAGAACAGTACGTATAGACTTGTGCAATCACTCTACACATGTTCAAATCAAATCTCCCACTTGGGTCCCTGGGATTGGATTGGTTTGGGGTTCATGTGACTGCAGGCAGATATTGGTACAGTTTGGTGTTCACATTATTTGATTGTACAATCCTATTGGAAGATGTGTGGCTGGCATTAGTGGCAGACTCCCATAAGTCAGCCGGTCCCTCTCTTGTAACCTAATCCTTAATTCCATCCGGAAAGTCGTCCTAGTCGTGTTCTGTAAATTCCGGCGACGCATTCGGTTGCCATGCGCTCTTCTCCTAATTTTGTTCTGTTTTCCATTTTTATTCATTAGAACTCAGATAACCCCCCCTCCCCCTCCCCCCAACACAGCGGCCACCGAGGGCGCTTCTTATAATAGGCTCATCACTAATTGGCCCGGGAAGATTAAGAGAGGCTCGCGGCCTTCCTGATAAATACGTTTCAGGCCTTCGGCGCGCCGCGGAGATCGAAACGAGCGCCCCTTTGAAATAACTCTCTTCCCTGAGCCAACACGTCAGGTGGAAACCAGCGTTAAAGGGCCGGCGGCCTATTGCATGGCACGGCATTGACTCCTCGGTGCCCGGCGGGAACAGGTCAGAGTTCCAGCACAACGCGCAGCACGCCGATGCCTTATCCGCGGCTGGCGAGAACAATTCGATCGGGACTGCGGGAGATATAAAGAGCGATAGCGGCCTCGGGGGTCGAGCGGATTGTGCTTTTGCATCTGAAGAGCTGCCTGACCTCGGCGTTCCTGAAATAAATCCGCCTATAGATCCTCTGCGAGGCCGATGTGTAAACATTGTGCCGGATGGTGGGAACCGGCAGCAAACAAGCCGCAAATCCTCTCCCAGAAAACAGATCTTCAGATCTTTGTCCTCCTGTGTGCCGCCGCGCATACATATGCAGGGATTTATACGTTCCCCCGGATCTGTACGCACACACCGCGCTGCGAATTGTCATTCCGCGTATTCATTACATTGATAAACGTATGTATAAAGCCATGCCGGAGGGAATTCAGTCGGCACATATTTAGTGCCGTCACCGCGGTGCCGATCTGAGAGTCATTATTGATGTGACATTGTTACATGTTGTGTTGTCTCATATGTTCACGACCCTTCCCCTGTTTGGGCTACAGATAAGATCGGTTTGCACATGGAAAGCTTTATTTGTCTTTCCAGAAGAACAAACATGTGATGACTTGTAGCACACATACAATATCTCGTGTTTCAGGTTTCTAAACATGTGACGTAGAGGAAGCCGGTATTACTTATCATAGATCTTCTTTTTCAAGTCGGAGTTCTTTTGTTTTTGTAAACATCTCCAGAGGGAGAATATAAGATCAGGAGCACAGAAACTTCACGCTGGCGGTCCTCTGTCTGCGGCCCGGGGTAGTTGTTTCCCTTAGAGAGAGGGGCTGATTCTCAGGAGGCTTTTCACGGCTCTGACCCCTCCCCCTCCCCCGCCCCCCCTCGCCTCATTTCATCTTGTGAGCAAATGCTTTTGTTTGTTTCATAAGAAATGTTTTTCATGTTTGCTGCACCATGAAGGATTATTCTGCTACTTTGTTTCTTTTTGTTTACTATCACGCGGAGCTCCCACCGCTCTCCTATTCTTCCCTTTGCATTGTTCTAGTTTAGTATCAGTGGCTCTATATTTAGTTGTTGGACACTGCGTCCGCCATTCGTTTTCTTCTATCTACGTGAGATCTTTTTCATTATATGCACAAATTACTATTATCCTTGGAGTTTCTTCACTGCCTCAGGATTCTTTTTGTCTACATTGTAGCATAAAATTCAACTATAAACACAACATTTACAATCGTGTTTCAGTTCAGGTTTAGTAGTTGTATGTGATGCATTGTATCCTGCATGAGCAGCCTACGGCGTGACCGTTTGTGTGTGTGCCCCCAGGGCCGGATTTGCCACGCGGCCACCGAGGCCCGGCCTCGGGGCGGCAGGGAGCGGAGGGGCGTGGAATCTCCCGACGCCAAGGGCATGCAGTTCCGGGCGCCGGGCGGTAAGTTGGTTTCTACATTTAGCCCTGCTTTGGGATTCTCCCCCCGCCGCCATGTACCTCTCTTCACCGGCCAGAGATCCTCGGGATGGAGAGCGGGGAGCAGAGCAGAGAACGTCCGTTCTCCGCTCTGTGTATTCAGTAAGAGTGGAGATAGCCTTGCTGTCACAGGAGTTCCAGCACAGTGTTTTGTCACTTCCAAATGCCTATCACACAGGGGCTTTTTTAGCAGGTGAGGGGGGGCGTGTCTGCGGTGCCATTGACATGAATGGCAACGCCACGCCCCCTCCCTTCCCAGAACGTGGCCCGGCCTGATCTATGCGATCCGGTGCATTCCGGGCTCGGACCGCTCCTGGAACGCACTAGATATGCTGTGACTGGGCCCTTAAAGAAAAGATTTAGTCAGGTGCATTTCTCATGGCTCAAAAATGCGCGGCAAGGCTCCATTCGCTCATAGCGGCACAAAAACGCGCAAACGTTACTATTATTACGATAGCCGGTACGTGTAGAATCCACCCAGAAAAATTGCGCTTGGACTTTTTTGCAGGACGCTCGTTTTCCTACCGCGTGGGCGCCACTCTAGTGTGAACAACACACATTGTAAAGCATTATTTTTTTTGTACAGTGCGTTTTTGCGCGTACCAATAGGCGCAGAAAACCGCTAATGTGAGAATGGAGCCTTAGGGCCCATTGCAAACGTAACGCACAGATGTGAGGAAAAAACACTTTAAAGGAGAACTATGAGGCGAGTGAAAATCACTCATCCTCATAGTTCGAGCCGACGTGTGACAATGAGACTGTCACAGGTCGGCTCAATAGATCGGGAAGTGAGCGAACACATACCGGCGCTCGCGCACTTCTCGATCATGTCCCTGCAGAGAGCCGTGACTGTCGCTCTGATCCTCCAGCGCTGACTGGTAGAACGGACTGGGAGGGGGCGGGCACAGCTGGCTCTGCCTCTAGATAGGCAGAGCCAGCTGTCACTCACGCAGCTGGGTGGATCTCAACAGTAATGTCGGGATCCGCTCCGGCTGCGGCGTCTCAGTATACCGCGAGCTGTAGCTCCCTATATACTGAGCCTAGGGTGATGGGAGGACGCTAGTTTGTCCTCCCGTGACCCTGAGGAGAACTATGGGGAAAAGCACTGACCACATAGTTCTCCTTTAAATGTGAATGGACCTTTAAAGATCTGCAGTCTGCTCCCTTTGTACGGTTCTATGGAGCTTCTGATAGATTGCGCCGCTCACAGTTGAACGGCGACCTCAGAATTCCGCATTGTTTTGTTCTGCAGGAAACTGGCGTCAGCTTCTTCGGCGCGTCCGTCTGAGCGCTTCGCAATCGCTCGGAAGAAATTTGCATGTGATTGAGGTTTGACCTGCGTGACCTAACGATCTGCGGCTGGGAATCACGGGGATTGTCGTCGGGAACATTGAGAAGCCACCGGCCGGCTAACAAGATCATTTCTCACACTGACAGCGCCGCGCTCGTCGCCTCTCTCATATTGTGAAGCTGCGCCGCCGCGACAGGCAGGGACAGGTCCAGAGAACCCGGCAACGTGTACAGCGCGTCCCCCCAGACTTAGATCTCTCTGCGTCACACTCCCCACCCCCACCCCCAGCCAGGTGACCGGCAGGGCGAGCGAGTCGGGACATGAGGGACCCGAATAACAATTCTCCAGACGCGGGTCAGACATTCCTGAGACGGGACGCACGACGCGGAGAAATCAGAGATTCCCGCCATCGCTACAGAGAGGCGTCAGATCTGAAGAGATTTCTTTTTTGTTTCGTTACAAAGAATCTTTTTTTAATCTTCAAATAGAAAAAAAACGAATGTAACAAATGTAACAATGATTGTGATGTCACAGCGAGAGGAAAAAAGGATTCACAGAATTGTTCATTTCGGGTTTTTTTACCTTAATTTACAATTTCTTTGTATTCTTTTATCATTAGAGACAAATTGGGAGTGATGAGTGATTGGTCCCTTCAGATTTCCCCCCTTCCCAAAAAAACTGCCTTTGTGACCCCCCCTGAAATCTGTGACCACAATGGAGTGTATCTGGACTTCAGGAAAACCGAATGATTCTGTCTGTCAGTCCCTTTTTCAGGAAGGTCTTATGTTCAGGCTCTTCCTGTTTATAGGGTGAGTGACCATGCTCTGTCAACACGTCCTGTTCTAGCGTGACAACTCTGTCCCTGTCTCACAATTGTCCACCTGCGTTGTCACCTTGTCACACGGGCTTTACGGTGGAGACTACAATTTTCCATTTCAACACACATTACACAGACATGGTCCACTGTTGTCGGCTTTAGGAAAAACCCGCCTTGAGAAATGCCATGGCAGCCATCGCTGGAGTGCATGTACACAGGAGGTGGCTGCGGGAGATAAGCTGCATTGAGATGCAACAAAGGATTATTGTTTATGATACGCAGAGCAAACGAAATGTTATTCACTTGGGGTTTACATCTACTTTTCAGTGGTTTGTCATAAATATAAACACTTCTGGTCCTATTGCTCTGGAGGAATTGCTGCCCGGCCTCAGTAAACATTGTCAATCATATTTGACAGTATCGGCCTCCAATCTGTGTAGAGAGGCCCCTACAGGCAGCCCCC
>NW_017306588.1:214378-215019 GCF_000935625.1 Nanorana parkeri
GAATCGATCGCGTGGTGAATTTCGCAAGCTCGCTCTGACCCGTATCTCTGTAAAGTTCATGGAGGTTCAGTCCGGGGGGGTCAAAGGTCACTCCGCGGTTCCTGCCCATCAATAGATTGAGGATCATTGGGAGAGGTTCGGCTGGTGGGAAACGGCGATTGCACGGCGATCCGTCTATGGGTCTGCGGCGCCTTCATAAACCGTCGTGCCGGAGCCGATTGGGAATAAAAAAAAAAAAACGCTTCATTGTTTTCACCCGAAATGTCTGATTCCTTCAGCTGATGATACTTCTCTGCGTCAATGGGATGTCGGGGCTGCCGGAGAAACTCCGATTATTTGTTGTCCCCTTGTTAGGTGGAGCAATTACCAGCAAAGAGTTAAATTGTCACTGAGGGCCCCATTCACATCAAACCGCGCCGTGGTAACGCAAAGGGAACAGATAAGATCTAGTTAACCCTTCGTTTACTCTAATCAGCAAGACTATTTCAGGAGAGGGGAGTTATAGAGGAAGGGGCAGAGTCCTCCAGCAGAGCAGAGTATTTCAGGAGAGGAGAGTTATAGAGGAAGGAGCAGAGTCCTCCAGCACAGCAGAGTATTTCAGGAGAGGAGAGTTATAGAGGAAGGAGCAGAGTCCTCCAGCA
>NW_017306588.1:215047-216943 GCF_000935625.1 Nanorana parkeri
AGAATTGAAGAGAATTTATTAAAAAATGAGTTTTGCTCTAATGAAGAAATCTCGCGGGCGTCGGATCCGAGGTCTGAGGGGCTTATTATTGGAATGTTAATGAGTTTCCCCCCCCGATGAATGAATGAATTGGTCCCTTTGTTGTATGAAGGTATTTACTATCGGGGTGGGAAGAGTCCCCACCCCCCCACCGCCCCTCACTTTTTATCTCTGCTCTGGAATCGCATTATCTGACCGCGCCAGCTGGACCATCTGGAAGCGACGTTAGGCGAGGACTTTATTCCCATTATGAGCCGCCATTTACCAAATAGATTCAGTCTATGATGGGAAGCGTCCCAGCATGCCCTGTGTGCCGCCAAGCCGTTTCTGGCCAAAGTCGCATGAGAGCGCCCGCCGTCTGCCAGTGCCGGCCACAGATTGTGGGACAATGCGGATAAAATTTCCACCTGCAGGGCCACATCTAGACTATGGGGTAGAACTGTGTGTGAAGGAGATTGAGTTCCGGGGTCTGTACACCCGCTGTGCCCATTATGAGGAGCTCCCCCCATCCCTGTGCTGAGTTCCCGGGTCTGTACACCCGCTGTGCCCATTATGAGGAGCTCCCCCCATCCCTGTGCTGAGTTCCCGGGTCTGTACACCCGCTGTGCCCATTATGAGGAGCTCCCCCCATCTCTGTGCTGAGCTCCCGGGTCTGCTCATCATTTCTGATTTCCTCCAGCCTTAGGACACAGGCCTATAGATGTCTATGGGGCTGCACTGCGTAGGTGTCGATGATGTTGAAGACCTGGAAGGGTTGAGCTGGGGATTACCCGACCACGTGAGGCAATAATTGTAATATTAATAACATCACATGACGATGGATTTCGGATTCTTGCTCTCGGCGTTCTCGGATATAATTGGTAAAATGGGGATATTTCTCACCGGTTGGCGTCTGGAGGTCGTCCTGTGTGATCTTCGCACGGAGACTCGCCATCAGATAATAGTTGTCATTGGTCGGAATTTTCCATAGTGAAGGTTTCTGCCTCTTTATATGGATCCATGAGATGACGTTCTCCGATACACTGTGTGATTCCCGGAGTGTAACGCCTGCCATGATTTTTGTCTTTCAGGTGTCAGAGTGGAGTTCGGATGAAGACACCCGGCGGTCCTGTCAGAGTAAAGGGAAGACGGAGGTAAGATTTGGCTCGGCGCTGAACGCGGTCTCTGTCCTGCGTCCTCTCTAGGGTTGACCGTCAATGTGCGTGTGACCGCCAATGTGTGTGACCGCCAATGTGTGTGACCGCCAATGTGTGTGACCGCCTTGGTGTAAGACCGATGGATTTCTGATCCTTGTCATTGTTAATACTAATTCTTGTATCTGCATTCATAAGAAAAGTCCGGTGGAAACATTCGATACTATCGGGTCATTGTGACAAAATTCCATTTTGCTTTTAACCCCTTCATGACTGAGGCCTTTCTTAAAATTTTTTGCACCCATGTTATATTCCACATTTTAGGCCTGAAAATGACTTAAAACCCCCCAACATTATATATTTTCTGAATGCCAAGACCCTATAGAATAAAATGGTGGTAGTTGCAAATGTTTATGTTGTGCAATATTAGCGCAACTCCTTATTAAACCCCAACATTTAGTGAAAAATGTAATTAAATGCCCCAAAACACAACAAAATACCAATTTTTTAAATGAAATATAAAAGATGAGGTTACAACGAGTAAAACGATACCCAACGTGCCCAGGTTACAAATTGCGTGCGTCCGTGAAACGGCGAACAACTGCAGTAGCCCAAAAAGTCCATAGAAGACGCTTTAAAAGCCCCCACAGGTCATCAATTTAGAGATACCCCAAAATACTGGCCCTAGAATGATTGTTCTCACTCCGGCGTGCGCGGCGATACC
>NW_017306588.1:217798-224575 GCF_000935625.1 Nanorana parkeri
CGGCGGCGGTGTCCGGCGGGGGGGGGGCGGCCCCTTCTACGGGACACAGGAGCGATCTGGTGACAGGTAAGTCGCCAGAATCGCTTCTGTTGTAAAGCCGACAGTCGTTTAAACAGCCCCGATGCTGGCGACGTACACTGTACATCGTCAGTCACGAAGGGGTTAACATTCCATCTTGGAACGGATGGAGTTCTCCAAATGAAAACCAAAAACCAACGAGAAAGAAAATCTCCATCCCGCTCCTTGGAGTGTTTTTGTAACTACAGTTGAGAATGAAGATCAATATGACCCCTGAGAACCGAAAGTGACCCCAGAAAACCCTGAAGAGATGAGTCTTAAGGGATCGCCTAAAGGCAGTCAGTGTGGGAGATAGACGGACAGGTTGGGGTAAATGTATGGAACACCATACAGAGTATACACCCCCCACCTCACTGGCCTTCATGAGCACCATATAGAGTATACACCCCCCACCTCACTGGCCTTCATGGGGCACCATATAGAGTATACACCCCCACCTCATCGGCTATCATGGGACACCATACAGAACCCCCCACCTCACCGGCCTTCATGGGACACCATATAGAGTATACACCCCCACCTCACCGGCCTTCATGGGACCCCATATAGAGTATACACCCCCCACCTCACCGGCCTTCATGGGACCCCATGTAGAGTATACACCCCCACCTCACCGGCCTTCATGGGACACCTTGCAGAGTATACACCCCTCGCCGTCCTTCATGGGACACCATACAGAGTATACACCCCCCACCTCACCAGCCTTCATTGGGCACCATATAGAGTATACACACCCCACCTCACCGCTCTTCATGGGACACCATACAGAGTATACACCCCCCACCTCACCGGCCTTCATGGGACACCTTGCAGAGTATACACCCCTCGCCGTCCTTCATGGGACACCATATAGAGTATACCCCCCCCACCTCACCGGCCTTCATGGGGCACCATAGAGAGTATACCCCCCCCACCTCACCGGCCTTCATGGGGCACCATAGAGAGTATACCCCCCCCACCTCACCGGCCTTCATGGGGCACCATAGAGAGTATACCCCCCCCACCTCACCGGCCTTCATGGGGCACCATAGAGAGTATACCCCCCCCACCTCACCGGCCTTCATGGGGCACCATAGAGAGTATACCCCCCCCACCTCACCGGCCTTCATGGGGCACCATAGAGAGTATACCCCCCCCACCTCACCGGCCTTCATGGGGCACCATAGAGAGTATACCCCCCCCACCTCACCGGCCTTCATGGGGCACCATAGAGAGTATACCCCCCCCACCTCACCGGCCTTCATGGGGCACCATAGAGAGTATACCCCCCCCACCTCACCGGCCTTCATGGGGCACCATAGAGAGTATACCCCCCCCACCTCACCGGCCTTCATGGGGCACCATAGAGAGTATACCCCCCCCACCTCACCGGCCTTCATGGGGCACCATAGAGAGTATACCCCCCCCACCTCACCGGCCTTCATGGGGCACCATAGAGAGTATACCCCCCCCACCTCACCGGCCTTCATGGGGCACCATAGAGAGTATACCCCCCCCACCTCACCGGCCTTCATGGGGCACCATAGAGAGTATACCCCCCCCACCTCACCGGCCTTCATGGGGCACCATAGAGAGTATACCCCCCCCACCTCACCGGCCTTCATGGGGCACCATAGAGAGTATACCCCCCCCACCTCACCGGCCTTCATGGGGCACCATAGAGAGTATACCCCCCCCACCTCACCGGCCTTCATGGGGCACCATAGAGAGTATACCCCCCCCACCTCACCGGCCTTCATGGGGCACCATAGAGAGTATACCCCCCCCACCTCACCGGCCTTCATGGGGCACCATAGAGAGTATACCCCCCCCACCTCACCGGCCTTCATGGGGCACCATAGAGAGTATACCCCCCCCACCTCACCGGCCTTCATGGGGCACCATAGAGAGTATACCCCCCCCACCTCACCGGCCTTCATGGGGCACCATAGAGAGTATACCCCCCCCACCTCACCGGCCTTCATGGGGCACCATAGAGAGTATACCCCCCCCACCTCACCGGCCTTCATGGGGCACCATAGAGAGTATACCCCCCCCACCTCACCGGCCTTCATGGGGCACCATAGAGAGTATACCCCCCCCACCTCACCGGCCTTCATGGGGCACCATAGAGAGTATACCCCCCCCACCTCACCGGCCTTCATGGGGCACCATAGAGAGTATACCCCCCCCACCTCACCGGCCTTCATGGGGCACCATAGAGAGTATACCCCCCCCACCTCACCGGCCTTCATGGGGCACCATAGAGAGTATACCCCCCCCACCTCACCGGCCTTCATGGGGCACCATAGAGAGTATACCCCCCCCACCTCACCGGCCTTCATGGGGCACCATAGAGAGTATACCCCCCCCACCTCACCGGCCTTCATGGGGCACCATAGAGAGTATACCCCCCCCACCTCACCGGCCTTCATGGGGCACCATAGAGAGTATACCCCCCCCACCTCACCGGCCTTCATGGGGCACCATAGAGAGTATACCCCCCCCACCTCACCGGCCTTCATGGGGCACCATAGAGAGTATACCCCCCCCACCTCACCGGCCTTCATGGGGCACCATAGAGAGTATACCCCCCCCACCTCACCGGCCTTCATGGGGCACCATAGAGAGTATACCCCCCCCACCTCACCGGCCTTCATGGGGCACCATAGAGAGTATACCCCCCCCACCTCACCGGCCTTCATGGGGCACCATAGAGAGTATACCCCCCCCACCTCACCGGCCTTCATGGGGCACCATAGAGAGTATACCCCCCCCACCTCACCGGCCTTCATGGGGCACCATAGAGAGTATACCCCCCCCACCTCACCGGCCTTCATGGGGCACCATAGAGAGTATACCCCCCCCACCTCACCGGCCTTCATGGGGCACCATAGAGAGTATACCCCCCCCACCTCACCGGCCTTCATGGGGCACCATAGAGAGTATACCCCCCCCACCTCACCGGCCTTCATGGGGCACCATAGAGAGTATACCCCCCCCACCTCACCGGCCTTCATGGGGCACCATAGAGAGTATACCCCCCCCACCTCACCGGCCTTCATGGGGCACCATAGAGAGTATACCCCCCCCACCTCACCGGCCTTCATGGGGCACCATAGAGAGTATACCCCCCCCACCTCACCGGCCTTCATGGGGCACCATAGAGAGTATACCCCCCCCACCTCACCGGCCTTCATGGGGCACCATAGAGAGTATACCCCCCCCACCTCACCGGCCTTCATGGGGCACCATAGAGAGTATACCCCCCCCACCTCACCGGCTTTTATAGGACACTGTACAGGGTATACACCCCCCACCACATCGGCTATCATGGGACACCATACAGAGTATACACCCCCCACCTCACCGGCTTTCATAGGACACTGTACAGGGTATACACCCCCCACCACATCGGCTATCATGGGACACCATACAGAGTATACACCCCCCACCTTACCGGCCTTCATGGGACACCATACAGAGTATACACCCCCCACCTCACCGGCCTTCATGGGACACCATACAAAGTATACACCCCCCACCTCACTGTCCTTCATGGGACACCATACAGAGTATACACCCCCCCATCTTATTGGCTCTTATGGGGAACTATATTAGTTGGGCTCTCTATCTACCCTGATTTGGCAAAATATATTATTCCAGAGGCAATGGCGAAGCTGGTGCCACCTCTTTCTAGCACCCAAACTCCTTTATGGCAATCCATCCCATGAACCAGCTCTATACACTTCCCAATATGGCTGATCCCAACATCTGCCTCCATTAGAGTTTAAGTGTAGAACTGGATCTGCCCCTCCTCCACTCACAATGGCTGGGTGATATCTGTGTCTCCATTCAAGACCATTCAAGACCAATAGGTACTAAGTGTATCTGGATGAGCCAACATGACTACACTGTGCCACCGTGACTCTGACACTCCCCTAACTCTGTGCCAAGCTCCACCCCTGAGGAGCCCACCAAGACCAATCACTGATTTGCCATACTCCTGTGAGTTTTAACACCAGCAGCCTTTGGAGGCGGGGCGGTGACACAGGAGGAACACAAGAGGACGGCAGACATTTGGATATGTAGAACCGTTCCTCGTTATCAACGCATCCGGGGATCTTGCTGTTTGGATGGAGTTTCCCTTTTATTTCCCCTATAAAATCTCCATCCAGTTCAGATCCTGCTCTCCGCGGTGGGCGGTGCTCTTGCTTTTCAGAAGCTGAGGGGTTAATAGGCAGTTTTGTAAAGTTCCTATAAACGTCGTCTTGATTGCCCTCGGCGGCTATTGTCAGATGCGTCCTCGCGAAGCCGCGGGGCCGAGTTCACCGACGAGAGATCTATAATTTTGAGACGTGTTGCACAGCATTGTTGCTCCCGGTGAAGTCGCGGTTATGTTGTTTTCCCGCCGCGGAGATGAATCGGCCTTTTTTTTTTGTTGTTGCTGGGAAGCCGCCAGTTTCTGGACGGCAGCCACGGAGCCGCGCTCGCAGATTTAATTGCAGACAAGAGCGACTGTTGCATAAAACACTTTAATAATCGCGTTGCTGTGGTGAAAAGCCCCCGCTGTGCCGGGTGAGATGCGGTGGCGGCGGGTTCAGGTGGGATTCCGCATAATACATCACCTCTGCTGTCACCTAGGGGACCCCGGCGGGGGAAGGTATGAGGCTATCGGCCGTCGGAAATTCCATTAATCCCCTATTGCTAAGCGCGACAAAATGGTCGGCAACGAACGACCGCCATCCTTAAAGGAGAACTATGGGGGTCAGTGTTTTCCCCATAGTTCTCCTAAGGGAGGACATATACTAGCGTCCTCCCGTCACCCTAAGCTCAGTATATAGGGAGCTATAGCTCGCGGTATACTGAGACCGCCGCAGCCGGGAAGGATCCCGACATTACTGCCGAGATCCACCCAGCTGCGTGAGTGACAGCTGGCCCCGCCCATCTAGAGGCAGAGCCAGCTGTGCGCGCCCCCTCCCCCGTCCGTTCCGCCAGTCAGCGCTGGAGGATCGGAGCAGGGAGGGGGGGAATCCCTGCAGGGAGCCGTGAGTGACAGTCACCGCTGTCTGCAGGGAGATGATCGAGAAGTGAGCGAGCGCCGGTATGTGTTCGCTCACTTCCCGATCCACTGAGCCGACCCGTGACAGTCTCATTGTCACAGGTCGGCTCGAACTATGAGGCTGACTGATTTCCACTCCCCTCATAGTTCTCCTTTAAGCTGCAAACACTCTCCAGCAAACGCCACAGCGGTGCCGAAGTCAGCAGGTTCCCCCCGGTGCACCTTTAACCCCTTAATCACCTTAGAGTATCTCTGCTCCTTGATTTGCAGCAAGACCCCGCCCCCTTTTTTTTTTGCGTCCGGTTCACACCACCTGCGTTCAGCAGTCCCGATGCAGAGATGCAGCAAATCCCCTTATTTCCGCTGCTGCCAGTTTGCCGATCAAACGCTTCGCATTTTATTGCAGCAGTTTCCACTCGCACCCAAAAAAACGCACCACAACGCATTAAAAAAAAAACTTGCATCGGCACGCATTGCATTTTGTGTGCATTGATTTGATATGAATGATCCCTTAGTGGTTTCAGATACCGCATGTCCCTGAGAACACGTGTGTGCGGGGAACGTCAGTGTGCATTAGAGAGCGCTCAGACCCATGGTTGCAGCTGGGCAGCGATCACTGTGACAGCATTAGGCTCCTCCCCCCGCTATACAGGACTTCACTGAGCAGTGTAGATCTCAGGACTGAATGGACAGAAGTCTTTTGGTAGGTAGCACAGCTCCCCTATATGTATACTGTATGGAGCTCAGATTTAAATCTCCATCATGGACTCGGGGGGCGCTGAACGTGGCTCCGTGTCCAGGAATTGTTCTCCGGGTTCAACTCGGGGTAATGGGGCCGATGTGGTCCAATCACCTTCCAGTGTTGTGGCGGAAATTTTATTTATTATACAGAAAACCCCCCAGGAGCTGACAATCTACGGTCCTCATCTCCCATTCACACACGCGGCTGGTTTAGAGAGGAGCCAATTATCCTCCCAGCATGTCCTTGGGAGTGTGGAAAGAAACTGGAGGATCCGGCTTAAACCCAATCACAGGGAGAGGATACAAACTCCATGCAAATCGTGTCCTGGCTCGGGAGTTGAATGCAGGACCCCGGTGCGACAAGGCAGAAGTGCAAACCACTGTGCCACTCATTGTGCCCAATGAATAGATTTGTGTGTCAGCGTTGTATAATAGGCAGCTTGCTGTGAGGAAGTGTGTTCAGGGTAATGTGTCTCAGCGATTTATAATTACATTGTAACAATTCTCCGGGCACTGGCAGACGCAATGTGTTCACAATGTATTCACACTCCCGATGAGTGAACGGCTGCAGGTGCTGCTTTCTTGGGGACAGAAACATTAATATGAGGCGTGAGGAGGCGGAGTCCTATGTGTCATAGCCAGTAACGCATTCAATTGGAAGGCGATTGTCACATGCTCAGCGAGGAGCACAGAGGAGGGTCAGTGTCACATAATAGAGGATGAGCGCTCCAGAGCACCACCTAGTGTTCACTGCTGGCACTGCACCTACACCGATCTGCCCCAACATTCTGACCACTGAGAGGTGAAATGAATAACATCGATCATCTCATTACAATGGCACCTGGAAGTGGGGGGGGATATATTACAATGGCACCTGGAAGTGGGGGGGGGATATATTACAATGGCACCTGGAAGTG
>NW_017306588.1:224675-225868 GCF_000935625.1 Nanorana parkeri
TGGGGGGGGGTATATTACAATGACACCTGGAAGTGGGGGGGATATGTAAAGAATTTGGTACCATTGGGTCGAAGCGCTCTCTGCCGCTTTGAACGCATTCTCCATATTTCTTATCTGAAAATGAGCAGCTCTAGAAAAGCGCGTGAGATCGGAGCTCCCGGGAGGGACAGGTGCTGCGTGTGGTTAGTACGCAGCCCCCGTCCTTCTCTACGATAGTATGTGGCCGTACGCCGCCCTACGCTCACTCACCCTGCTTGTCCGTGCGCGTGCAGGTGTCTGTGCTCGTACACTTACAGGATGGATCCTGTCCGCGCCCGAGCTGGGGTACCGGCACCAGTACTGACCTGCACTTGAGGTGAGCATAGGGGCGGCGTATGGCCACATACTATTGTAGAGAAGGACGGGGGCTGCGTACTAACCACACGCAGCACCTGTCCCTCCCGGGAGCTGCCCGATACGGCCATGCATGCCGCACAGAGCTGTACGTGCCGGCCTTTTCTCGTGTGAATGAGGCCTTATGGTAACCCGCTCATCGTCTGTATTTTATCTGCCAGCTTTCTGGGTGGGAACGTCCAAATCGCACCCACTTTAAGGGTTGGTCCAACTCAAACTCCGCCTCTAAATATGCAGAAGACTGTCCCATCACACCCCTGTACAGGTTGGACTCAACCAAACCCTGTCTCTTAGTAAGCTGCAACCTCCTACCCACAGCCCTGTACAGATTGTCCCTTCCTAGACGCTGACTCTGGCACCGTCCACTAACTGCTCTGTTCAGGTTGGCCCTGCCAACAAGGAACGTGCTGATAGGAGGAGAGATTAGAGTGAGAGGAGCTTATGAGTCTGCTGCTTCCCCTTTTACTGTCCAATCACAGGCTAGGGGGGCGGGGACAAGACCTATAAGTGTTACTGAACTGCAGCAGAAAAAATCCGGTCTCCTGGCCTGCTAGAGAGGAACCATGTTGTCTGTCTTTCAGCTGGTCACATTTTTTCATCCTCTAGACCGCGAAGAACCCTTCCCTTTTATCCACAAGCGGCGTTACGCCGTTTTCGCCATTACGTCATCCTCGGAAATTATGTGTTTGCGCCTATTAGTCACCCCGCAGAATAAATTTAGCGGTTAAACGCCGTCATGCCACCGGCCTATTTTCATTTAATAATGATAGCTTCCCCCTGCCTTTCATCGTCAGGATAAG
>NW_017306588.1:226115-233569 GCF_000935625.1 Nanorana parkeri
AATGACGGGGAATGAAACAAAGCCGCTGGGTGAGGTTTTTATCTCCCCTCCGTAGGGCAACAAGACGCGTTTTTGTTCTTCCGGGTCACAGAGGCGTTCGCGTGTAAAGAAAAGTCGATCTGAATTGCTGTTTTCTAAACGGAGTCGGTGTATCAACCCCCCCAAAAGAAACGCGCCGCCAGGAATTCATAGGGGAGGCGGCGTGATAACAATGAACAATGCCAGCTCGCGGCATCTTTGTAGCGGAGTGCGCGCCACTAATATTAATATCGTGCACCCCCCAGGAACCCATCTGTGTGCAAACCGAGAATGACACGCCGGTGATGTCACTCCTGTATGATATATCTTATATCTGGGGATACTGAACAAAAAAAAGAGTACCTGTCCTCCCAGGGAGCAAACATCCGGCCTACTGATTCATTGTAAAATGCACAAGGGGCTATGTGATCACATTCATCAATGGTGGAGCCGTAATCACTGCCTGGAGCGTGAATGCTTTACTGGGGGAGGGGAGACTGAGGAAATGCTTCCTCCTGCCTGCAGCAGACTGATCACTGTGGGGGGGGGGGGGACTGGGGAAATGCTTCCTCCTGCCTGCAGCAGACTGATCACTGTGGGGGGGGGGGGGACTGGGGAAATGCTTCCTCCTGCCTGCAGCAGACTGATCACTGTGGGGGGGGGGGGGACTGGGGAAATGCTTCCTCCTGCCTGCAGCAGACTGATCACTGTGGGGGGGGGGGGGACTGGGGAAATGCTTCCTCCTGCCTGCAGCAGACTGATGACATCATCTCAGGCTAGGCAAAGTCACTGACTGGAGCTCAAGGATGACTTCTCAATGATAAGAGGTGGAAATGTTCTGCAGAAATGTCGCCCTGCCCCCGTTGCTCTGTATTGGGACATGTGTGGGGGCGTATGCGTACAGACTGAGAACTCGATCCCGTCCTCTGATTCCATTGAATGTCTTGGTGTGATTGGCGTCGTTTCTCTGACCATTGCACTCTGTGTCTTTTGTTGCAGGAGGAATGTCAGAACTACGTACGAGTCCTGATTGTGACGGGGAAGAGAGTGTTCACCTGCGGGACCAACGCCTTTTCACCGGTCTGCACGAGTCGCCAGGTACTGCGCAATTCCCATGTTACGTGTGTGCGCCATTGTAGGGCAGAATCATTGTACCATCCCGTACATTGTTCTGCAGTATTCCTTCCACACACAGCGTAGGGGGGCCCAATCCTGTATAGGAAATAAATGATTAGAAGAAACAGGATGAGGGCCACATACACATAGAAACCGATACATATCATATCCATTTTATTCATCATCAGCTTATATATAAAACATCTACAAATAAATACGTTTCAAGGTCAGAAGATTAATTACAATGTGTATCATATACACTATATTACCAAAAGTATTGGGACGCCTTGAACTCTAATGGCATCCTAGTCTTAGTCCGTAGGGTTCAGTATTGGGTTGGCTCCGCCCTTTGCCGCTATAACAGCTCCGCCTCTTCTGGGAAGGCGTCCACAAACCCCCCCCCCCCCACCAAACTTTACACTTGGCACAATGCAGTCAGGCAAGTACCGTTCTCCTGGCAACCGCCAAACCCAGACACGAAATGTCACGGAACACCTGAATCCAATCATTTGGAGGGGCCCAATACTTTTGGCAATATAATGTATTTCCTTCCTTGCAGTCACCCCTGATATAATGTATCTACATTAGTTTGTTACAAAGTACTCCGAGATGTTCACCGTTCAGTTGATAGATGTCGGTGGTAGAATGGGGGTGACCTTCTTGACGCGGTTCTATCACTCTGCTCCTTCAGGAGTCAGTGGCGGTATTTCTACCATTGAGAGACATTCACAGAGAAAATTATATTTTATACAACGTACAGAATGTATTTTTGTCTTTTTTATGATGATTTCCCCCCATTGGTTATACATAAAGGGCTGGGGGAGGGGGGATCGGCCTGGCAGTATATGTTCTGGGTATGATCTCAGCGCTGTTTGGATACTCGTGTTTCCTGGCAATGTTTCTCCTTCGCAGTTCTCAGACTTTCCTGGGAGGTTAATAGTCTTTTCCTGCAGTTGCTGCCACTCTGGGATTAATCCCCATGTAATGCAGCGTCTGGATTAACCTTCGATATGATGTCAGAGGAGAGGTCGGGGCGAGCGATGAGCCGAGGTGATGGGGGACTTTTTGTTCTGCCGGAACCTTTCTGTGTCTTTTGAACGTTCTCGAGCCGCTCGGAACGCGGAGAACTCTGTGCGAGGGTCTCCTGCGAATTTTCTTGACACAACAGCTGCTTCCATTTAAATGTTCATCTCGCTCCGTCCCTCCCCGCGCAGCATAAACAGATCGCCGATAAGAATATTCTGTATCGTCATTGGGGGGAGGGAGGGGGGGGCTGCCTTTCCATATAAAGGGATATAAAATCCTTTGTGGGGGGGGAGTTGGCGGATCTTTGTGTTGGAGGTGCGGACCCGCTCCGGGCACTAAGGGGTCACTTTAGGGGCGTTGCACCACCTGAGCGATGGTTCTTGTGTTCGCGCCAGCCAGATAGCGTGAAGTGAGATTGCAGCGATCCGCACATTCTTCGGCTCTCTTGGCACAAGAGGAACTGCAGCTCGTTTACAGAACACGAGAGCTGCTCGGGGAGAGGAAGAGTCCAAGGGAAAGTTTTACAAATCTAAAGCAGTTTTATGAAAAATTGATACAAAGTATAAAACATTTAGGCCCCATTCACACTTGGCGATTCGCAAACGCGCGCGATTTGCATTTTGCGCGATATCGCGCAAATGCTTGCATTGAAAAGCATTGAATCGCGGCAAAATCCGCTCCAAAAAGGGTCCTGCTGTAGCGACACACGACCCGCGACAGCAGCACCCTTTGCCCCATTGCCAAGCATTGGAGAGCGATATCGCGGGAATTACCGCGCGATAAATCGCTCAGTGTGAACGGGGCCTACATGTTAGAAAAGTGAATGTTTTATCATTCAGTCAGCAACTTGATTTTTTTTTTTTGTTTAATATATTATATATATTTTATTGTTTTGTTTCCACAAAAGTACAGTTATACAAACATTCATAAACATTAGTTTCACATTATTTAATCATTATTTCTAGCTCTAATAACTACAACTTTCACCCACTTCCAATATCCATCACTAATCATCCATCATATTTTTACTTCCTCTATCACTCTCTTCCCAATCAGCAACTTGATGTGACTTCCTGTTACTGACAAAAAACGTTTTGGGTGTTTCTTTTTAGTCTTTTTTTTTACAACCTTGGCAACGGTACCCAAAATCATAATCCCCTTCTGCAATCACTACGAGCAGCCTATAGAAGGAGAGCTTTGCAGGCGGCACTCAAAGGCACCACCATTTTTACTATTGTAGGAAAGGTCTCCAATGGCAAGACCTATAGAGCCCCCCCTCATTTCCTTACCAGCCACCTCTAGCTCTTTCATCCCCAGCCTGACTGCCCCTGACCCCGCCCCTTTCATTCATTGGATTTCAGTTCTTTCAATCATGGAAGTTCAGTATCGCATGTGGGTGGTTTGTATGCAAATACAGCCTGCCTAGGAACGCCCACTCCTCCAGACTGACACCCACCCATCAAAGCATTTGCATGACTCCACCCAAGTACCTGCCCACTGCTTGCATCAGGGCTGAGGGTTTTTGAGATGATATTGGGGGGCAGGGTGCTGTGACCATCCATTATGTTATTGCATTAAATATGAAAGCACAGAGACCCAGTGATGGCATCAATGGGTGTAAAAGAAGATATGTAAGGAAAACGGAAAGGTTTTATTTAAAGATATCATTAGCATGTTGATGAGGGGGGACCAAGGAAGGCAAAATTAAATGTGAGCGGTTCCAGAACACAATGGAATGAAATTTTCCTGCATTGCATGCTTGTTGGCGGACTTAAAGGAGGTTGTACAATCGGATTGTAACATGTATGTACAGCAACTGTCTTTGTGAGTGATGGGAGGAGCAGTGTTCTGTGATTTGGATTGTCCAGCGGTCTGTATTTTGTGCTGTATTTCAGGTGGGGAACATCAGCCGGGTGATTGAGAAGATAAACGGTGTAGCCCGCTGCCCGTATGACCCACGCCACAACTCCACCGCCGTCATCACATCAAGGGGCGAGCTGTACGCAGCCACCGTCATCGACTTCTCCGGCCGGGACCCGGCCATCTATCGCAGCCTGGGGAGTATCCCTCCGCTCCGCACCGCGCAGTACAACTCCAAGTGGCTGAATGGTGAGCTTACTGATTAAAGTGTACCTGTCACCCCCAATGCAAACCTGTGGATGCCACAATAACTTTATTCAAAATTCAGGAGTGTGAGTGTTCCGGGAACAAAGGTCAGTAATGACTCTCTGAGCCCCAAATACTAGAGACACTCAACAGATACGCCAATTATGAGCCGATTCACACCTTCATGGTTCGAAAAACAATAGAAGTTGTAAAGCGTTGAAAGAGTTCTTGATGAAAACAAATTATGCTGCAGGATAGAAAGACCCCGATCTCGTCATGTATTCTGTGTGGCATTTAATTTGCATTCAGCTGTCCCAGAATGCCCAAGTAAGCTTCAATGACACAAATAACCCTTCACCTCTCCCCCCTGTTCACCCCTTATGGACCACTTACCTGATCAATGTTTATAAACAATGTTACTTTGTATCTCTCTATCTCCCTCTGATCAATGTTTATATACAATGTTACTTTGTATCTCTCTATCTCCCTCTGATCAATGTTTATAAACAATGTTACTTTGTATCTCTCTATCTCCCTCTGATCAATGATTATAAACACTGAATCAGATGGTCCATTTTTTTGACAGCTGGCAATTGTTAGGAGGGGAATGGCAGCAGGGCAGGAGGACAGGGCATTCTACTCACTCAAGTTTTTTGGGGCTTGTATAGCACACCCTGCTGTCCAAAAATGTTTTGGTTAAAGTAGGAAAGGGTTACAGTATATGTTTTGTCTACGTCTTGTTAGAGAAATTTCCCTTCACCTGTCCCAGAGTTCCAATAAGTAGTGAGAAGACATCTCCCCAAAATGAGGGTGACTCCCCTCTTAGATGTCACTTGGACAGGTGCCCCCATTGGAAGAGTTCCCCTCACGTTTTGTTCTCCCTTTAACTCATTGCCCATTTCTTTCAGAACCCAACTTTGTGGCCGCCTACGACATCGGCCTCTTCACCTACTTCTTCTTCCGGGAGAACGCGGTGGAGCACGACTGCGGCAAGACGGTGTACTCGCGGGTGGCGAGGGTCTGTAAGAACGACTTCGGGGGGCGCTTTCTGCTGGAGGACACCTGGACGACGTTCATGAAGGCGAGGCTGAACTGCTCGCGCTCGGGGGAGATCCCCTTCTACTACAACGAGCTGCAGAGCACCTTCCTCCTCCAGGAGCAGGACCTCATCTATGGCGTCTTCACCACCAATGTGTGAGTACCAACCTGGCCCTGTGTCACACACTCCTGGATAGATCGGGGGAGGGGTTAGAGCCTCTGTTAGGTTTTTATTACCTAGGAAGGTAGATTCATAGTGATGAAACCCTTTTATAGATTAATTTTATTAAGTTATTTGTATCCTGTGTGTGCTGGGGGTGTAAATGTAGAGAATCTGAACGTAGCTCCGGCAGCTTCTACACATTGAAGGATTTCCGCAATCACAGATACAAGTTCATTCCAGTGACAAACTGTTTACAAAGACAACGCGTTTCAGGGGATGTGGCTCCGCCCCCTTCATCAGGGCTTACAAATATATATGCGGACTCCGTAGTAACTGTATGATTGGGTGTTATGACAACGTTGTGGACTTGCAGAGCGTCCGTCAGCAGCTGGTTCACGCCGGGTTTTATGATTATTAATAATCAATAAAAGTGATTTTTCCGCAAAAATAAAGGAAACAATGTATCAAGCTTACAATGTGTCCGGAATATTCCGAGAACGCATTTATAACACATGCGGCACTGCGCTCTGTCATCAAACATTTCCACATGTGCGTTGGTGTGGAGGGGCGGGGGGGGGATAGGCGTTTGGTTGAGGATTATCATGGCAGTGCACATATCAATGTGATCGATTGCTCCATCAATCAATGCGACCAAACAGATCGAATTCCAAGAAAAGAATCATTTCTGACCGAGACGCATCGATCGGCTAAGTATCAATGTATTGATCGTATGTAGAGTCCGTGCTAAATATCAGAGAACTGATGGCAGATACTGATCCATTATGTGGAGAAATCGCAGATTAATCAATCGGCAGCTTGTGGTGTATACATGTGCGAGGGATCTCTCTATTCCAATTGCTTGTAATTCAATCTGATTTCCGTCCTTTCCTTCAGTCTTCTATCTGACCTCCGTCCTCCCCTTCAGTCTTCTATCTGACCTCCCTCCTTCCCTTCAGTCTTCTATCTGACCTCCATCCTTTCCTTCAGTCTTCTATCTGACCTCCCTCCTTCCCTCCAGTCTTCTATCTGACCTCCGTCCTTCCCTTCAGTCTTCTATCTGACCTCCGTCCTTCCCTTCAGTCTTCTATCTGACCTCCGTACTCCCCTTCAGTCTTCTATCTGACCTCCGTCCTTCCCTTCAGTCTTCTATCTGACCTCCGTCCCTCCCCTTCAGTCTTCTATCTGACCTCCGTCCTCCCTTCAGTCTTCTATCTGACCTCCGTCCTTCCCTTCAGTCTTCTATCTGACCTCCGTCCTTCCCTTCAGTCTTCTCTCTGACCTCCGTCCTCCCCTTCAGTCTTCTATTTGACCTCCGTCCTTCCCTTCAGTCTTCTATTTGACCTTTCCTTCAGTCTTGCACAGTGGTCCCGGCTCCTCCCCTCTTCCTCTGATGTCTCTGCACACTGGGAGCGTCTCACAATGTGCGTTAGAAGCTGCAGCAAGTCAGATAGAGCCCGCCTCAGTTCCTGGCTGGAGGACATCCAGCGTCATCTAGCGATTTGACTGTCCCTGGCCCCGCCCCTTTCATTCATTGGATCTCAGTTCTGCCAATCATGGAGGCTCAGCATCCTATGTGGGCATTACCTTGGTCATTCTGCCTGGTAGCACCCCCTCCCCCAGACTGACACTCCAGTGATGACATCACCAGGTCTAGAATAACATATGTATGTTATAGTAGATGGTCAGAGGCTGGGACATGCTACAGGTGATGGCTGGAGTTGTATTGCAGGAGACTGTTGGAGGTCACTGTCATTACAGCACCTTCACGCATTAATGCTCCAACTATTGGATGCTGGGGCCTGGGGGCCACAGAAGAAGCACCGCAGGGCCACTGGTTGGGTTCGAGGACAATAGTCAGTGACAGTTTTCAGGGGTGATACGATATCATTCAGCGTAATAAACTTTATTTGCAATGAAATGTTGTAGCAAAATGTTTTTAGAAACTGCTTCAGGTGCAGTTGGGTGTTTCACCTTCACATCAGTGCTG
>NW_017306588.1:233598-235159 GCF_000935625.1 Nanorana parkeri
GGATCGCTGAAGACCTTGTAGCAGATTTTTACCTTTTAGGAAAGACACGCTTGTTTCCCCCGGGTGTCCTCTGTTAGACTGACTCCAGAATTGAAGGCTTGGCCGCATTTTATCCACTTGAACAATCTCCGTGTTGTATGGCGTTCAGAGCTTTGGTTATGTTATCCAAATAAATGTATCCACACGTATCGAATGTTCAGTGTAAGTCATTGGATACATTGTATTCCCGAATGTAAACTCTGATCCCGAGAATCCAAACAAATGTATCAGATTTGTATCTCTGCGATCCTTCACCGTGCAAAGCAGTGACACCATCACCCCTGAGAAGCAGCAAACCGCCCTCATGTTTAATTGTTTTCACTGCGTTGGATGGTGAAGTCCGCAGAGATCTCATTCCGAGACATTTGTGTATATACAATAAGTTACATCTCATATACACTATATTACCAGAAGTATTGGGACGCCTTTACACGCACATGAACTTTAATGGCCCCCCAGTCATAGTCCGTAGGGTTCAGTATTGGGTTGGCTCCGCCCTTTGCCGCTATAACAGCTCCGCCTCTTCTGGGAAGGCGTCCACAAGGTTTAGGAGTGTGTCTATGGGAATGTTGGACCATTTGTGAGGTCAGGTACTGAACTCCAGAGAACACGCCTCCACTTCTCTAGAGTCCAGTGGCGGCGCGCTTTACACCACGGCATCCCACGCTTTGCATTGCACTTGGTGATGTGCGGCTTGGATGCAGCTGCTCGGCCATGGAAACCCGTTCCATGAAGCTCTCTACGCACTGTTGTTGCGCCAATCTGAAGGCCGCATGGAGT
The DNA here is from genome assembly GCF_000935625.1 of Nanorana parkeri. Taxonomy (NCBI): domain Eukaryota; kingdom Metazoa; phylum Chordata; class Amphibia; order Anura; family Dicroglossidae; genus Nanorana; species Nanorana parkeri. The sequence goes on from NW_017306588.1 coordinate 234,418, forward strand.
TTGGAGTTCTGTAGCTATTGACTCTGCAGACAGTTGGCGACTTCTGCGCACTGTGCGCTTCAGAATGCGCTGACCCCGCTCTGTCATGTGACGTGGCCGACCACTTCCTGGCTGAGTTGCTGTTGTTCCCAGTTGCTTCCACTTTGTTATAATCCCAGTAACAGGTGACCGCGGAATATTTAGTAGCCGGGAAATGTCACGGAACACCTGAATCCAATGATTTGGAGGGGTCCTTCTCTACAGAGAGACCACTGCTTCCACACTGAAAGCCAGGCTCCTCCTCTGCAGCGTTTCTCAATCTGTCAGCGCTTGGTGGAGGTCTCACGACATCATTTTGAGGCAATAACCAGGAATGGACATCGATACAATGGTACAGAGGGGGCTGCTGCTCCGTGCAGGTTGGGAAGGCTTCTCAGCAGCACGCTGGCAGGGGACGGGCCTCCCTCCTCGGGCTGCGGCTGCTTTCTATGGAGCACATGACCCTGAAGACGCGTTTTGCTTTGCTGCGCCTGGAATGTATTTCGCGGATTCAGACTGAGAGTTCCGTTCGGCTTTGAGCTGTTTTTGTGTTTTTCTGATGTTTTCGCCATTTCTTATTCTTCTCTCATTCCTGAGTTTTCACAGATGGAAGTTTTTGACGGTTAAATATAAAGCGTACAAATGGCGGTGAGCGGGGCGGGCGCGCTGCGGGCCCTCACAGTCGTCTTCTGATTTGCGGTGTTGAGCGTCGGGCTCATTAGGG
>NW_017306588.1:235701-239571 GCF_000935625.1 Nanorana parkeri
GCGGGGGTTGGCGGCGGGCTCATTAGGGGGGTTTGGGGGGGGGGAGGTTTTGTTCTTCGGCTTTAAGCTGCAGCGCGGATCGTGCCGGGAGTTTCCGACGTACAAACAACTTCTCCGCGCTTTACAATCCTGTAGAAATGAGGCCGCCATCGCCCTTTCGTATCCGATGCGCGGTGCCGAAAATTGGCCTCGCTGGAAGATTTAACAATGGCCGCCGGCCCCTTTTGCGAAGCGTGTCGGAGGCAGTCGTCATGGTAACCTGCAAAAAAAAAACACGGCAAAATATTACGGATCGTACCCACGCCAAGTTCACCGACTGCTAAAGAGAAGGACAACGCCGCCGGGGCGGCTGGTGGGTGGAGGCCCGCTTTATGTTCTGGAAGGCGCAGTGCGGTATCCAATAGCAACCCATCAGCTGTTGCTTTAACTGACTGCAGTAAACTGTCCTCTGTTTGCATGCTGGGCCTTGTGCTGGGAATTGGTGCAGACCACTGGCGGTCCGGGGTGTGTATCGGATGGGCCGTGGCAATCTTCCTATGATCTGCCATGGCATGCACAGGGGGGCTGATGCGTTTTCTGCTACACACCCCATGCAGCACTCTCACACATTTGCTGCAAAGAGGCTGCAACAGAGTCATGTCTGCCTTGAGGTGAAGAAATGAATGTAGACATTGGAGGTCCCCCATGTCTGGGGCATTTCCTCAGCCTCCCCTCCCCCAGTGATCAGTCTGCTGCAGACAGGTGGAAGCATTTCCCCAGTCTCCCCTCCCCCAGTGAACATTGTGCAACAATGAAACTTTGTATCCAGTCACAAGGCGAGAGGTTGCATCAGGGGCTGAACTGTCAGTCATTTTGTGAACACAGCCAGGAACGGCACAGGCTCTGGGATTTACCTGACTGTGTCATCTCTGTGCTGGTGTCTCCAGGAAGTAGACGGTGACCCCGCATGATGGTTCAACAAATATGGCTTCATCCGTCTGGAGGGAATAGCCGATGAAGGCATTGTTAGGGGGAGTACTAAATACCCCGGAAGTGTCACAGTGACACATTACTTGGCATGCTGCGACAATGGGTCCAATTTGATTTGACGGCTCTGTGTACTTTCTATAACACTGGCCGTCCTACACAGGGAACGCCGAGCGCTACTCGTACAATGCCCCGCGATGTTGACCACCCCCGCTATTGGGGGGGTAATCACAGTCTGCGATCCTCGGAGAAAGGGAGACTTCAGGGGCTGATTGTCGGCCCCGCCGGAGACGTCACTCAACCCGCTTTGTGTGAGGCTGGCGGCGCTTTCCGTCAGGCGATCGCTCAATCTCTGTCAGCGCTCCATCAGACGCAGGAAACCGGAGCGCGGGCCAGAAATAAACGGCTCTCATTGTGTTGTAATTGCGCCGCGCGTCTTGACGGCAAGGCGGCTCCGCGGCCTCGGTGACGGGAGCTCTTTGTCCCGCCGCGTCAGCGATGTGAAAAGGCAGAAATTAAAGTTGGGTTTGTTGGCGCGGGTCTTGACAGGACTCTCCGCGTAATGGCGGGCCTTGGCGTTCTCCGTACGCGAGGCCTCTCTTTGTGTTTCGGTGGGGGAGTCGCGTTGGGGGCGGCTGCGCGATTTCTTTGTGTTTTATTTATTTACAAATGTAACAAATAGAAAGTAAAACGATACAATGTATAAAAATCTGACACGTTCCTGGAAACATGGAACATGACTGACCTTCCCGGAAGATCGGCCACGGCTGAGACTGCAGGTCAAAATAATGAACTCGGGGAATAAGAAGGAGTACAATATTGGGGGTACAGTGTTGGCCAGAACACCCGAGGACATAGATTTGGGGGTGTTGAGGAGTGTGACCTGCCAGTGGGGACAGGATAGAATTCTGGGGAGCATCACTAGAGGGATCCCCAGCAGGAGGACGGAGGTCCTGATCCCTCTATATAGATCTTTATTATCACTAGAGGGGGCCCCAGCAGGAGGAAGGAGGTCCTGATTCCCCTATATAGATCTTTATTATCACTAGAGGGGGCCCCAGCAGGAGGAAGGAGGTCCTGATTCCCCTATATAGATCTTTATTATCACTAGAGGGGGCCCCAGCAGGAGGAAGGAGGTCCTGATTCCCCTATATAGATCTTTATTATCACTAGAGGGGGCCCCAGCAGGAGGAAGGAGGTCCTGATTCCCCTATATAGATCTTTATTATCACTAGAGGGGGCCCCAGCAGGAGGAAGGAGGTCCTGATTCCCCTATATAGATCTTTATTATCACTAGAGGGGGCCCCAGCAGGAGGAAGGAGGTCCTGATTCCCCTATATAGATCTTTATTATCACTAGAGGGGGCCCCAGCAGGAGGAAGGAGGTCCTGATTCCCCTATATAGATCTTTATTATCACTAGAGGGGGCCCCAGCAGGAGGAAGGAGGTCCTGATTCCCCTATATAGATCTTTATTATCACTAGAGGGGGCCCCAGCAGGAGGAAGGAGGTCCTGATTCCCCTATATAGATCTTTATTATCACTAGAGGGGGCCCCAGCAGGAGGAAGGAGGTCCTGATTCCCCTATATAGATCTTTATTATCACTAGAGGGGGCCCCAGCAGGAGGAAGGAGGTCCTGATTCCCCTATATAGATCTTTATTATCACTAGAGGGGGCCCCAGCAGGAGGAAGGAGGTCCTGATTCCCCTATATAGATCTTTATTATCACTAGAGGGGGCCCCAGCAGGAGGAAGGAGGTCCTGATTCCCCTATATAGATCTTTATTATCACTAGAGGGGGCCCCAGCAGGAGGAAGGAGGTCCTGATTCCCCTATATAGATCTTTATTATCACTAGAGGGGGCCCCAGCAGGAGGAAGGAGGTCCTGATTCCCCTATATAGATCTTTATTATCACTAGAGGGGGCCCCAGCAGGAGGAAGGAGGTCCTGATTCCCCTATATAGATCTTTATTATCACTAGAGGGGGCCCCAGCAGGAGGAAGGAGGTCCTGATTCCCCTATATAGATCTTTATTATCACTAGAGGGGGCCCCAGCAGGAGGAAGGAGGTCCTGATTCCCCTATATAGATCTTTATTATCACTAGAGGGGGCCCCAGCAGGAGGAAGGAGGTCCTGATTCCCCTATATAGATCTTTATTATCACTAGAGGGGGCCCCAGCAGGAGGAAGGAGGTCCTGATTCCCCTATATAGATCTTTATTATCACTAGAGGGGGCCCCAGCAGGAGGAAGGAGGTCCTGATTCCCCTATATAGATCTTTATTATCACTAGAGGGGGCCCCAGCAGGAGGAAGGAGGTCCTGATTCCCCTATATAGATCTTTATTATCACTAGAGGGGGCCCCAGCAGGAGGAAGGAGGTCCTGATTCCCCTATATAGATCTTTATTATCACTAGAGGGGGCCCCAGCAGGAGGAAGGAGGTCCTGATTCCCCTATATAGATCTTTATTATCACTAGAGGGGGCCCCAGCAGGAGGAAGGAGGTCCTGATTCCCCTATATAGATCTTTATTATCACTAGAGGGGTCCCCAGAAGGATGAAGTCACCTGACTTCTTCATTGGTGGAAATGTGAAGGGTGAGGAGTAAAAATGTTTTATCAATGTTGTTCTGGATATAGACTTGGTTGCTCTTGGGCTGAAAAATTACCTCTCTTGACCCTCTTCTACCACCTCTCTTACCTTTCAACTCTCTGCCCTCCTCTCTATCTCCTCTTCTCACCCCTCCTCTCACCACCTTTTCTATCCTCTCCTCTCTCTATTCCCACCTCTATCATCTCCCCTCTTCATATCCTTTATGCGTCAGCATCCCATGATGTACACAGCGCTCTCCTCATGGGCTGTATTGCCTCCAATGGCTGGCATGAAGCTTGTAATAGACTTCCTAGCT
>NW_017306588.1:239622-248380 GCF_000935625.1 Nanorana parkeri
GGCACTCTGCATGCCCTGAGTGAATACAGTGTATCGGCGGAAGAAATGTGACCTATATAATGACAATCTGTGCTGAGTCTAGTCCTGGAAGGCGTTTGTCATCCTTCCCCATTGTAGAGGAGCGTTCCTGCCGATCTACATTTCCTGCATGCTTTGTCCGCCCGGCACGTTTGGACGACGAGGACTCTTCCAGCGTTCTGTCCGTATCATGTCCTCATAATTAATTATCACACTTGCAGAATGTTCCCGTGTAATGATCGTCTTATTGTCTCTCCTTCCAGAAATAGCATCGCTGCCTCGGCGGTTTGTGCCTTCAACCTCAGCGCGATCACACAGGCCTTCAACGGTCCCTTCCGATTCCAGGAGAACCCGCGCTCCGCCTGGCTGCCCACACTCAACCCCATGCCCAACTTTCAGGTGAGGCTCAGAGAGGGCCGGTGAGGTTCCCTGTTACTCCGGAATCTTCTTCTGGTATAGACTGCGCCTGCATCTGTCATACCACCCCATTCACCTTTACCCATTGTGTCACTGCCTGTCAACCACCGCATTCACCTTTAACCACCATGTCACTCTTTGTCATATAACTCTGTTCACTTTTACCCACCATGCCACTGTCTGTCATATCACCCCATTCACTTTTACCCACCATGTAACTCTGTCATACCACCCCATTCACCTTTACCAATTGTTCACTGTCAACCACCCCATTCACCTTTAACCACCATGTCACTCTTTGTCATATAACTCTGTTCACCTTTACCCACCATGCCACTGTCTGTCATACCACCCCATTCACTTTTACCCACCATGTAACTCTGTCATACAACTCCATTCACCTTTACCCATTGTGTCACTGTCTGTCAACCACCCCATTCACCTTTAACCACCATGTCACTCTTTGTCATATAACTCTGTTCACTTTTACCCACCATGCCACTGTCTGTCATATCACCCATTCACTTTTACACACCATGTAACTCTGTCACACCAGAGTAACTTTACCCACCCCTGCTGACCGTTCATCACTTTTCCCCAGTGTGCAGTCCCATTTCTAACCACCCTTTTCATGACCTTTGCCCACTAAGCCACCCTTTGTCTGTAAATGACTATGCCCTCTCTGATTGGCAGTGCGGGATCCTGAACGATGACAGCCCCAACGAGAACCTGACGGAGCGCAGCCTGCAGGACGCCCAGCGCCTTTTCCTCATGAACGACGTGGTGCAGCCGGTGTCGGTGGACCCCCTGGTGACGCAGGACAATGTGCGGTTCTCCAAACTGGTGGTGGACATCGTTCAAGGCAAAGACACCCTGTACCACGTCATGTACATCGGCACAGGTACTCTTTACGCGCGTGTCAGACTGAATATAAATATTGAACATATTGGGGTATCACTGTGATGAGTCGCGGAGTCTCTCTGCTGACGAGCGCGCTAACATTTTGTATCCCCCCCCCTCCCCCCGCAGAGCACGGCACCATCCTGAAAGCCTTGTCCACCGCCAACCGCAGCCTGCGCAGCTGCTATCTGGAGGAGATGCACATATTACCCAACGGGCAGCAGGAGCCGATCCTCAACCTGCAGATCCTGCACAGCAACCGCTCCCTGTTCGTCGGCTTAAATCACGGCGTGCTGAAAGTCCCCCTGGAGAGGTGCAGCATGTACCGCACAGAGGGGTGAGTACACAACAATAAGTATGCTACGGGTATTCATTCTATTTTTTTCAATGTTTGTTTTTTTTTTCCAGTGGCAGAGTCTCTTTTCATAAAATTCTCATTGTCACAGGTCGGCTAGAACTATGAGGTGAGTGAAAAGCCCCCCCCCCTATAGTTCTCCTTTAAAGGTCCACTCCACCCAGAACTGATATCAGTACAGCTTTGAGCTGCCCAGGCGAGGGCAGTTACAGGGAATGTTTAGGGATGACGGAGGCTTTAGTTACAGCCGGGCAGCTAGCATGCGCAGGAGGCCATATATTTCCATGCAGACCGCTAAATGCATATTAAAGGAGAACTATGAGGTGAGTGATTTCCACTCATCCTCTTAGTTCGAGCCGATATGTGACAATGAAACTGTCACACGTCGGCTCTATAGATCGGGAAGTGAGCGGACGCATAACGTCGCTCGCTCACTTCTCGATCATCTTCCTGCAGAGAGCCGTGACTGTCACTCATGGCTCCCTGCAGGGATTCCTCACCGCTCCGATCCGCCAGCGCTGACTGGCGGAACGGACGGGGGAGGGTCGGGTACAGCTGGCTCTGCCTCTAGATAGGCAGAGCCAGCCGTCACTCAAGCAGCTGGGTGGATCCAGACAGTAATGTTGGGATCCGTCCCGGCTGCGGCGTCTCAATATACCGCGAGCTGTAGCTCCCTATATACTGAGCCTAGGGTGACTGGAGGACGCTAGTTTGTGTCCTCCTGTTACCCTAAGGAGAACTATGGGGGAAAACACTAACCTCATAGTTCTCCTTTTAAGAGAGCTGTTTATCTGCCAAAGGGTTTGCATTTCTGTCCATCCAATACTGAGGTTTACACAGCTCTGCCACATCGCACAACCCTGTCTATCAGGACAGGAGACCTGATTATTTGTGGCTGCAGTCCAATAATACTTACAGGTCTTGTACCTCCCCCGGACTGTGATTGGACAGTGAAACGAGAAGCAGCAGAATGATGAGATCATCTCTATGTGGATCTGCACCCTCCTGCTATCAGTATACTCCTATGTTTGCACAGTCTGACCTCTGCTGTACAAGAGGCTGATACCAGGTAAAAAAAACATATTTACCTGTTGTTCCGTTAATTCTGCGGTCACATGGTGCGACTCCTCTGTCGCAGCTCGGCGGGCTGGGGGGTGGCGGAAGATGCAGAAGCCGCTCAGCAGTCTCTGCCGACGTCACAGATCAAGAGGACTTCTATCTAATTTGAAACCTCATTCCGGTTGTAGAGATGATTGACATCCCTTGCCGATCCCTGCCAGAAGCCGCTGTCACTGTGGAGGGGGGGGGAGGGGGTGGGGTTTTGTATGGCAACTGCATTCTGACTTCTGGAGTACGGGTAAACTATGTGTCACCATGATGTCCTTTATCTGCTGTGTCAGAAGACGAGACACAAGCTGACCACACATGGACAGATCTGCTTCTGTGTCTAGTGTGGCCAAACAGGAAGGGAATTGCTGACATTGCTCGGGGATTAAAAAGGGATTAAGCGATTTACCCTGTTTCCCCCGAAAATAAGACCTACCCCGAAAACAAGACCTACCCCGAAAACAAGACCTAGTTGTGACCATTCCCAGGGCCGGTGGTGGCATAAGGGGGAACTTGAAGAGCCGCGCGAGAGAATCAGCAGTGCCAGCGAAGCCGCCACTAGAGGAAGCGAGACGGCACCGGAGGGAGCAGAGCCGCATAAGCCGATGCCTCCTCTATAGCCCCGCCTCCTGTCACAGGCGGAGTGATACCAAATGCACTCCACCTGTGAGGAATCCATAGTGAAAGCGCGCTTCGCTCATTCTGGCCAGCGATTGGTTAGCAAATTGCTCTTGGAAAGGTGCGGCATCCGATTGCCCTGATCACCATATTTTTGTACATGAATACAGGAAGACTTTTCTACATGATTAGTTGTGGATTGTTGTACATTAAAAAAAAGAAATAAGACCTACCCCGAAAATAAGACCCAGTGTGTTTTTTTGAGCCCCCAAAAAATATAAGACAGTGTCCTATTTTCGGGGAAACGCGGTAGTATCCAACGTTTCAGGGATGCCATGCACTTTAATCATACAGAGCCGCATTCATTGTTGTCCTTTTATATCTGCCCGGGGTTCTTCTTTATTCTATTCTATTAGACGTCACCCTGTAAATGGTCATTTTACTAATTTCCCGGGTTATAACGTCATGTGGTTGCCGGTAGCGATGATTGTTTCCAGTTTGGGACGGAAGGCTGTTGCTGTGGACATGTGGCCACGTTTGTGTTGATTGTTACATTGTAATTGTTTCAGATGTGGTGACATGAAAAGTGTTTCCTGTCAATGATCGGTCCTGACATTGATGGTTTATTTCTTCCTTTATTGGTGGAAGTGTGAAGTCTTCCGGACAAATTCCTCCTCCCTCCGTCTCTTCCATCTTGGACGGCGTGGAGGAATACAGACGCCGTTCTCCCAGTGACATTAAAGTCAATTTTTTTCTCCCCTCCCCCCCATGATGCCAGAGGATCCCGACACGCGCGGCACCTCAGGCAGTCGCCGGCCAACTAAATTAGGACCCCACATGGAGCTCCTCCCACCGGACCAGCGCTGACTCGCCGCTGCTCTCTCGCGCCGAAGGTAAGTGAAAAAAACAAAAAAACATAGCGCAAACATCGGGGCATTTTGACAAGTACAAGTACTTGTCAAAACGGCCTGTTTTTACCGGGGGTCGGGGAGGGGGGGGGTGCGCAAAAATGCACCTTGCCTGTGTAGACAAGAATCCTAGCACTGGCCCTGCCCTCCAGCTGTGCGGCGGCTCTCCGATCCAGCGCTGACTCCTCTCTGCTTGCTGGCACTTCCTGTCCCACGGTGTCTGCATGCGGGTGCACGCCGTCCATAGACTTACCTTGCGTCTCTCCTCGTCTCCCGGCCGAAAATCCGAACTGCGCATGCGCCCGCCCCAAGATGCTTTGCGGCCGGCCGAGCAGTTTCGGATTTTTGGACGGGAGCGCGCGGCGAAGGCACGGGGTGAGTTTTTGTTTCTTTTTAAAAACTTTTTGCATATATCTACTGCTTGCTAGTAGTAGATATATGCAAAAAAAAACAAAACGGAGGGTTTAGAAACCTCTTTAAGTCGAATTTCTCTTGTTGGCGGATTCCTCTGAGAACCCAGCGGATGATTCAGAACACCGGACTCCACCTATACCTAAAATAGTCCTATGACACGACGTGATCCTTTAGGGATCCATTCATTGACGGCAGCTTCCAATGGATGTTCTGCACAGTAGCGCAGTCAGTACCAGCCCGCCGCGGCCTTTTTATTTTTTTCGGCTGAATTCTGCGTATCGGGGTCGCAGGTGACGGCGTGGATGTGACGGCTCTTGTACCCGCCGCGTTTCTCTCTTCTCAGTTGAATGGTTCTGTGCGGAGAGGACATGGGGATGCGTTGTTTGGTAAATTTAGTGTACAAGAACAGTGTCACGGTGGAAATTGTCACTTAGCGGAGAGCGTTGCCCCCGCCCGGCTCCTCTGATGAATTCTCTTTTGTTCGGTCACAATCCAGCGAGTTTTATCACGCTCGGTACACCATTTAAAACCCATTTGTGCGGCGGGGACTGAGGGGCAGCCGGGTCGTCGTACTGATCTAAGAGACGCATTGTCTGCGGAAACTGGAGCCGCGGCAGTACTGGGAGCTGTATTTACAGAGATGATTCTCCGACACAAATACCTGGAAACAGGAGGAAGAGATATTCTAGACAACATACAGTGTATGTGTACATGCGTGTGTATATATGTGTGTGTGTATGTATGTTTATACACTGAGTGGCCAGATTCTTATATACACCGAGTGGCCGGATTATTATATACACCGAGTGGCCGGATTATTATATACACTGAGTGGCCGGTTTATTATATACACTGAGTGGCCGGATTATTATATACACCGAGTGGCCGGATTATTATATACACTGAGTGGCCAGAATATTATATACACTGAGTGGCCGGATTATTATATACACCGAGTGGCCGGATTATTATATACACTGAGTGGCCAGATTCTTATATACACCGAGTGGCCGGATTATTATATACACTGAGTGGCCAGAATATTATATACACTGAGTGGCCGGATTATTATATACACCGAGTGGCCGGATTATTATATACACTGAGTGGCCGGGTTATTATATACACTGAGTGGCCGGATTATTATATACACTGAGTGGCCAGATTATTATATACACCGAGTGGCCGGATTATTATATACACTGAGTGGCCGGATTATTATATACACCGAGTGGCCGGATTATTATATACACCGAGTGGCCAGATTCTTATATACACCGAGTGGCCGGATTATTATATACACCGAGTGGCCGGATTATTATGACCACCTGACGTTTGTAGGCAAATTAGCTATAATTTGGCGCTGAAGTTGCTAGAGGGCCAGACCATTATAAATAGGGAAGCGGGTTGGTTACCACGACAGTAGAAGTGATTTGTTTCTGAAGATTCGGGGAAACAACGCGATGTAACAGCCTTGGAACGCGGGATGATTGTTGGCGCTCGGAGCCATGGAGCGAGTATCAGCAAAACAGCAGAATCCGTTACATGTTCAGGAGCGGCTCATTGTTAAAGTGTTTAAAGACCGGACTGTCAGCCGAAAATCTGGGTCTGAGCGTGCGAATTGTGGCCGTCAGCGACTAGTCAATGTTAGGGCAGAACGGGGGAGGGGCAAGACTGGTACAAGACAACAGAAGGGCAACAGTGCCGTGTCAGATTCCTCGCATCACCTTTCACCATCTCGTGGAGTCACCAGGCGGCACAACCAAGTACTGATGTGGGGGTCATCATAATCTGGCCACTCAGTGTGTACACACACACACACCAGCTATAACATTGTGACCCCCCGCCCTCCCAATATTGAGTAATTCCCCCTCACCAGGACTGATAGATGATACCAGACATAGAGCATCGGAGGTACCAAAGACCATATAGAATGCCCACAAAGATGTTCAAGACATTACATCCATAGACTTTTATTTCTGTTTATATAAAATGATTAAAACTTCTGTTACAACCTTCATTTATATTTTTACTCACATACACCGATCAGACATAACATTCTGACCACCTGCCTAATACTGAGTAGGTCCCCCTTCTCCTGACCCGTCCAGCCATGGACTCCTCTAGACCTCTGAAGGTGTGCTGTGGCACCGAGCCGTCACTAGCAGATCCTTTAAGTCCTGTCAGTTGTGAGGTGATCGGCCTCCATGGATCCGACTTGTGTTTCCAGAACATCCCACAGATGATCGATTGGATTGAGATGTGGAGAATTTGGAGGTGGAGTCATCACCTCAAACTCATTGTGTTCCTCAAACCATTTTTTGCTGTGTGGCCGGGCGAATTATTCTGCTGAGAGAGGTCACTGCCATCAGGGAGTACCGTGTCCATGAAGGGGGGGACTTGGTCAGTGACAATGTTTAGGTCGGTGTCAGAGTGACATCCACATGAATGGCCGGACCCAACGTTTCCCAGCAGAACATCGCCCATCACACTGCCCCTCCCCCGGCTTGTCTTCTTCCCATAGTACATCCTGGTGCCATCTCTTCCCCAGGTAAGTGACACACACACACCCGGCCATCCACATGATGTACATCAGACCCGGCCACCTTCTTCCATCGCTCCGTGCTCCAGTTCTGATGCTCACGCGCCCCTTGTAGGCACATGGTGGTGGACACGGGTCAGCATGCGCACCCTGACCGGTCTGCAGCTACACAGCCCCATACACAGCAACCTGCAATGCTTCTATTGGATCGGACTACACGGGCCAGACTTCCCTCCACCCGTCCATCAATGAGCCTTGGCCGCCCATGACCCTGTCCCCGTCTCACCGGTTTTCCTTCCTTGGACCACTTTTGGTCGGTCCTGACCACTGCAGACCGGGAACATCCCACAAGAGCTGCAGCTTTGTAGTTACTCTGACCCAGTCGTCTACACATCACAATTTGGTCCCTCAAATCCTCCCACTTGTCCATTTTTTCTGCTTCAAACACAAAAACTTCAGGGACAAAACGTTCACTTCCTGCCTAATATATCCCCCCCACTTCCAGGTGTCATTGTAATATATCCCACCCACTTCCAGGTACCATTGTAATATATCCCCCCCCCCACTTCCAGGTGCCATTGTAATATATCCCCCCCACTTCCAGGTGTCATTGTAATATATCCCCCCACTTCCTTACTGACATACAATGATTCTGATATATTTTGGGATTGATACATAATGAACAATGTTATATTTGTTGCATGGTGATCACGTTGCGTGATCAGCCGGCTCTCCTCCCCGGTTATAAGTCTGTTTTTTGACTGACGGGTGTTTTCCGCATCTCACAAACAAAGCCGTCATCCGCCAATCATCGTTGGGTCTGTACACTTCCTCGCACACGGAGATGAGTGGAAGTCGCTCGTTTTCTGCATCTTGGAATGAAATCCTCTCAGGTGCAGTCAGGGAATTTTTTTTCCCCATAAAAACTGATGAATTTGCGGTTGCGTCGCGGCGTCCGTACACTTGTGGATATTAATCAATCATTGTGTGATGGGTCTGCTCGGTCTGCGCCGGCCTCTTCAGCGGATTCCATTATAGCGCGGCCCGGGTGCTTAGCTCTTTAATTTGTGCGAGCTCACGCCGCCGGCCTTGCTGAGAGGCGCCTGTTTGTTCACCCAGACGCGGAGCATTGTTCTCCTCCATAATCTGGCGGCTCATTTACCGGAGATGTCCCGGCGAAATCCCCGGGATCACACTTCTCCCTAAATGATTACACGACTTCAAGACCTCCGACTTCCCAGCGCCACCCGCATGCCGAGTTATGAGGGCTGAAGTCATTTCCCATCTCCGCTCCCCGACTCGCTTTATTTGCCGCAATATGCGCTCTTCCCATTTGCTGACGACTTGTCAGCATTGGTGCCGTGTTTTTATCTAAAGCTGGTCATCCATTCTGTGAATTTCTCTCGTTCAGCCTCCAGTAGCTGCATCCGATTGGAGAACTTTTGGACCAACTGCTTTAAAAAACTTCTGCTTTTGTGT
>NW_017306588.1:251876-252106 GCF_000935625.1 Nanorana parkeri
AATAAATAAATAAAAATGAAAAAAAATGAAAAAGTTTCTAAAAAAATAAAATATTAAAATTTGAAAAATTCAAATAAAAACGTGTGTGTGGGGGGGAAGTGCAGGGTACAGTTCCAGTGGTTGTTTATAATGGGGGGGAGGCGAAAAAAAAATTCTGCCCCGGACGCCCAGAACTCTGGTTACGCCACTGGTTGGGGTCTCAGGTAGGTCCTGTGTGTAACAATAGTGTG
>NW_017306588.1:252191-253330 GCF_000935625.1 Nanorana parkeri
GCGGGGGGGAGGGATTCCCAGGCCTAAAGCTGTATAAGGGGCCCCAAAATTTCTGATGGCTACCCTGGTCCTTAATACTGCAACAAATGGCAGGCACTTTATTTTGTGAGCACCGTTCTCTGCAGCATTGTACTGTGAGCCCAGGCCAGCATAATGACCCATCTCCAGGGGGCGTGTCCATGACATCCTGGACTCACAGGTATTGGGTTGAATGTGGGTTGACTTATCTCATTGCAGTACCAATGGAGTAGCTGACCCGGAACAAGCATGTCACTAGTAAAGTCCAAACAATTCTGATCTGCCGTCCCGTCATGCTTGTTGGAGGTCACACACCTGCCGGATAGTGAAGTGAGGATGACGGGAACACTGCACCTGCCTCTTTAAAACACAAACCAGCAGCGGGCGCTCTCCTATCATCTGGTGATTTATACGATATAATTATCCGCTGTCAGAAGTGTTCTCCTTTCCGGCGTCATGTCAGGTTCTGTACTGAGAATATTCCTCCAGAACCGGCAGCTGCCAGGCAGGACCAGCGCCGGGAACTGGCGGCATCCTCGCCTCCCTGACAGGCCGCCCCGAGACATCTCCACAGCGGAATATTTATAGGAGCCGGGGAGAATATTTTCCGAGACGCCGGGCAGACGACGGACTGTCAGGGGGACAATAGACTCTTCAATGTGCGGCGGGGAGAAGATCAGGCGACAATTCTTATTTAATTATCATTTGTGCCATCCGAGTGGCTCGGAGCTGCTGATTGGCTGATGGCTGAACTCCGGGGGCTGAGCGCGGAGAGGCCCCGATATGTTTTGTATAGCAGAAGATAATATTGTTTTATGTCGGCTATGGTCGGAGTTCCGTCCCACTTCCATAATTCTTATTTATTTGTATTATTTTATCATATTCCGGAAAATCTGCATTTGTTACATTGTAATACCCGAGCCGAAAATAAACCAATTCACCCCAAAATAAACCAATTCACCCCAAACCGCCCCGGACTTAAAGCTAGACTCCAGACAGCCAAAATCGGGCCCTCTGCTTCATCAAGAGATATAGGAGGGGTGTATATAGGAATGAATATATATATACACACACCTTCTCCTGTCTCTTTTATATATACACCTCCTATATATACATATATA
>NW_017306588.1:253350-255271 GCF_000935625.1 Nanorana parkeri
TATATTGGCCTCCTATATACAGTATATACCCCCTATATATTGGCCTCCTATATACAGTATATACCCCCTGTATATTGGCCTCCTATATACAGTATATACCCCCTGTATATTGGCCTCCTATATACAATATATACCCCCTGTATATTGGCCTCCTACAGTATATACAGTATATACCCCCTGTATATTGGCCTCCTATATACAGTATATACCCCCTGTATATTGGCCTCCTATATACAGTATATACCCCCTGTATATTGGCCTCCTTTATCCTCCTGATGAAACATGTCTTGGAAATATTGGACGATCTTTGTGCGGTTTGGCTGATCCCTCTTATTGAGCAGACGGAAGGAAGTATTGATCCATGTGAGGCCCCCACTTCATTACTGAATGTGCTGGTAGCACCATGGCTTCCATTAGAAATCACGGGGCCCCATACAGCCTACCTGACGGGGGCCCCTTTCAGCCTACTACGCAGTCAGTGCGGTCCCCCATAGAGCCCCGGATACAAGGCACACAAGCTTACATCAGACTTTCAGCACCATCCCATCCACAGGACAGCCGCCGAGGATTCTGGGTAGATGTTGTATGTCCAGTGACACATTCGCACCAGACCTGAGCGGGTGGAATGCGTCCGTCTATGGCTGACCCAGATCCTCCATCGATAATACAGGTCGGTGGCAGCTGGGAGGTGTTCGGTGAGAAGTCCGGCCAGTTTGTGCGCCGCGCCCGGCTCCGATTCCCCACGTCCCTGAGCGCCAGTGCCGGAGAATAGGAGGAGGATTCTGTTTCTGGTCTCCGTGTCTCCCTCATGAAGGGATGTGTGTGGTCTGCTGCCAGGATCCTGACAAATGCAAAGTGTCTGTGACCTGGATTCTCATTGTGGAGGAAAAATCCGAGCCCTGAATGGCGAGATTGTTTATCTGGCCCTGCGTGCCGCACTGCGACGTTTCCCGCCGGTCACGCTCCCGCTGCACCGTGTGACATATAGGCGCTTCCATTGTGCCTCCGGGCCCGCCGGGTCGAGGTCGGGTTCCAAGCTGCGAGTTTCCGTCGGGAAGTTGGAGCCGTCCCGGGCACAATGGGCAGAGAGAGAGGATCTCGGAAGGTTTGTCTTCCATCTGTGCCGCGCGGCTCCGTGCGGATTTACCGAGTCAAAACCTTGACGCCGAGCGCTTGGCCTGCGTGCCCCGGGTGCGTATGCAGCTCACCGACGAAGAGGAGACGCAAGCAAGGGTCACTAAACTGACAATAGTTGCCATTCGGTAGTGCGGCCCCATCGCTGGATTATGCTTGTAAGCATTAAAGTGGACCTGTCATTAAAAATCACACTGCACAGGACTGAATATTATTATTACATAGGATTTATATAGCGCCAACAGTGTGCGCAGCGCTTTACAATATGAGGAAGACATTACAATCACAATACAAGACAAGACAAGATGGTAAGGAGGCCCTGCTCCTGAGGGCTTACAATCTACAAGGGGAGGGGCCAGTGATACATGAGGAGGGAGCTGTGTGGGGATGAATTGTATGAGAACGTGATGATTCAGTGGTTAGGTTGAGGTGGGATCGGCTTCCCTGAAGAGATGAGTCTTAAGGGATCGCCTAAAGGCAGTCAGAGTGGGAGACAGACGGACAGGTTGGGGTAGAGAGTTCCAAAGAATGGGAGAGACTCTAGAGAAGTCCTGGAGGCGAGTATGGGAAGAGTTGACAAGGGAGCCGAAGAGCAGGAGGTCTAGGGATGAGCGGAGGGGGCGGTTAGGGTGATACTCAGAGACAAGGTTTGAGCGGAGGGGGGGGCGGAGTTGTGGATGGCTTTGTAAGTGATTGTTAATGTTTTGAATTTTATCCTTTGGTTGATTGGAAGCCAGTGTAGGGATTGGCAGAGGGGGGCGGAGGATGGAAGCCAGGGCAGGGGTTG
>NW_017306588.1:256238-263553 GCF_000935625.1 Nanorana parkeri
AACTCGGAGAAGGGGGGGGGGTGGCAGTGCCAGGGGCCCCCGGGGTCAGGAGAGCAGTCAGAAATATGCCAGCGTCCCTGTTAACCCGCCCGCGCTCCGCTGAAGACGCGCGGCGTTCCTTTAAGCTGCCGAACCTGCGTCTACCTCGCGATTGCAAGCTCTTACGGTTTTACACGTTGGACGGCCGCCAAGCTGCCGGAACACCGATCCCTTTATGGAGCCGCTGGAATATATTCAGGATTTAAAGGCTGGGCGGGATTAGTCCCTGTAGTCCGAGGAAGAAAGGAATGTTAATGAAAAGAAGAAATAAGCCTCTCATTGTAGATTCATTTTGTAGCCCATTTAGTCCAGAAACCGGCCCGGGGCTTTCAGCGTCCCCCCACGCTGGTACTTGTAGTTCCCCAACAACTGGGCTCACGGCTCCCTGCTGGGATTCCACCCCGCTCCCCTCCCCGCTCCTCCAGCGCTGACTGGCGGAACATACGGGGAGGGGGCGGGTACAGCTGGCTCTGCCTCTAGATAGGAAGAGCCAGCTGTCACTCACGCAGCTGGGCGGCTCCAGACAGTAATGTCGGGATCCGTCCCGGCTGCGGCGTCTCAGTATACCGCGAGCTGTAGCTCCCTATATACTGAGCTTAGGGTGACGGGAGGACGCTAGTTTGTGTCCTCCCGTGACCCTGGGGAGAACTATGGGGAAAAGCCCTGACCCCCCCATAGTTCTCCTTTAAATCTGAACTCCGGCCAAAGATTCATTTCTTTAGATTTGGATTAGAGTGAGTTGAAACTTGTGCCAGTTTTGTGACCCCCTTTGAGACATTTCCTCCACTTCCTGTCGCTGTGACACACACAAATAATTAGGGGGTGTGGGCGTAGATAAAAACAACATTGTCCAGAGATCCAACCTTTCTATCTACCAAACTCCTTGTTGGAGAGATTTCCAATCACTTCCTGTCCTGAGCAGTGCAGGGGTGGGCAACCTCACAACTACCAATCCCATCATGCCTTTGTGAGTCTTGCCTGTGGCTGTCAGTGCACTACAATGCATCATTGTAGTTCTACAGCAGTTGGACTGATACGGATACCTACCCCGACCCTAAACCCTTCCCCCTCTTAAAACTAAAAGGCTAGTAGCCGGAGTTAACCTTTAATACAAATTGAACAGTTTTCGCATGACTCAGATTTGGTGAATCTTTGGTGAATAGTGTGAACGGGCCCTTGAAGTGGGTGAAAACCCTCAATCTCTTCTGCGGAGATCCCGCTGGGAGCAGCACTTCCTGTCTCAGGCTGACAACACTCAGTTGGCGGTCGGGCTGCCTATCTGATAGACCTGATTGGCTGCTCAGTGGCCGGTTATACTAGCGCACGCGGCAGGCTGACAACGCTGCTGCTAATGTTTGCGATACGTGTCAGTAGGTCCCCTTGGATGGAGAGATGCCTGGTGGTCCGTGGTAGAGACCCGGGACTCGCCTGATGCAACAAAGTGGCGCTCGCATATATCGAACGCCATCCTTACGTGCGGTCAGGTTGGACGCCAGTGATATTTTATACCGAATACCGATACCGGAACTCCCATTAAGAACGCCAGGCCGCATGCAAAGACTCGCCACCCGACTTCCCGATTAGCAGGGAAGCCGTCTCCATGCTCCCTCGTCACCAGATGACGAGAAAACCGGCTTTCTGGCCAATCAGGAAGCCGGGCGCCTTGTAATGACGCGGGGGCCCGGCTTCCTGATTGGCCGTGACGAGGGAGCATGGAGCAGGTTTCCCGGCCAATCAGGAAGCCAGCTTTCCAGTCAATCAGAGAGACCTGGGCGCCGCGGCATTACACAGCGCCCCGGCTTCCTGATTGTCCAGCTTCCCGACCAATCAGGAAACCCGGGCAGCGAGTCGTTACATGCTCCATGCTCCCTCCGGCTTCCCGGCCAATCAGGAAGCCGGGCGGTGTGTAATGACTCGCTGCCCGGCTTCCTGATACCGGAAGCTCGGGTATCGGGCCAGGCATCGGAGCATTTGGGCGAGTACGAGTACCCAAATACTCGGCAACAATACTAGTATCGGTATCGTTGCATCCCTAGCGGTAACAGTTACTTTTTTCGCTCCCTCTCGCCATCAGTTGCAATGCGTCGGGTCGCGGCGCTCTCTCTCTCTCTTCTTTTTTAGATATTTGGTTGTCTTACAGAATTTCCCGTGGTCCCCGGTATAGATGTGTTTTTGGCGCGGTCATAGTCCTGCCGTTTAAAGGCGACCAACGCTGCCCAGGCCACAGATGTAATTTGTGGGTCCATTGTCGGCGTTGCCGCCCTTCCCCCGAGCCGCGTCTTTACACATCCGCGACACTCTGCTTGCGAACATTTATCGGCTGAAATAAAGCCCGGCGGTACTTTTTACGAGACTTCGGACGTACGCGCGGCTTCGCGCGGTCTCTGTGCCTGTTCCCGATCCGCCGCCGCGTCCAGGCGCCCTGAGTTATGGGCGCAGTTTTGTGGAGCGCTGGCGGTCTCTGGATGTTTTCAGTCGTGTCATTAAAGTGATGAAGACGAGGCGCTCGCTGGAAGTAGTTTATGTAGAGCTCTTAATGTTACTCTATCAACCTGTGCGGGGGATGGGGGGCGGCTGGCGGTGGATTTTGCACCGAGCGGGCGAGACTGAAGGGAAGGACGGAGGTCAGATAGAAGACTGAAGGGGAGGACGGAGGTCAGATAGAAGACTGAAGGGAAGGACGGAGGTCAGATAGAAGACTGAAGGGGAGGACGGAGGTCAGATACAAGACTGAAGGGAAGGACGGAGGTCAGATAGAAGACTGAAGGGAAGGACGGAGGTCAGATACAAGACTGAAGGGGAGGACGGAGGTCAGATAGAAGACTGAAGGGAAGGACGGAGGTCAGATAGAAGACTGAAGGGAAGGACGGAGGTCAGATAGAAGACTGAAGGGAAGGACGGAGGTCAGATAGAAGACTGAAGGGAAGGACGGAGGTCAGATAGAAGAGTGAAGGGAAGGACAGAGGTCAGATATAAGACTGAAGGGGAGGACGCAGGTCATATAGAAGACTGAAGGGAAGGACGGAGGTCAGATGGAAGACTGAAGAGAAGGATGGAAGTCGGCCTTAAACTTCTCCCTGCAGCCGATATACTGTCAGAACATTCGGATTCTTTGTGTCGGGACCGTTCAGCTTCTTTGATTTAACCTTTCGGTAATTTTTGTCTTTTCTGATCCGCGCTCTTCTCTCGCTGTGTCGGGGTCGGGAGGTCATTTCCCCGGATGATGATAATAATACTTCACTTATAATGTTGAACTCTTATCAGCAGGCTGTGTGATTGCTCTCTTGTCAGCCTGACACCTCTTCATGCCGCTCGTTACATCTGACAGACGAGAATCTATTTCTGGGCTGAGAGGATCTCATTGTCCAGCGTAACGAGCCGGAATTTCCATTAATGAGATCATTCACCGTCTGGATGTGTGTTGTGAAATGCGGGAGATGGTCGGAGCGGGAACGTGTGCTGGAGACATCGTGTCCTGGCTGTAGATTCACCGAAACATTCCGATTGGACAGATCCAGCGAATGTTGTCATGTATCATTGTTAGGATTGGCTGGATCACCGCTCCGATTACAGCCAATAAGATGTTACATGTTATCTATCCAGAGATCCTCCTCTCCACTCCACTCCTCGTCTCCCCTCTCCCTCAATTCTTCCTCACCTCTACTTCTTCCTCTTCTTTTCCTCTCCCTTTCTCTCTCTTCTTCCTCTCCCTTTCGTCTTCTTTTCTTCTCCCTCTCTCTCTCTTCTTCCTCTTCCTCTCTCTCTCTTCTTCCTCTTCCTCTCTCTTCTTCCTCTCCCTCCTCTCTTCTTCCTCTCCCTCCTCTCTACTTCCTCTCCCTCCTCTCTTCTTCCTCTCCCTCTCTCTCTTCTTCCTCTTCCTCTCTCTTCTTCCTCTCCCTCCTCTCTTCTTCTTCTCCCTCTCTCTCTCTTCTTCCTCTCCCTCTCTCTCTTCTTCCTCTCGCTCTCTCTCTCTTCTTCCTCTTCCTCTCATTCCTCTCCTCTCCCTCTCTTCTTCCTCTCCCTCTCTTCTTCCTCTCCCTCTCTTCTTCCTCTCCTCTCCCTCTCTTCTTCCTCTCCTCTCCCTCTCCTCTCCCTCTCTTCTTCCTCTCTTCTTCCTCTCTTCTTCCTCTCCTCTTCCTCTCCTCTCCCTCTCTTCTTCCTCTCCTCTTCTTCCTCTCCTCTCCCTCTCTTCTTCCTCTCTTCTTCCTCTCCTCTTCCTCCTCTCCTCTCCCTCTCTTCTTCCTCTCCTCTCCCTCTCTTCTTCCTCTCCCTCTCTTCTTCCTCTCCCTCTCTCTTCTTCCTCTCCCTCTCTCTCTCTGCTTCCTCTCCCTCTCTCTCTCTTCTTCCTCTCCCTCCTCTCTTCTTCCTCTCCCTCTCTCTTCTTCCTCTCCCTCTCTTCTTCCTCTCCTCTCTTCTTCCTCTCCCTCTCTTCTTCCCCTCCCTCTCTCTCCTTCATCTCTCTCCTTCCTCTCTCTCTCTCCATCTCCCTCTCTCTTCTTCCTCTCCCTCCCTCCCTCTCTCTCTCTCTCTCTTCTTCGTCTCCTCTCCACTTATCTTCCTCTCCAAATCCTTTTACTTTCCCTCCTCTCCTCTGCCTCTCATCTTTCTCTCCTTTCCCTCCTTTCTTCTTCTCTCTCTTCATCTTCTCTCTCGCTTCCTTTTCCTCTCCTCCTCTCTCATTTTCTCTCTTCTCCTCCTCCTTCCTCTCTCTCTCCCTCCCTTCCTCGGACTCTGCAGTGTTCTTGCATTCTCTCCGCTCTGTCCTCGTATTGTTCTCACACATGAACAGGTTTTACAAATTTCACTTCATGAACTCCTCACCTGCTGGCACGCGGTGTGGTTTACCCATCGCTCCATGCCGGTACCTGTGTGCCAGCTGCAGACATGGATTTAACACATCGTGTTCCTGGCAAAGATCGCTCTGTGTTGTGTTTTTCATGGGGATGACCACAAATGCCAATTAAAGTGCCCGGGGTCGTCTTATCCTTCACAAAACATAATTACCTGGAATGCGCTCCGCTCTGCTCCTGTGCAGGGCAGCAACACCACACAAGGGCAGATTCAGCTAAACATTGCAAGTCTGTGAGTTCTCATCATCTCCTCCACTGAGCGTCCTCTCCCGACACGCCACACACAAGGACAGAGATCTGTGTATCTTCCACTATAAGCAGGCCGGGCTCATACTGAGACTTCAAAGAAGAACTCCGCTCTGCATGTAATAAAAGTCCAGTCCTGTCCCTGACACGAGTGTATCTTCATCCCTCTGTTATGTCATGCTGATTGATGGCACATTAAACTCAGAGCAAGGAAAACTCCCAGTGCATCATGGGTTGTGGCAGTTGTGAAGTAACTATGGGATAATGTTATGTAGCTATTTAAATACAAAGTATCAGATGGTGAAGATGAAAGATATCTGTAAAAACGTCTGTTCTGTCCTTCTGGTCCTTCCTTTATTCTCTCCTCGTCTATCCTCTTCCTTTCCTTTCCTCCCCACTCCATTCCTCTTCTCCCCTCTTTCTCTCCTCTTCATCTCCTCCATATCCTCTCCTCGTCCTCTCCCTCTCTCTTCTTCCTCTCCCTCTCTCTTCTTCCTCTTCTCTCCCTCTCTTCTTCCTCTCCTTTCCCTCTCTTCTTCCTCTCCCTCTCTTCTTCCTCTCCTCTCCCTCTCTTCTTCCTCTCCTCTCCCTCTCCTCTCCCTCTCTTCTTCCTCTTTTCTTCCTCTCTTCTTCCTCTCCTCTTCCTCTCCTCTCCCTCTCTTCTTCCTCTCCTCTTCTTCCTCTCCTCTCCCTCTCTTCTTCCTCTCTTCTTCCTCTCCTCTTCCTCCTCTCCACCCTCTTCCCCCCCCCCCCCTCCCCTCTTCCTCTCCTCTCCCTCTCTTCTTCCTCTCCTCTCCCTCTCTTCTTCCTCTCCCTCTCTTCTTCCTCTCCTCTCCCTCTCTTCTTCCTCTCCCTCTCTTCTTCCTCTCCCTCTCTTCTTCCTCTCCTCTCCCTCTCTTCTTCCTCTCCTCTCCCTCTCCTCTCCCTCTCTTCTTCCTCTCTTCTTCCTCTCTTCTTCCTCTCCTCTTCCTCTCCTCTCCCTCTCTTCTTCCTCTCCTCTTCTTCCTCTCCTCTCCCTCTCTTCTTCCTCTCTTCTTCCTCTCCTCTTCCTCCTCTCCTCTCCCTCTCTTCTTCCTCTCCTCTCCCTCTCTTCTTCCTCTCCCTCTCTTCTTCCTCTCCTCTCCCTCTCTTCTTCCTCTCCCTCTCTTCTTCCTCTCCCTCTCTTCTTCCTTTTTCTCTCCGTCTTGTCTTCCTCTCTCTCTCCCTTCTTCCTTTCATTCTCCCTTCTTCCTCTCCCTTCTTCCTCTCCCTCTCTTCTTCTTCCTCCCCTCTGCCTCTTGTCGTCTTCCTCTCCCTCACATCTTCTTCCTATCTTTCTTTTCTTCTTCCCGCTCTTCCTCTCCTCCCTCCTTTTCTTCTTCCTCTCCTCTCCCTCTCTTCTTCCTCTCCCTCTCTTCTTCTTCCTCCCCTCTGCCTCTTGTCGTCTTCCTCTCCCTCACATCTTCTTCCTATCTTTCTTTTCTTCTTCCCGCTCTTCCTCTCCTCCCTCCTTTTCTTCTTCCTCTCCTCTCCCTCTCTTTCCCTTTCCCCTCTCATCGCTCTCTCTTCTCTCCTCTTCTTCTCTTCTCTCTCTCTTCTTCCTCTCCTCTCCCTCTCTTCTTCCTCTCCTCTCCCTCTCTTCTTCCTCTCCCTCTCTTCTTCCTCTCCTCTCCCTCTCTTCTTTCTCTCCCTCTCTTTCCCTTTCCCCTCTCATCGCCCTCTCTTCTTCTCTCTTCTCTTCTCGCCCTCTCTCTCTTTCTCTCTGTGTCTCTCTCTCTCTTCTTCTTCTCTCTCTCTCTCTTGATCTTTTCTTTATCTTGTCATTTTCCTCTTTTTGTTCTTTCTAAAATGTAATATTGTGTCTGGAATAAGTCATAAAAACTTCATGAATCACCTGGAGGTTTGCTTGGAGGGGAATCTGTTACTTGAGGAATCGGATGTTCTTTAATATCTACAAATCTCACTCCTCTCTTATATAAAGTGTTCCTGAATCACGGGAGGGATGGAGATCTGTGAATATTTCTGCATCTTGTGATCGGGATGTAGAATTGTGTGAATGTTGGTCGCCGCACGGCCCAATAATGCTGCATTATATATATCAGGTTTACATTCCATTATGTGTCCGCACAGGGAGCAATGGAATTGCTGCAATGTTATATGTGAATACATTATCCTCCTCGGCCCCCCCCCCCCTCCTCTCC
>NW_017306588.1:263947-270588 GCF_000935625.1 Nanorana parkeri
CCTCCTCTCCCATATCTTCCTCTGTGCCCCCCCATCAGAATTGGACTACTGAACGGGACAGATAATTGAGCTATTTCCCGATGAGCACCAAAGACGTGGTGTTGGTCCGACCTCTTCTGCTGGTCACACCACGAATGGGCACAGCAGTCCAGTCCTGCAGGATCTCTGCTGTTCCAACTATCTGACTTTATAAATTGCTGCAATTTTAATATTAAGGGGGATCTACAGTAGATTTTTTATTTTCTAGGTTTGCTGTTCCACATTTTCAAAATGAATTCTCGTAGACAGATAGGCAAGTGCTCCCTCTAGTGGCCATCGGAGTACCAGGGAATGTGATTAGCATTGATTGAGAGCTGCAGAGATATAAGAGCAGTTCACCACATCAGAGTCTCTAGTGTTCAGCCAAGTCAGACCTGACCTATAGACTTCAGAATTGGGTGAGGGGCAGTAAGGCGCAGCCACCAAACAGCACTAGTGAGCAGGAAGCAGAGGCTCCATAGGTAATGAGCACATTGTGACCAATACACAGAATCTGAGATTTCACCAAGAGAAATAAGAATGTGGTAGGGCTGCAGCTAACGATTATTTTCAAAACCGATTAATTAGCCGATTATTAAGTTCCATTAATCGGGAGGGGGGGAATGGCTCCAGTTTGTGTTGAGATTGTAGTCCATCACGGGAGCAAGCTTGGAGTGGTGGAATTAAAAGAAGGTGCGGGGAGAAGCGGCGTGCGGCGAGTCCGTGAGACGGGGAGGTGAAGCGGTGTGCGGCGTGTCGGTATGGCGGGGGGTTGTAGTGTCGTGCGGCGGGGAGGAGAAGTAGCGTGTGGATTGCGGGGAGCCACAAGCAGTCCAACTACTCGAAAATTCAACTAATCGATGATGGAAAACGTCGACCATGTTTTCCATCACCGATTATAATCGACTTAGCCGATTAATTGTTGCAGCTCTAGAATGTGGCAGGTGGTTTAACTCGCCAGCATCAAACAAATGCCAAAACATGAGGTTTGGGTGGAGTGGCCCTTTAAAATATGGAAATTCTATGACGGAGTGAAATGCATATCAGGTCAATTCCTCGGTCAGTATAAAGAAATGACCCGATTCTTCACCAGGTATTGCAGGTTTTCCTGGATCAGGATTGGATTCGGGGTCACGCCCAGAGCCGCGTACATGTTGACATAGCAGCATGGCGGCATTATTGCATTATAATGAATGCGAATGGAGCAGCGGAACGCGTGCTTTCGGAGAAGCTCCAGGGACCCGGCTTTTAATTATCCGCTGATTACAGTTAATAGGATTGCAGAGGCGTCTCGCTGGTAAAACCGCCCGGCTTCATCTTGGCCGATTTGTTCTTATTAACGTAATCGCGGCCTTGTTGCCGCCTTCGCTGACACTTGTGTCGCAGAGTCGTGTCCTGCGTTTACCATCTCCCCTTCCACTCTCTGATCATCAGGAGAGTCCGCTGCACCGCCAACATGTCATCCCATCCATCCGCATTACATGACCTGGGACGTCCTCAGCATGTCAGCCTTGTGGTGGGATAAAGTGTACCTGTCTCCTGTGCACAACGGAAAGCCGATTCTCTGCACAGAGGTCCCAGCCACTAAATGACTACTTGTCAGGACAACGAACACTCCGCACAGCAGAACGCAGCTCAGTGCATTCATCAGCAGCCAACAGACCGGACCAGAGACGTCAGAACAATGACACTTGGGGGTCCAGAACAATGACACACTGACACTTGGGGGTCCAGAACAATGACACACTGACACTTGGGGGTCCAGAACAATGACACACTGACACTTGGGGGTCCAGAACAATGACACACTGACACTTGTGGGTCCAGAACAATGACACACTGACACTTGGGGGTCCCAGAACAATGACACACTGACACTTGGGGGTCCAGAACAATGACACACTGACACTTGGGGGTCCAGAACAATGACACACTGACACTTGGGGGTCCAGAACAATGACACACTGACACTTGGGGGTCCCAGAACAATGACACACTCACACTTGGGGGGTCCAGAACAATGACACACTGACACCTGGGGGTCCAGAACAATGACACACTGACACTTGGGGGTCCAGAACAATGACACACTGACACTTGGGGGCCCGGACAATGACACGCTGACACTGATGGACCTCTGGTCTGTCTTATAGAATGGGTCTGTAGATTATCTGTGTGGGAAATGTTGAGTTCCTCGCGGTTTCCGTCTCTCGGTAGCGCAGTGGCGGTGGTACATCTTTGTCAGTGTCGGGACTTGTGTGTGGGGGGTCGGGGGCGGGGCATTGATTCTTCTGCCTTCTGCCAGCTTTTGTTGAACTTTTCCGCCCACCGCGCTCTGCAGTCACATTCCAAACTTTCATTACAATCTGAATGTAAGAAACTTTCTGTAACTGATTGCATTGTCTGCTCTCATCACCCACTCGCTCACCTGCCTACTCCTCTCAGGCCATAGATGGAATTCTATCCAACGCAGGAATTTTTTTGGAAATGCCAGCCGTGCCTGGGGTGATGGTGAGGGCGGAAGTCGAGATGCCATTCCCACCTGCCTGCCAAATAGTTCTGTCATTCTTCTGTCTGCTAATTGCTGCGTGCCACTTGTGTCTGCCTGTCTGTCAATTCCAACGCGTACAGAGCTCTGGGGTGACTCTAAAGCACTGTGCGGTCTGTTCCTCACCTCTAGGGGGCGCTGTTTGCTCTGTCTGGTGTTTAGCACACACAATGCCCTACAAGTGCATTTATATGCACGCAGATCGTACACAGGCGCCACGGTTTTTGTTTTACATTTCTATTTATTTGATTTTTTTTTTAATGACTTTTTAAGCTTTTTTTTACATAGCTTAGCTAACAAGCCCCCATGTGATAGCATTTAGAGGTGACATGTTCTCTTTATGGAGACATCTGGGGTTTACTAGACCCCAGATGTCTTCATCATTAGACTAGATGTCCCCCCCCCCCTATTCGACTCCAATACAGCAGATTGGGACAAGCAGGCGGCTTCCCTGCTATACATTTAGTCCTGCTTGCCTGTAGCAGGGCTAAATGTAAAAAAAAAACACCTGCTTAGCACTCGGCATAGCGTGTCCGGGTGGCATTGGGCGATAGGATATTGTCCCAATATTAGGAGCAGCCCATGAGCAAACAAGCTAGATGGCAATACAGATTCATCTGGTAACTTGTGACATGTTTCACTCAGCAGAGCTGATGAAAGGATTGGATCTCATTTATAATTGGATGATTCTGTGTATCTATCTTATCTGCTTCCTGTGCAACTGAGACTCCTAACGTACGGTTACTAGGCTTTCAAAACGGAATTTTGGGACAACCTACTGACCAGGCCCAATTGTAACCACACTGGAAAAAAAACCACACCCCCATTTGTAGCCACACCCCCATTTTTTAGCATGCTTTGAAACAATTGGTCACAGACTTCTGGAAGAGGAAGCAGACACTAAAAATGTAAACAAAGTGCCCTGAGCACTATGAGGAGCAAAACAATGCAGCATGCACGGCGCGCCACGGGCAATCATGCATGTAGGTAAATTGCGATTACAGTGGGAGCGGCTGAAGATGCGCGGTTCAATAAACCCCGAGCCCACTCTACTGTAATATGGATCACGCATGTGATATGCACAGACTTCAGGGGTCAGCAGTAGGTAACACATGGAATGTAAAGGTCAGGAGCAGGAAAAGCATGGAGTACAGGGGTCATCAGAGGGTAACACATGGAGTACAGGGGTCATCAGAGGGTAACACATGGAGTACAGGTGTCATGATTAGGTAACTCATGTTGTCCTGGGGTCATGAGTAGGGAACGTATGGGGTCCGGGGGTCATGAGTAGGGAACGTATGGGGTCAGGGGGTCATGAGTAGGGAACGTATGGGGTCAGGGGGTCATAAGTAGGTAACGCATGGAGTCCAGGGGTCATGAGTAGGTAACACATGGAGTCCAGGGGTCATGATTAAGTAACGTATGGAGTCCAGGGGTCATGAGTAAGTACCGTATGGAGTCCAGGGGTCATGATTAAGTAACGTATGGAGTCCAGGGTCATGAGTAGTGAAGGTATGGCATCCTGGGATCATGAGTAGGTAACGCATGGAGCCCAGGGGTCATGAGTAGGTAACACATGGAGCCCAGGGGTCATGAGTAGGTAATGCATGGAGTCAAGGGGTCATGAGTAGGTAACGTATGGAGTCCAGGGGTCATCAGTAGGTAATGTATGGAGTCCAGGGGTCATCAGTAGGTAATGTATGGAGTCCAGGGGTCATGAGTAGGGCACAGTAGCAAGCAAATCGGAGTTCAGAGCTTAGTGGTGAGTGATGCAGGGTCCAGTAGTAACGCAAGGTTAAGGGCCGGTTCACACCACAAAGTCCGCGTTCAAGAGCGTTTAGCCTCTGGAACGCAAGCCGGCCAGCTCCCTGCGTTCAGGGCCAGGAGGGCGCCTGAATGCATGGAGCCGGCCGGCTTGTGTACCAGAAGCCGAACGCTCTGGAACGCAGTCTTTGATGTGTAAACCAGCCCTCAGGGGTCAGTAGTAAGTGATTCAGGGGTCAGAAGTAAGTGACGCAGGGTTCAGGGGTCAGTAGTAAGTGACGCAGGGTTCAGGGGTCAGTAGTAAGTGATGCAGGGGTCAGTAGTAAGTGACACGCAGAGTCTTAGAGGCAGCCATCACAGCATGTACACAACTGGCTGTATATAACTGCAGTTAACTGCCACTGGGGACGTTTGTTTCCCAGGTACAGAACTCTCAAGGCAGGGACTGTCCCTGGGAAACTGGGACTAATGGTAAACTTATCCTGACCCCTAAGATATAACAGCCGTTATTACCAGCAGTGACACCATTAAGAGCTGAAAAAAGTCACCCGTCCAAAAATAGTGACCATTGGGGCAAATTACACTTGTCTTATGGCTTGGATTTATTCTATAGTGGGTGGTGATGGCCCCAAGAGTCAGGGTGTCCAGGGGGGCCTACCTATCCGCTGTGTGAAGGTCTACTGCAGGGAATCGTCCATCTGAGTTGGGTGGTCCGTAGTTGCCGAGCCATTTCACCATCTCATGTTCTCTGCACAGAGCCGTGACTCAAAGTGGTCAGCGCAGCGTATCCCATTCCTGACATTAACGGGAGCGCGCACCGTTCACTAACCATGCAGCAGAGCAGATCACCGCACAGGGAACGAGCGAGTGTGCGGGCCGGACATCACTCCCCGGAGCAGAGACAGATATCCGAGGGCGCAGGAGAGCGTATTTTCCTTATTTTGAGTTACTTTTGCTGCGACATTATATATTTTATTCTTGCTGCGCCATATTTCTATTTATATGTATATGCACATTTGCATATGTCATGAGTAGCTATGGCTGCCCCCTGCATATATAATTGTACATTTAGCCCCCGTCACCTTCTGTGATGTGGCTACTAGACATTTAGTGGTAGCCGGGGCTGTAGTCGGCCTGGCTGGATTATAGTGGCAGTTATCTGGTTAATTCCAGGTGTCCGGCATTGCCTGTACCCCAATGGGTGGAGTGTGACTCTGTCATATTGTGGGACAGCCAATGAGAGGCACTGTAGTGTATGTACAGTACAGCAGCCAATCACTGGGCATCTCTCAGCCAGTGGTGCATGCTGGGATAGGGCACATATACTGGAGGGATTTGCCATGTGCTCAGACTAGCTGGGACCGGCCGTGGAATAGTGCTGGTTGCCGTTCAGCCTGCCCCCCCCCTCCCTCCCTCCCCCCCGGGCTAGGCCTAAGGACTGGGGGTGGGCATGGGCTGGTGTGAGGGAAATGTTTCCCCGAGGCCTCCAACATGGACGGTTAGTGCTAATGGGTGGGCAGCTGAAGAACAAAAACTAGACCAGGGATGGCCAATCTGCGTCCCTCCAGCTGTGGGTGGAACTACGAATCCCATGAGGCTTTGCAAGATTCTCACAGCCACAGACATGACCCCCGGAGGGAGATGCTTCATGTGATTTGTAGTTTCACCCCACAGCTGGAGGGCCGGAGTTTGGCCATCCCAGCCCTAGACAGACTAGAGATGAACCGGGCAACCAGCGACTCCTTCGGGTGTGAGGGCTACATGCACAATACACAGGAAGGAGGTTTATGAAGCCTCAGGCCCCCTTCAGATCTTTGCAATACCACACGCGTGTCAACATCTTGGCCTAGTCATTTGAAAGGACCGCCAACACAGGTGCAATGGCCTAAAAACCCACTTGCCCCCTTTTTTTTTCCCTTGGTGCCATGCCTGCTGATGTAGCTGCGCCTTGGAGTGCCGTTCTAACTAAATGCAATGCACAGACCGCCCGGCATGGGCGCACTTTGTGGTAATGGGCCGTAAAACGCGAAACGCACATTATTTACATTTTTTTTTGAGTCTGAAAACTTTATATAAAAAAAAGATGTATTTCTTATACTTTGAGATCTTTATTCCCGTTGCGCTCTCCCCGCGGGTATTGTCTCCTTATCGCCCCCCCCCTTCATCGGATTCCTCCGACCCGTCTACATTCTGCGTCGCGTATCTCCAGTTCCATTTCTAATTCTCCGGTGGCGCTCCTTTAATCTTCATTCTCCCGCTAAAGTCTCTTCAGATCCAGGCGAGGAAAGAGGCCGCATAATCCTGGCCCCCC
>NW_017306588.1:270630-272653 GCF_000935625.1 Nanorana parkeri
TTTTCGTATCGGAAATTCTGTGTTTTTATCTCCGCCGTGTCATTTTTCCCCGCTCCCCCACCCCCGTTCCATCTCCCGCTCGTCAGTCTCCCATCATATCTCACCTGTTTGACATTCCGCGTGCTCTCCTTCAATCACGCTCCAAGTATGTCCTCCGCGTGTGCGGAGAAATGGCGGCACTTTAGGTGTTAGGGTTTCGTTCGTGGAACGGCGCGGACCCGACGAGGCGAGGAGTGTGGCGACAAGTGGCCAACACTCGGACGCCGCTGATTAGGATCATTAAACCCCATTACAGCCGAGGAGCCCGCGAGGCTTCAGAGATCAGAATGAATTAAAGGAGAACTATGAGGGGGGGGAGGGGGAAGTGCTTTTCACTGACCTCATAGTTCTAGCCGACCTGTGACACTGTCACTCACGCAGCTGGGCGGATCCAGACATAATTGTCGGGATCCGCTCCGGCTGCGGCGTCTCCGTATACCGCGAGCTACAGCTCCCTATATACTGAGCTTAGGGTGAGGGGAGGACGCTAGTTTGTGTCCTCCCGTTACCCTGAGGAGAACTATGGGGACAAACCCTGACCCCGTACTTCTCCTTTAACTCTTTGGGGCGCCCGCGGTGACTATAATTAAAAGAGACCTATGGGGTTAAGGCTTTTCCCCATAGTTCTCCTTAGGGTAACGGGAGGACACAAACTAGCGTCCTCCCGTCACCCTAAGCTCAGTATATAGGGAGCCACAGCTCGCGGTATACTGAGACGCCGCAGCCGGAGCGGATCCCGACAATTGTCTGGCTCCGCCCAGCTGCGTGAGTGACAGCTGGCTCTGCCTATCTAGAGGCAGAGCCAGCTGTACCCGCCCCCGTCCGTTCCGCCAGTCAGCGCTGGCGGAGCGGGGAGGGGGGAATCCAGCCCCTCCCATGTCACGGCAGAGAGCCATGACAGGATCGAGAGGTGAGCGAGCGCCGGTATGTGTTCGCTCACTTCCCGATCTACTGATCCGACCTGTGACAGTCTCATTGTCACAGGTCGGCTCAGATTATGAGGTGAGTGAAAATCACTCGCCTCATAGTTCTCCTTTTAAAGACTGTGCTGGCCCCCGGGGCCCTAACTAATGGCCGGGTCCCGGATGTATCGGTTCCTGGGTGGCCACATCACACTTTTATTTTATTTTTTAAATCTCTCCGCGTCGGGTTGAGCGCGTCTCCCGTAGCGAAGGGCCCGAGCCCGTCTTGCGTTCTCCAGGCTGGAGTTTTCCTTTCCCCTCCTGGGGGGGCTCAGATCATATCCTGCCGCAGATTGCAGCCGATCAGGGGGGGGACCTCGGCGCTGAAAGGAGCCATTGTTCTCGCTCCCCTAACCAAAACTCCGTCCGCGCTCGCCCGCCTGTGAAAACTGAACGCAGACAGGCGGCGGCCTCCCAACACAGAGGGCTTTGTCTAACATTTGGCCCCCGCGTGAGGCCTTAGGATATCTCCGAAGATTTGGGAAAATGATTCTTCTGTGGGGGGGGGGAGAGGGGAAAAAAAGTTGTCATGATCTTCCTATTTTCGGGCACGGCGTGTTGTGTTTACACGCATGGAGTCCTCCGACTTTTATCCTCAGCGCCGGCTGGGTCACCATCAAACGACGCGGCGTCCGCTGGATGTGTGGCGGCTTTGTGTTTAGCGAACGCGTTTAATGTCGGGCGGCCTTTGAACGTGAGCTTGAGTATGGCCGAGACAATGGGTGACTCGTATGGTGGTGGGGGGAGGGGGGACACCAAGAGACCGTCAGGGGCCAACAATTCCGCTGGTGACTGTGCCAGTGGCTACTTTGTGGTCTGTGTGATCCAACGCCAATGATGTGGCCGGGTGAGGGAATCGGTAAAGAGCCACAAAAGCCGACACAGCCGAATAAACAATAAGATAAAAACTATAAAAAAAAGTAAATCATAAAAAAGTAAAAAGATAAATAAGAATCTAAAACAAAAAAAATTGATAAAAAAATTAAATAAATAATAAAAAAGAAGAAATAATTAAATTAAAA
>NW_017306588.1:272940-275215 GCF_000935625.1 Nanorana parkeri
GGGGGGTGGCGGCGCCCCAGCCACACCCACCGCTCTTAGTGCGATTGCCCGCACCAGAACATGTGGCACATCAATGCCTGCGTTCCGATCCAGTGCTGCATGCACTATTCAATGAGCTCATTAGCCAGGCCCCCCTATCACATGACCCTCATCACATGGGCCCCCACCATCACATGACCCTCATCACATGGGCCCCCACCATCACAGAGTCTTGTAGAGTTGATACACGAAGCTATCTGTGATGGATTTTGGTAAGCAAGCAATTCATTCAATTAAAATGATTCTTTGGTCATGCAAAAAATGAATTGAAAGTACGTTTTATAGATATAAATGTAACAATCACAAGCGATCAATGAAATTCCTCCACAGCGAAGTTCAAATTGACTGAATGGAGCATCTTTGGTTCCCCATTTCTGCTCCATACAGTCCACTTAGTCTATTGATTTGGATCATCACATCAATGTGGCCGCCATAGAGGGTCATGTGGTATCTAATAATATTATTCTGGGGGGGAGGGGCGGCTGTTGGTTTCACTCTCCACCAACCAGGAAAATCTCAGTTTTTGGTAAACGGACCCATTAAAGATCCTACAGAGACCAGACCACCGTTACCCACCCAGCCGAGTCCGTAGAGCTGACTTTTGACATGTTGTTTTTCTTTTCCAGGACCTGCCTGGGGGCCCGGGACCCGTACTGCGGGTGGGACAGTAAGAAGAAGCGCTGCACCACCCTGGAGGACAGCTCCAACATGAGCCTGTGGTTCCAGAACATCACCGAATGCCCGGTGAGTGATGACATCATAGTGACACCCTGGAGAGCCAGGGAACCCGTCACTTAGGGAAAGGCGGATTTCCATAACACAAGGAGGCAGATCGGCATCTGAGGGCCGGAGATCGATAAGTGGGAGGCCCCTTGTCGGAGGTATAGGTGGGAGGCCCCTTGTCGGAGGTATAGGTGGGAGGCCCCTTGTCGGAGGTATAGGCGGGCGGACCCTTGTCGGGGGTAAAGTTGGGAGGCCCCTTGTCTGAGGTATAGGTGGGAGGCCCCTTGTCGGAGGTATAGGTGGGAGGCCCATTGTCGGAGGTATTGTTGGGGGGCCCCTTGTCGGAGGTATAGGGGGGAGGCCCCTTGGCGGAGATATAGGGGGGAGGCCCCTTGGTGGAGGTATAGGTAAAGCCCCCCTTTCGGAGGTATAGATGGGAGGCCCCTTGTCGGAGGTATAGGGGGAGGCCCCTTGTCGGAGGTATAGGGGGAGGCCCCTTGTCGGAGGTATAGGTGGGAGGCCACTTGTCAGAGGTATAGGGGGGAGGCCCTTTGTCGGAGGTATAGATGGGAGGCCCCTTGGTGGAGGTATAGGTGGGAGGCCCCTTGTCGGAGGTATAGGGGGAGGCCCCTTGTCGGAGGTATAGGTGGGAGGCCACTTGTCAGAGGTATAGGGGGGAGGCCCTTTGTCGGAGGTATAGATGGGAGGCCCCTTGTCGGAGGTATAGGTGGGAGGCCCCCTGTCGGGGGTATAGGGGGGGGGCCCGTAGTGGGAGGCCCCTTGTCGGAGGTATAGGGGGAGGCCCCTTGTCGGAGGTATAGGTGGGAGGCCCCTTGGCGGAGGTATAGGTGAAGCCCCCCTTTCGGAGGTATAGGGGGAGGCCCCTTGGCGGAGGTATAGGTGGGAGGCCCCTTGTCGGAGGTATAGGTGGGAGGCCCCCGGTCCGTGGTATAGGCGGGCGGCCCCTTGTCGGAGGTATAGGGGGGAGGCCCCTTGGCGGAGGTATAAGGTGAAGCTCCCCTTTCGGAGGTATAGGTGGGAGGCCCCTTGTCCGAGGTATAGGCGGGCGGACCCTTGTCGGAGGTATAGGGGGGAGGCCCCTTGTCCGAGGTATAGGGGGAGGCCCCTTGTCCGAGGTATAGGGGGAGGCCCCTTGTCCGAGGTATAGGGGGAGGCCCCTTGTCCGAGGTATAGGGGGAGGCCCCTTGTCCGAGGTATAGGGGGAGGCCCCTTGTCCGAGGTATAGGGGGAGGCCCCTTGTCCGAGGTATAGGGGGAGGCCCCTTGTCCGAGGTATAGGGGGAGGCCCCTTGTCCGAGGTATAGGGGGAGGCCCCTTGTCCGAGGTATAGGGGGAGGCCCCTTGTCCGAGGTATAGGGGGAGGCCCCTTGTCCGAGGTATAGGGGGAGGCCCCTTGTCCGAGGTATAGGGGGAGGCCCCTTGTCGGAGGTATAGGTGGGGGGCCCCTTGTCGGAGGTATAGGTGGGATGCCCCTTGTCCGAGGTATAGGTGGG
>NW_017306588.1:275246-275750 GCF_000935625.1 Nanorana parkeri
AACAACCCCCCGCCGCGGTGTGGCGGCAGAGACTGCGACGGGCCGCGGATAGAAATCACCAACTGCTCGCGGTAAGTGTCGCTCTTACAACTCTGCGTTGTTGAATACAGACATCGGTCCTTTTGCAGTCCCTGTGCGGCAGAGCTCAGACACGGGGAGGGAGAAGCTGCACGAGTAGCCAGCAAGTTATACTGCAGTCAGTGCCGTCATTAGAAATCACCCCCCCCTTTCCCGGAGTGTTCTTCCTATGCTGCTCACCTCTGCACCCCCCCCTGCCTGTACCCCCCCTATCAGCAGCCCTGACAGACAGCATTTGCATGCCGGTAGGAGGAGAGAGGAGAGTGACAGAGATGAGATCACGAGTCTGCTGCTTCTCTTTTCACTGTCCAATCACAGGCCGGGGGAGGGACAAGACCTGTAAGTGTTACTGACCTGCAGGGGAGAAAAAACAGGTCTCTTTCCTGACCGAGCTGTACAAATCTCAGGGCTGGATGGAGAGGAATA
>NW_017306588.1:275837-278706 GCF_000935625.1 Nanorana parkeri
AATAGCAGGAAGCAGTGGTGACTGTAAGGGCCCGCCTGGAGGATGTCCAGCATCATCTAGCACATCGCTCCCCAGCCTGACTGTGGCCCTTGGTACCTATAGGTTGTGTCCAGATGTCCCCGCTGGGCCTATAGTGATCCAATGGCCGTGTCCAATCATTTCCCTAATGCAGGACAGTGAGCGAAGCGAGGAATGTGATTGGTCACCGAGGAATGATTGGTCGCCGAGGGCGATGCCATTTAGTTACCATTTTCTAGTTTTGATTGACGAGCCGGCTGCCTGGCGGAGCGTATTGACTTTCTCACCCGCCGCTTTGTTTTCCTTTCTCGGTCGGCGGTCTCGGAGTCTGCGGGTTGTCTGCGGGTTGTCTGCGGGCAGCGGGATTGGACACGTTTCGATGTTTAATAAACATTGGGGGATGTAAATAGAATTGTCTTCCCGCAAGGAAACGTCGCCCCCAGGCGGCTGCGACCGTGGCGGATCTTACGACCCGTCGGGTAAATAAGAAGCGCATGGTAGCGCTGCGCCCGCTGCGTTTCCGGGTTCACAGAGGTGCTGTTCCCCCGGCTGGAATGTAAACAGACGTCTGTGCCAAGCAGCGCCGAGCTTCCGTCACATATGGGTCTGGTTAGCGGGACTCCAGGAAATGGGTTCTTTTCTTTCTCTCTCTCTCCTCGTGTTCGCTATTCGTAGTCTGACACCTCCGAGCCGCGGCCCGCCAGACGCGCGACTACAGGAAGGCGCTTCTCACACAACTGCCGAATCAGCCGCTTTCCTGCTAACTGCACATCTGGTGCCCAGCTGGGTAACGGGGGATGGGATACATCGGATAACACCGGGGGGGGGGATATGAGATGTACCGACGTTGTTACAGCGTGAAGAGCGCAACCTGCGCCGCGTCGTTTTGTTTCCAGGATAATGGCATTGATCATTCGTACGCCGGGCTCCAAAAAACGATCAGCGACGGCACATGAAAATTGCGCAGATTGCGACGTTGTCACTTGTGTGACAAACCGGGAAATCCGTGTTTGTGATATTTCACGGGCCGGTCGCCATTTTTGCGACACATAGTTGCACATCGAATAAGAGCGCTAATGTGCAAAGCCGGAGCTCAGGTCTAGTCATGAGGTGTGGTCACCGCAACGTACAGTGGCGGAACTGTCGACATAGCGACCCAGGCGGCCCTCTATGGGGCCCGTGGCACAGGGGGGGCCCGGGCCAGGATGGGGAACAGAGGGGTCGCCCTGATGCCGTGCGGGCCGACCTGGGTTGCTATGGCATCTCAGCAATTCCAGGTTGAGTGACAGCCAGCAGCTGCGGAAGAGGAGGCGGGGCCCGGCGTATGCAGCGAAGGAGGAGGCTGGGCTTGGAGTATGCGGCGACTACAGAACTGTGTCCAGTACAGAACAGCCAGCAGCTGCGGAAGAGGAGGCGGGGCCCGGTGTATGCAGCGGAGGAGGAGGCTGGGCTTGGAGTATGCGGCGGCGGAGGAGGCAGGGCCCACCAGCAACTGTAAAGGAGGAGGTGGGGCCTGACAGCGGAGGAGGAGGCAGGGCCCTCCAGCGACCATGAAGGAGGAGGCGGGGCCCGGCGGTGGAGGACGGACTGACAGGTAAGAGGGTGTGACCAGCCCGCCTGAGACCCTGCAGAGCCCACCATAGAGAGTCTCACTCTCAGGTGGGCTTTGTGGGATCTCAGGTGATGTAAGAGGTAAGGGGCCGGCAAGGGACAGTAGTAGTAGAAGTGGGGAGAGGGTCTGAGGGGTTTATTCGCAGGGACACTCACCCTTCAGATATCTGTGAACATTCGTTTTGTGGGAATGTGTCAAAAGCAAACATTCTTAGACCCCTTTCACACGGGAGGACCCGATCAGATGCCCGATGCTGGTCTATGGGCAGCTGTGTGCAAATGGACGGGCATCCGGTTACCCCTGACTCCGGCCAGGTCCAGAAAAAAACAAATGGAACAGTGTTCCGTTTTGCTGGACCTGCTCGGGCTGGATCCGGGGTAATCTGATGGAAATGGGCACGTCTGTTTGCATCCGATTCCTCATAGACCCACATGGGGCGCAAGTCATATTCATTTTTTTTTTTCCTCCATCGCAAGATGGAGAGACAAAAACTGGACAGACAATGGATAGCAGTGACATGCGATCCGTACCGCTTTGATCAGGAGGAAAGGGATCCATGTGAAAGGGACCTTAATATATTTTCAGGTTTAATGTATTGAGATGTAATACTGCAATATGGCCACTGGGTGGAGCTGATGAGCATAGGTAACAAACGCATAGGAAACGCTTATTTCTTCTGCTCCTCAGCTCCATCCGGTGGCCATACAGCGGTATTACATCACAATACATTCAACCGGAAAGGAAGATATCGTCTCTTTTGCCATTAAAGGAGAACTATGGGGTAAGGGTTTTTCCCCCATAGTTCTCCTCAGGGTCCCGGGAGGACATAAACTAGCGTCCTCGTGTGACCCAAAGCTCAGTATATAGGGAGCTACAGCTCGAGGGATACTGAGACCGCCGCAGCCGGGGTCTTCCCCCCTCCCCCACTCTGAGATGAGCAGCGGACTGATGAGCTCATCTCTCTGTCACTCTGTTCTCTCCTCCTGCCAGCGTTCCCTCTCGCGCCGCAGTACAATCGATCGGCTTCTCGTGCTGCTTCTCCCTCCCCCCCAGTCTGAGCTCTGCCTGTACACGGACAAGTATCATTCAAGGACTTGATCACAGTGATCACAGAGCTGCATTCATGGGCGTCCTTCACATCTCCTGCCCCGGAGTTCGGCATTAAAAAGTCGAATGTTTCCAACGTTTAATTTCTGTTCCTAAAATCTATAACACATTGACGGAATTAACGAGGGGGGG
>NW_017306588.1:278996-280863 GCF_000935625.1 Nanorana parkeri
GGGGTGACAGTACAGGGCACGCAGCACATTGCAGCTCTTCATTCCTTCCTCACATTCCCCAAGAACACGATAGAACCGTAAATCCGGCGCCGGGGGTCAGTTGCGGGTCGCCGACGAGTGGTGCGGGAAATGTTTGGCTATAAAATGGGTCGATTTCATGGGAGGATTCGTTTCCGAATTTGCATGTAGCCGTGAATGACCGCATGTGTCGCTACCGGGGGCTGTGCCGGAGAACGGCCGCTGAAAGAAATTGACGTTTCAGTCGAATGAGTTGTACATTTTTCATGCCCCAGAAGGGTCACGTCCTGGGTCTGGAGGGCCGTGGGTTTAGTGATGTCGGTAGTGCAGTTAGGTTGCTTCCTAAACCGGGGTAACCAGAAAGGAGGAAGTGCTGATGAGGCGTTATGGCACAAAGGATTGTCTTATTGTAACCCGATTGCTGCGCTTTACAGGGCTGTGTTTCTCCACAGCACGGGTCTGCATGAGGGCTCTGCCAATGAGAGGTGTGGTCATTACTCAGCTATGCTGGCACAGGGCATTACAGAGCCAGTTATGTAGACCCCCCTCACAATGCTGGAGTGTGGGGGTGTCCGAAGGTAGTGCACATTCACAGACAGGTGGCGGTCTGATGTCTCCAGGGTCTCAGACGGGCTGTGCGGGGTCTCAGACGGGCTGTGCGGGGTCTCAGGTGCGCTGTGCGGGCTCTCGGGTGGGCTGTGCAGGCTTCTCGGTTGGGCTGTGTGGGCTTCTCAGGTGGGCTGTGTGGGCTTCTCAGGTGGGCTGTGTGGGCTCTCAGGTGGGCTGTGTGGGCTCTCAGGTGGGCTGTGTGGACTCTCAGGTGGGCTGTGTGGACTCTCAGGTGGGCTGCGTGGGCTCTCAGGTGGGCTGTGCAGGGTCACAGGTGGGCTGTGCAGGGCTTCTCAGGTGGGCTGTGTGGGCTCTCAGGTGGGCTATGCGGGTTCTCAGATGGCCGTGGGGCCCCCAGCAAGCACAGGACCTTATGGCAACCGCTTGTGTATAATAATGTAAAGCACCGCTACAGACACTTAGTATTGGAGCATTTTCAGGGGTACAGAAACGCCCCAATATTGTCACCGATACGGTAATGGCAGGTGAGGCGCCCCCCTGGAAAGTGCCGCCCAAGCCAAATGCCTTGTTTGCCTTGCGGTAGATCGGCCTCGGCTCGCCGGGCTGTGTGAAACGGTGTCATTGGGGGGAGTCGGGCCTCCGGGCATCTTCAGTAAGTAACTTTTCCAGCGCGGAGAGAACTTCTGGAAATTCCATATATAGAGATTCAGACGCGTTCCTTGTGTTCCGCCGCAAACCCGACCAATAAAGCTGATTCTAATTATAAGTCCTTTTCCTGCGCTGATGTCTCCTGACAACCTCTGTCAGGACTGAGGATGCTGACGGCTCTCCTGCCACCCGGCCTTGATTAGACATCGGGATCAATGACGGTATTGACCACAGTGACCGCTGTCAGCTGCTACAGAGAGAGGGGGGGGGGGAGGGGGGGGACGTCTTAACTTTGCTCTGGGGCCCCATGATGAGTAGTTACACCCCCGATCAGAAAGTATTGGTTTTCCCATTAAATCCCATTGAGCCGTGCTTTATGAGGATGTGTTGCTTTCCTCGTGATCGGCCCGGGGTCCCTTTTTTGGGGGGGATTTTTGTCTGAACTCAGCGGATTTGTATGTTTTCTGTGTCATTACACGACGCCGTCTTTCATGTGCGTTCCTCCCGAGCAGGGCCGGATTTGCTCTCCCTGCCGCCCCCAAGGCCAGGTTCCGCAATACACCCCCCCGCCCCCCCTTCCCATCAATGGAGAACCAGATGGCAGGGCGGCGGGGTTAGTTTCAATTTTTTT
>NW_017306588.1:282140-288573 GCF_000935625.1 Nanorana parkeri
TGCTCTTTTAGAAGTCGCCGGGTCTATTCTCACTCTAGCGGCCGGCAAGAATTTCGGTTCCCGATCTTTACTGGTCTTTCTGCTTTCAGATTCTGCAACGAGAACAACCCCTGCCCGGTCCCCATCTTCTGGTCCTCCTGGGGTTCGTGGAGTAAGTGCAGCGCCGATTGCGGAGGAGGGGTCCACACCAGGCAGCGGACCTGCGAGAATGGGAACACGTGCCCCGGCTGCTCCCAGGTGTGTATGCCATCCTTCAGGATTGGTGCCCCCCCCATCCGATCTGACCCACCAGGACACAGTCTCCTATTTGGGGCGAGTTAATTGCCCAATTATTTTTTAATTGCCTGATGCTAGTTTACAATATCCTCTAATATTAGACCACCAGTGACCACCCTGCCGCCATCTTAAATTCAATCTTCAAATCAAATTGAAGCAATCCGTGGAATCAAATGGAAATTGGTCATGTGACCACTATGTTGTTTAAAGGAGAACTATGGGGGTTAAGTCTTTTCCCCATAGTTCTCCTTAGGGTAACGGGAGGACACAAACTAGCGTCCTCCCGTCACCCTAGGCTCAGTATACCGCGAGCTACAGCTCCCTATATACTGAGACGCTGCAGTATACCGCGAGACGCGGCAGCTGAAGCGGATCCCGACAATTGTGCCGGGATCCGCCCAGCTGCGTGAGTGACAGCTGGCTCTGCCTATCTAGAGGCAGAGCCAGCTGTACCCGCCCCCTCCCCCGTCCGTTCCGCCAGTCAGCGCTAACCCCCCCCCCCCCTCAGTTCTCACCTCCTAGGGACAGTTAATCCCCAATTCCAGCCAAATGTTTCCTTTCAGTTTTGGATGAGAAGGCTCAATATTTACAGATCCCTTTTGGATTTCCTCCCGCTTCCTCTTCCTATGAATACAAGAGAAGAAATTAAGGGGAGCGATTGTCGCTGGGTTAGGAGAACTTAGTGTGATTGGAATGGATTATAGTAACAACGCCGCGCCCCCAATTATACCTTACTGCAAACTACAAACATAGAAATTAAAAATGGGACTTTAAAGGAGAACTATGAGGTAAATGTGCAAAAATAGCAGTGTACTTGAAGTTGATCCGAACTGCCCCTCTCAGGTGGGTACTTACCAAAAGGAAGTTGGTAAGAAGCTCTTAGTAAGTAATACCGTGATTAGGCTTTAGCACAGACGTGTTCTCTGCGAGTCCCGGCAGCTGAAACAATTGATTTTCTCCTCTATGCCGTTGGCTATAACTCAAGGATGAGGAGTCCGATCTTTTCTGATAAGAAATGCTTTGCCGTTTATCCCGCAGAGTTTTTTAGGGATGGATAAAAGAAGAAGAAAGAACCTTCATTGCGCAATATATAAAGCCATAGACTTTTATTCAAAAATTGGCTTACAAGGCAAAAGAATTTTCGGCCGGCTAAAAACAGCACAGAGACAGGCGTTTAAACCTCGTGTCTGATAAATTAGCATCTACCCTCCTCGACGCGTTTCGTCATGTGACTTCCTCAGAAGGGGGGTGGATTCATTCATTTATTCTAACTACCACCTCTCTCCAGAAGCGCAGATTTATCTGTTTACATATCCCTATATACTGAGCCTAGGGTGACGGGAGAACGCTAGTTTGTGTCCTCCCGTTAGCCTAAGGAGAACTATGGGGAAAAGCCCTGACCCCGTAGTTCTCCTTTAAGGGCACCAATATATGAGAGTACAGGTAGTCCCCGGGTTACAAACAAGTTCGGTTCTGTAGGTTTGTTCTTAAGTTGAATTTGTATGTCAGTTGGAACAGGTACAGTTTTTTAAGTGTAACTCCAGCCAAAAATGTATTTATTTTTTTGTTATAGCATAGGGAAGTAAAGTTTGTGCCCCTGTTCATAAGATTTCACCTCACTTTCTGTCCCTGTGATAATAAAATTGTGACATGTTTGAGTTGCCGTGGAAACCAGGATTGGTGATAAAGCTTCGGTGGTGACACCTTTTTTCCCCATGATGACTCTTAGGCCCGGTTCACACCTGGGTGTTTGGTAGCGCGTTCCTACGCTCTGCAAAACGCTCAACCACCGAAATCCCATTTATTTCCTATGGGCGTGGTTCACACCTGGGCGTATTACAGGCCGTAGGAACGCGCTACAAAACGCCCTACGCCCCAAAGAAGTACAGGAGCTTCTTTGGGGCGTTTTTGTCACGCGTTTCCATTGGGATACAGCCAGGTAGCCCTCGTAAACCAAGTCACGGGTTTTTTTTACCGCGAATCGTGCGACAAACGCGCATATTCGATATGCCTGTGTGTGAACCCAGCCTTTCAGGAGTGAATTCCTCTTACTAGGGCTATATTTCCTCTCACTTCCTCTTGTCTCAAGGACAGGAAGTGAGAATAAATCTTTCTGATGAGGATACAGACAGCAGTAAAAAACCTCACAGTGACCCGGAAGAAGAGGCGGGAACCCCTCCCCTCGCCTGCACGTCTAACAGGAGCCAACTTCCTGTAATGTAAGTACAGTAATACGAACCAGACCCAAAAAGGCGAGCGCTCCTCGTCGGCACGAGCGCGGGAGCATTACAACCACCCCCGCTGTACAGTAATAGCCTCTGTTTTGTAAGTAGGAGTCGGATGTAAGTCGGTTGTTTGTATCTCAGGGACTGCCTGATCGCATTATTAGGGTCACATTTCCCAGGATTCCATTTATGAAATCCTCTTTTTCATTATACAAAGTGATCTGTAAAATACAATGACCTCCCACGGTCTCCAAGCCCCCCCCCTGTTCAGCTCATATACATTGTATCTACTTGTTAATCTCAAATATTCCCTTACCTTTCAATTATTCGAGCCGATAATTGCAAAGAGATGAGACCACTTCTCGACGCGTTTCCCCCGGACATTAAAGGAGAACTATGGGGTCAGTGTTTTTCCCCATAGTTCTCGTTAGGGTAACGGGAGGACACAAACTAGCGTCCTCCCCTCACCCTAAGCTCAGTATATAGGGAGCTACATCTCGCAGTATACTGAGACGCCGCAGCCGGAGCGGATCCCGACTTAGACGTCGGGATC
The DNA here is from genome assembly GCF_000935625.1 of Nanorana parkeri. Classification (NCBI taxonomy): domain Eukaryota; kingdom Metazoa; phylum Chordata; class Amphibia; order Anura; family Dicroglossidae; genus Nanorana; species Nanorana parkeri. The sequence continues at coordinate 285,195 of NW_017306588.1, forward strand.
CGCCCAGCTGCGTGAGTGACAGCTGGCTCTGCCTATCTAGAGGCAGAGCCAGCTGTACCCGCCCCCTCCCCCGTCCATTCCGCCAGTCAGCGCTGGAGGATCGGAGCGGGGAGGGGGGAATCCAGCCCCTCCCCCTGTCACGGCAGGGAGACGTGACAGGATCGAGAGGCGAGCGAACGCCGGTATGTGTTCGCTCACCTCCCGATCTACTGAGCCGACCTGTGACGGTCTCATTGTCACAGGTCGGCTAGAACTATGAGGTGAGTGGAAACCACCCCCCCATAGTTCTCCTTTTAAATCTGCTTCTTCGGGAGATAAAAGGAGGTGACAGAGCTACAAAATCACATTGATACAATAAGGCCTTGTGCACACCAAATGCAGAGCAGATCGGGTCAGGTTTCGGCACACGCACGCTAGTCTTTTAGATGTGTTTTTTACGCGTTTTTGGCTTTAAAAAAAATGTGCTTTTTTTTTTAAAGTTTAAAATGGGCTTTCATTGCGTTGCAGGCATTTGCATGCGTTTTTGATGCGTTTGCAGATCCAGAGCAGGTAAAATAGAGCCTGCTGCAGTTTTTGTACCTGCTCTGGAACTGGTGAACTGGAGCAAAAAATACCATTGGAATACATTGGACGCAGTTTTGATCCGGTCTGCACCTGATCCGCGCTTGGTGTGAACAAGGCCTAACAGTGACGCGCCACGCCTTCTGCGCTGGCTGAGGCACACCCCCGTCCCGCCGAAGCCCCCCCGCCCCCAGCTTGCTAACCAAGCTGTGTGGGGAGGAGGAAGGGAGGAGCCTGCCTCACTTGCTCGTCACTGTTGAGGCCTCGAGATCGATGTCCTCACTGGGTTTTTTTCCCTTTTTTTTTTTTGATTGGACAGCTCGGAACAATGGCGCTTTGCCATTGGTTCAGCCATCCACAGAGCTCACGCCTCGAACACAGAGTAGAGGCTGCGACAGCTCTTAAAGGCTGCGACACCTAAATCCAAGCATGCCCCATGATTGGGGGAAGGGGTGCGGGGAATATAAGGTTCCCCAAAGGCCACCGTTAGTACCCCATAAAAATCTATCATACATCTATCTGTTATCAGGGCCTGTTCACACGACGTCCATTTTCTGTGCTGACCTGATTCCGTACGCTCCTGCACTAAAAATGCATCCCAATGTCTCCCTATGTGTTTTATGGGCTACGTTTCTCACGTGCGCAGTCCGTTCAGGTTACGACTGAAAAATACTGCAGGTCACATTTTGCACGGTCAGGAAACGGTCCGGAAACGCAAAACGCACCAATAACGCGCCAAAAACGCGTCAAAAACTGCAGCTAACATACTGACGGCCCCACTGGAACGCATCAAAAACGCGGCAAAACACATAGCACCGCGTCTGCTGATCCGGACCTAATCAGGATTTTTTAAACAAAATTTAGACATGGGGGAAAAAAAACACTCTCCTCCTTCATGTCCCCAGCTCCCCGTTATCTTCTCTTTCATGTCCCCAGCTCCCCATTATCTCCCCCTCCATGTCCCCAGCTTTCCGCTCCCGAAGCCCATGTGCAAGTCCTACACAAACTCATCACATACAATGGGTAAAAAAAGAGTGACTACCCTAGACAACATAGAACCAACGGGCGGAACGACAGGTCCCGGTCGCAATTGCGACCGCTGCGACCCTGGTAGTTCCGCCAGTGCTCACTGCACCTTGAATGCAATAGAAGCCGTCTCATCCCTCTACAAGTATCAGCTTGGAATAATCAAAAGATAATTGAATATTTGAGATAACAACTAGATACAATTTATATCAGCCGAATGGGAGGCTTGGAGACGGCAGGAGGTCATTGTACTTAGAGACACCTTTGTATAATGAAAGAGGGTTTCTCTAATGGCGCATAATCTTCTGAAATGTGATCTTGAGATTAATTAAATATGAACGGGAATAAAAGTCTTTAGATTTTTAAATCATTTTCTGTTAATATCCTCCCACATATCGGGACACTTAAAGCCCCATTTTTCTTAGGTATGTTGTTCCAGACGGCAATCATATGCAGACAGATGTCCTCACTTACCCTACCGAGCAATCGTTTCAGCGTCTGGCCCCAGCGGGCACAATCCGTTCCTCTTCTTGTCTGTGATCGGCCAGCAGTTCCTCTTCTGCCGGTGCAATCTGTTCTGTGGTCACATGGACTTATCCCGTTCTCCTCTACGTTATAGGAATTCAGGACCTGCAACCCCGAAACGTGCCCGGAGGTGCGCAGAAACACGCCTTGGACGCCCTGGATGCCCATCAACGTCACGCAGAGCGGGGCGCGCCAGGAACAGCGTTTCCGATACACCTGCAGAGCTCAGCTGTCGGACCCCCATATGCTGCAGTTCGGGAGGAAGAAGATCGAGACCCGGTTCTGTGCCAACGACGGCTCGGTGTCCTGCGAGACGGACTGTACGTTTTGTATCTGACCTGAGAAAAAACTAAATCTGGTGTTTTTTATTTTATTAATATTAGGGACGCACCAAAACTTTTCGAGTACCAGTGCCGATACCAGTGCCGATACTTGCCATTTTCACTCGAACTCCCAGGGTGGCAGCGGTTGCAGCTGGGACCAGGCTCTGGCGCTCCACCGCTGTCCTGAAATCATCAGTCTGTATTGTTTTAGAAAAACTGTCACATGACACGAAACAAAAATGTGTCAGTACTCGTACTCGCAAAACTGGTATCTGTGCATCCCGAATATATGTTTATAACAACAAAATGATACATTATAACAGAGATGTACAAATCCCGGGAGCTCCGTGTGCTTCTTACACATGACAGCTGCCTCCCAACTTTTGAATGTTTCTCTAGTCTAGTCTTGGAGCTGGAAAAGTATCGGTACTTGTGCCGAGTCCGGTACTTGGTATCGGTGCATCCCTAATTAATATTCTTCTATTATATGTATTTATTTTCTGTTCATGGCAGGACGCTTTGGGTAAAATCTCAAAATGTGTCTTGTCAGACTTCATCTGAAATGAGGCTGAAAAAAGATTTATGACCATTAGGTTCTTCTTCTCACAACCCTGAAGAGGAAGGTGACATATCATCTTTTTAGTACTTTTTATACATTCCAAGATATTATTCGCGGTAGATGTACAACAGTTACAGATATTCTCGGCCGTCCCAAATATATACAAACATCATTATTGTTAAAAACCATTCTAAAAAAAAACTTTTAAGGCACAATAACAATTAAAGGAGAACTATGAGGGGGGGAGGGGGGTGCTTTTCACTCACCTCATAGTTCTAGCCGACCTGTGACAATGAGACTGTCACAGGTCGGCTCAGTAGATCGGGAGGTGAGAGAACACATACCGGCGTTCGCTCACCTCTCGATCCTGTCACGGCTCTCTGCC
>NW_017306588.1:291567-294195 GCF_000935625.1 Nanorana parkeri
TAATTATCTCAGGAATATTCTATTAGGATATCTCCTAACCTCAACCCTGACTCCTATCGATTTCCTAGCATTCTAATACATTGTAACAAGACCATATAATGGAATCCCAGTCTCCATTATTCTTCTCCGAACTTTAAATCCAGGCAGGAAAGGTTATTGGGGTAAATCATTCACTCTGCATATATCTTAGACCAAAGATCTATTCTTAGGAGATAGTAAATACATATAGAAATGTATTCTTCTTTATATTATTTATTCTTATTAATACACATCAGATTATTATTATACAGGATTTATAGAGCGCCAATAGTGTGCGCAGCGCTTTACAATATAAGGAGGACGTTACAATCGCAATACAATTCAGGACACGATGGTAAGGAGGGCCCCGCCCCCGAGGGCTTTCAATCTAAAAGGGGAGGGGCCAGTGATACATGAGGAGGGAGCTGTGTGGGGGATGAATTGTTTGAGAACGTGATGGCACTCTTGAGTATCTATAATAAACTCACATTGTTATTTGAGTATATACAATCTATGATGTATTGATCCCATGAATAAGGGAGGGCTGCAGGAGGTCTTTTAAAAGGAATCTATTCATAGTCTGACCTCCGAAAATTAAACAAAATATTGATATTATTCAGAAAAAAACAGATTCTTAAAAACATTAGGTTCCATAGACGTTAAAGGAGAACTACGAGGCGAGTGATTTTCGCTCTAGGGGGAGGGGGCGGGTACAGCTGGTTCTGCCTCTAGATAGGCTGTCAGTCACGCAGCTGGGCGGATCCCGGCACAATTGTCGGGATCCGCTTCACCTGCGGCGTCTCAGTATACCGCGAGCATACTGAGCCTAGGGTGACGGGAGGACGTTAGGACAGCTCAATAGATCGGGAAGTGAGCGGACACATACCGGCGCTCGCTCACTTCTCGATCATCTCCCTGCAGAGAGCCGTGACTCCCCGCTCCGATCCTCCAGCGCTGACTGGCGGTATGGTACGGGGAGGGGGCGGGTACATCTGGCTCTGTCTCTAGATAGGCAGAGCCAGCTGTCACTCACGCAGCTGGGCGGATCTCTACAGTAATGTCAGGATCCGTCCCGGCTGCGGCGTCTCAGTATACTGTAGCTCGCTGTATACTGAGCTGTGGGTCACAGGAGGACGCTAGTCTATGTCCTCCTGGGACCCTTCGGAGAACTAAGAGGGGAAAACGCTTACCCCATAGTTCTCCTTTAATTCAGCCTATGTAAAAAAGGGAAATATGTGACTTGCCAGTGAAACAGAAGTATTGTAACATAACCTATCACACTCATCATCATCATCTTACTCTAACCCAGGGGTAGCCAAACTCCGGCCCTCCAGCTGTAGGTGGAACTACAAATTCCATGAGGCATTGCAAGATTCTCACAGCTACAGACATGACTCCCGGAGAGAGATGCATCATGGGATTTGCAGTTCCACCACAGCTGGAGGGCCGGAGTTTGGCTAACCCTGCGCTAACCCTTCATCCTTCGGTAGTCATATACTGCCATGGCATAGGCGAGCAAAACATCTAAATACATTTTATATCTTCACAAGGTGCACAGAAGAGGCCCCAATATTGGTCTCCGTAAAGTCCTATTACAGGAAAATGTCAGTCAGTTTATATTTTCTCAGTATTGTTCCCAAACGTCTGCGGAGAGCGGACCGCTGATGAGAACGCTTGGCTACAAAACATCCCCCGGGAATCCATGAGACGTTTAGAGTAATACCCTTGTGTCTTCTGTCCTTCTCCCTGCAGCTCTGGTGGACGATCTCATGAGGAACGGCAAGAGTCCGGCTCGTATAGTCAGCGGCGGCTGGAGCCCGTGGGGGGCCTGGTCTGCCTGTTCCCGAGAGTGCGAACTGGGGTTCCGATCCAGAAAACGGTTCTGCAATAATCCGGAACCTCGGAACGGAGGACTTCCCTGCTCCGGATCCGCCGCCGAGTTCCAGGACTGCAACCCCCAACTCTGTCCAGGTAAGAGAGCCATCGGTCATTGTCCGGGGGGTCTCCCGTAACCCTTTTCGCACTCCGTACAATGCGCTGATGTCATGGAGGCTAATCGCCTACCGCACCAATGAAAACCAGCCAGTAGGGGGCGGTGCCTAAAGTGTGACTGTAGTCAAAACTTTTTCTTTTTTGGATATATGGGAAGCAGGGGCGTCCCGAGGACGGGAGTCTCTAGACCGGGTGACACCCCGCCGCGTCGCCGTTGCGCGTGTTTCTGATTGATGCGTGCGTCTGATAGATGCCTGCCGGCGGCCATCTTGGTGATGGACGCCGGCAGAGAGAGGAGGGGACATTCACCCGGCCGGATAAGCTATGCCGCCGGGTCCCCTCCTCTCTCATGCAGCTGTCGGGCTCTCGGTCCATGACTGAGCGCCCGACATTTTAGAAAGGGGTGATACCAAAATTACAGTCATTTTGGTGTCACCCCTCTAATGGTGTCACCCGGGTGGGGCCACACCCTCCTTGTGACGCCACTGCCGATGTGTTATCCTGCACCTTGTGTCCACACCGAGACGCACAACCATTGTCTTCTTTCCTTTCTGTCCCATCGCACAGTTCTCTCCGGAGTTTGACTTTAATTTATCAGACGTTCACGGAGAAGGGGAC
>NW_017306588.1:294241-298893 GCF_000935625.1 Nanorana parkeri
CGCTGGTCCCGCAGGGGGGGGGGGGCGGGGGGGGGGGGGGGGTCGGGGATGCGGCTCCACTCTAAATGTCATTATTGATGCCTTTGAAGTGGAGTTTTCTATTCTGACATAAAAGCTCCTTTGTGGACGGGACTGATATCCTCTTGTTTTGTTGCGATCCGGACGTCTGCGTGAAGTAATTATAGCACTGCCGTATAATGCGGCGCATGAGATGAAAGCGGCGGATGGGTTATTTTTATGCTGTAACAATGATTGGGGAGGGGCAGCCTGCGGATGTGGAACTACAGGTCTCAGCAGGACCAGATTTACTCTCCCTGACTTTATTGCTATCACACAGGAACTTTATTGCTATCACACAGGACCTAACAAGCCCCCTGTGTGATAGCATTCGGAGGTGACAGGTTCTCTTTTTGAGCTCTCCCCTCTCACTGTGCACACGGAGCGGCAGGGTTACTTTTAAACGCGCCGCTCTGCTCACCGCTCTCCATCCTGAAGACGTCGGCGGCCAGCGAGGGTAGGACGGGGCCGGGAGGACGGAGCATGGAGAGAGTTAGGTGCGAGGGGAGGAGGACCGGCTGCAGTCTGATTACAAGTGATCTCGGCGACATCGCCGAGGTCACTTGTAAAGAAACAAGCGGCGGCTTCCCCAGCTCTACATTTGGCGCGGCTTGTGCAAAGCGGGGCTAAATGTAGAAAACAAATTACCGCCTGGCGCCCGTGCTCCGGGCGTCGGGAGACTTCAAACCTGTGCCGCCCCTCTGCTCCCTGCCGCCCCGGGGCCGGGCCCCGGTGGCCTTGTCGGGAATCCGGCCCTGAGTCTCAACCTCTGCTCTTAGCTGCAGGAATGCATTTGGAGCTTTGCTGAATGTTATTAAATTACAATGCAGGAAAGTGTGCAGACATTACAGCTGAGGGCGGCTTCAGAGATTCGTTAGGTCCGGGCAATCCTCAATGAATATTTGGTCATTGTAGAGAACGAGAGTTATACATTCAGAATAAATGGCTCCCTATGGAGTGGGATGTAGTAGTGATCAGGGCCATCCCTATAATGAGGCAGCCTGATTGCAATGGGTCATGTGGAGGGGGTCGGGTGGGAAGGAGTGCTGGCAGGTGTGTTTTGCATTAAGTGGTGATGGGTTAGAACCCCTGTTAGGGTTTTATCACTTTTGTGTGCCCCCTCTTAGAAGATTCACCCTCTGTCTTCATCCTGGTGATCATCAATTGAAGGTAGATCCTAAATGTTACAGTTGTCTTCAGAATAACAGTAGTGGGAATTCTTTTAACGGGGACACTGGCTGCAGCAGGGGCTTTCCAAAATGGCATTACTCTTCACTTTGGAGAGATTTGCACCCACTTCCTGTCACATCTTTGATACAGGAAGTGAAGGGGAAAACTCACCAGTGGGGACACACAGGTGGAAAGCATTCACCCTTCACAGCTCTGTACAAAACCAGTTTTCTCTGGAGTTGTGTTTTAAATAGAAAGGTTCCAGTATGCTCCCCCAGTACACAGGGGTGGCGCAGACAGGAAATGCAATTGCTGGACCCCTCCGGAGCCACGTTTGACTTGCGAGCACTGAACATCGTCCTCTGTCGCCTCTCAGCGGCCGCGGTGGGCTTATTGGGCCCTCGATATTTCACGTCGCCTTCTCAAGCCGGGCAGTATAATCTTTACGAGGAACTCGATTCGAAGTATAGGTGGAAAAAAACACAATTGCCTCTTAATTGAAAACAACAAGGTGCAGTATATCGAGCTGCCGTTTTATGGAGTAATTGTTGTCTCGCCGTCATAATCCCGATCTTGACTGCTCCGGGTCCGATAATGAATAATAAAAGCTGCGCCGGCCGTAAAGCGTTTTATAGGAAGAGTCCAACTGAACTTTTATTACACTGAATGATTGGCCCGTCGTTCAGTGTCAGCAGCAGCCTGTATACCCGTCATTGTCTGTTTCTGTAGCGCCGACATAATCCGCGGTGCTGTGCAATCCGCAATTACAAAGTAACACACAATTATATCACTTAAAATGATTTGAATTTTGTTTTTAAGGACAACTTAATAAGAAGACTAAAAATGTGATCAACGTTGGTTAAAAAAAATAGCGTTAGTCAAAAAATATAAATGTTATTCTATCATTTGTCCCATTTAAAATGACACAAAATTTATCATTCTGGTACAAAGCATTGCAAAGATATTAACTAATGAAATGAAGGGTTTTTTCTTTTTAATTTGTGCTTTTTGCTAAACGCAACACTAAAAAAAAAAAAAAAAAGAACTTTTTTTCTAACTATTAATATTATATCAATAGAAACTAACGATTAGAAGAAAATAATAGTTAAGGGGAGAACAGGGAGAATTAAATAGAGATAATTAAGGTAAAGTAAGAGTTAACAAGCGGTTAAATGGGAACACATTTTATTTTTTTTAAACTACTTTTTTTTATTCATTAGTTTGCTTTACTGATATCATATGCAGATTGAATCTCGTCCCTTTGATCTGCGGAAGAATAAAACAGTGGATACAAAACTAACAATGTTACTTTGTATCTCTCTATCTCCCTCTGATCAATGTTTATAAACAATGTTACTTTGTATCTCTCTATCTGCCTCTGATCAATGTTTATAAACAATGTTACTTTGTATCTCTCTATCTCCCTCTGATCAATGTTTATAAACAATGTTACTTTGTTTCTCTATCTCCCTCTGATCAATGTTTATAAACAATGTTACTTTGTATCTCTCTATCTCCCTCTGATCAATGTTTATAAACAATGTTACTTTGTTTCTCTATCTCCCTCTGATCAATGTTTATAAACAATGTTACTTTGTATCTCTCTATCTCCCCTTCTGATCAATGTTTATAAACAATGTTACTTTGTATCTCTCTATCTCCCTCTGATCTATGTTTATACATTTTTACTTTGTATCTCTCTATCTCCCTCTGATCAATGTTTATAAACAATGTTACTTTGTATCTCTCTATCTCCCTCTGATCAATGTTTATAAACAATGTTACTTTGTATCTCTCTATCTCCCTCTGATCAATGTTTATAAACAATGTTACTTTGTATCTCTCTATCTGCCTCTGATCAATGTTTATAAACAATGTTACTTTGTTTCTCTATCTCCCTCTGATCAATGTTTATAAACAATGTTACTTTGTATCTCTCTATCTCCCCTTCTGATCAATGTTTATAAACAATGTTACTTTGTTTCTCTATCTCCCTCTGATCAATGTTTATAAACAATGTTACTTTGTATCTCTCTATCTCCCTCTGATCAATGTTTATAAACAATGTTACTTTGTATCTCTCTATCTCCCTCTGATCAATGTTTATAAACAATGTTACTTTGTATCTCTCTATCTCCCTCTGATCAATGTTTATAAACAATGTTACTTTGTATCTCTATCTCCCTCTGATCAATGTTTATAAACAATGTTACTTTGTATCTCTCTATCTCCCCTTCTGATCAATGTTTATAAACAATGTTACTTTGTATCTCTCTATCTCCCTCTGATCAATGTTTATACATTTTATGTGAGATGGTCAATTTTTGTGATAGCAGCAGCTTCTTAATCTGCTTTATTTAGACAGCAGCTCCTGGCTGGGGTGGGACATGTTGAATGATGAATGAATCTAGGATTGAAGCACCACACTTGGATATTCAAGTTGCGATACAAGTTTATTCCAAAGATAGACTGTTCACAATCCTAACATGTTTTGAGGGCTGTTTCTTCACTGCTTCATCGGGGCTTTAAAAAGTTACACAGTAAAACAATGTACAATATAAAGATTTAATAGATTAGGTATTGCTGTGTGTGTTGTAAGTTTGCACAGCATCCATCAGAAGCTGCTTCTCTATTCAGCTCCTGAAACATGTTGGCTTTGAGATCCATCTGTCCCTGGAACAGACTTGTATTGGATCAGGTGGCACTTTGATCCCAGATTCATTCATTCCGATCACAATCCATAGGTGTGCAGAACCTTCCTACCCAGTATTCAGATTCTCTATAATTGAACTGCCGCCATTCTTTTGGATGATGACTGTAATATAGAATGAGACTCGGGGGTTCCAGCGCTATTAATCCGCATCCTGGAATGTTCCGCGCGATGGAACGCCGCGCAGCGGGATGTTGTTCAGGCGTCTTTCCGCCTTTTCATAAAGCTTTTTACAGATTTCCGAACGGCCCAAATTGCTGCGTTCTGGAGGAGAGTCAAACACTTAGAAGCGACATTTACTGAATTAGCAATACCTCCGGATTACATAATTTCCTGCCCAATAAAGCCGCCGCCGATTCCGCGCACGCCGGGCGACATTTCATGTGTTTAATTCGCCTTTATGTGAGTTCTGGTACTCGGAGGAAACTTGTACATACGTTGAGTACATCATGTGATGCAGGAGAGCAGAGAAGTGCGGACGGCCTGCGCAGGCAATTATTGGATTTATCATCTTCGTAGCCGGCGGATTAATGTGCGCGGACCGGAGCGTCGGGTTGTCTCGACTCTTCGTTAGAGCGGCAAAGCTTCGGAGGGATAAGTGGCGCAATTTCACCCCAAAATTACAGATTTCACCTCAAATTCCATCATGCGGAAATGTTTTGTAACCCCTTCAGCTCTCATACTGGTAACCCCCCCACTGCTGCCCCCCCATACC
>NW_017306588.1:299242-300040 GCF_000935625.1 Nanorana parkeri
CTTGTTTAAATAAAGATAACGTTGTCATTACTTAAAGGGGAACTCCAGGAATTGTAAAACATTAACCCTTGCAGTGCGGCAACACCCACAATACACGGTCCACTGTTGTCACCGTCAGCAAATCCGCCATGAGAACGGCCATGCTGCCATCATTGGGATGCATGTAGACCAGTGACGTGCGGTACCTATGGTTCCGGGTGAGGCCTTCCCCAGCGCGCCCCGCCTCGCCCCCAAGTCTGATGAAGCCCCGCTCCCGTCATCCGAAGCCCCGCCCGTTAACCCGGTCCCCAAGCTAGTGTGAAGGAGGAAGGGAGGAGACAGGAGGAGCCTCCCTGTCCCTCACTTGCTCGTCACTGGGGGAGGGGATGGTTACGTAGGATTTTCCTGCTGTGTAACCTGTAACAAGCCGATCTGAATGGAGAAAAAGCTGTCAGCATCAGACTTGAAGCTGACAGCTTTTTCCTCCATAATTCCAGGTGAGGCTCTGTCTCCCCCCCTGACCGCACCTCCCTGATGTAGACAGGAAGTGGCTGCAAAGAGGCTGCTGGAGCACTGAGATGGAACAAAGGAGGAAAATATCTAAAAACAACATTGCAGAGAACAGCCTTACAATGCAAAACCTGAAGACGATCAGATCGGGGTTTGAGGACAGTGAGGAGGAGGAGGTCACCTTCCATCCCACGCACTGGTCGAGAAGCATTCTGCATCTCTGAGACCTGCGTTGTCTTGTCCCGCCTCCATCATTGCATCATCCTGATTGACAGCAGAGCTTACACTCGGGGGGAGGGGGGGGGGGGG
>NW_017306588.1:300054-305764 GCF_000935625.1 Nanorana parkeri
TGTTACATCGCTGAGATTTATGACTGTTAGAAGACCCCGAAATCAATAAGTCTTCATGTAGAGAAAATCCCCGAGCTGTCAGGAAATGAGACGCGTGCGTCTACGAGTAGTGATCCGAGGAGCGTGGCCGCCCTTCAAATCTTCAGAGTTTTCATTGATTTTCAAGGTGGAGAAGAAACCCGAGATAGAGAGCAAATCTGATATAAAGCTGCTGCATGTATTCTGCTTGTATGTGATGCTGAGCCTCCATGATTGAGCTGAAATACACTGAATGAAAGGGGCGGGGCCAGGGACAGTCAGGCTGGGGAGGAAAGGGCTATATGGTACTGGACATCCTCCAGATAGAGGCGGGCTCTATCTGACATGTTGCAGCTTCTAATGCACATTGTGAGAAACTCCCAGCGTGCAGTGACATCAGAGGAAGCCGTTTCAGTCCAGGAGAGGAGCCGCTACGACTGAAGGGGAGGACGGAGGTCTGATAGAAGACTGAAGGGAAGGACGGAGGTCTGATAGAAGACTGAAGGGGAGGACAGAGGTCAGATAGAAGACTGAATGGAAGGACGGAGGTCAGATATAAGACTGAAGGGGAGGATGGAGGTCAGATAGAAGACTGAAGGGAAGGACGGAGGTCAGATAGAAGACTGAAGGGAAGGACGCAGGTCAGATAGAAGACTGAAGGGAAGGACGCAGGTCAGATAGAAGACTGAAGGGAAGGACGGAGGTCAGATAGAAGACTGAAGGGAAGGACGCAGGTCAGATGAAAATGATTCATAGGAAACCTTCAGCCAAGTTCATTAACCCCTCGCCGACCTCGCACAGGCGCTGCTGTGGAACTCATCAAGTTGATGCAATTAGATAAAGAGCAGTGCGGGATTCATCTTTACTGATCGGGCTGCTCAGACCTGGAATGTGATTGGTTGCTGTAGGTCACTGCGCTGTGCAAACCATCATTGTTGTCTGCAATGTATATTGATCCTTCCTAGCTCCTCTTACCTGCACACATGGCCTCGTCTGCCGCCAGACCGGCCAGAAGTCACGTCACTTCTGGCCAGTCCGACAGACGAGCAGCGTCGCTGATGGGGCTCTAGCTTGTCTCAAAGCCGCTGGAGTGGCAATGCTGGGGCCCTGTGCTGCTAGGGCCAGGCCTCCCCCTCCTCGCCCTTCACCGTCGGCCGATAGTCATATAAGGGACCCGGGCGGGCCCCCCAGGCTGCCCGGGCTCCTTACATGAGTATCGGCCGTACCCCCCCCGATGGCTGCCCTGTGTATGTGGGTCTAAACCTCTGCTGAATGGGTGGCCCCGTACCCCTCTTAGGGGCCACAAAACAGTGACCAAGGATTGGCAAATGTAGATGTATGGAGAGGAGATCACCAGATTTGTATTTGTAAAGCCAACATGTTTCGGGGGTTATAGGCGCCTTCATCAGGGTTAAAATGATGGTGTGAAGGTGTTATGGGGAAGGTGCAGAGAGTCCGGACAGATATCATTGTACATTGTTATTGGAATATGTCGCCTGTAATTGGGGTTTCTGTGTTTCCTCTGCAGTAAAGGGTTCCTGGTCTTGCTGGTCATCCTGGACGCAGTGTTCTGCTACGTGTGGGGGAGGACATTATCAGCGCACCCGTACCTGCACCAACCCAACCCCGTCCAACGGAGGCGACATCTGCATCGGACTGCACACAGAGGAGGCGCTGTGCAACACCTACCCCTGTGAAGGTAACCGCTGGGGCAACAGGGCATTTGTTTTCTGTGGCTTCTGGGTCTGCACCCATGCTGTGCCCATTATGAGGGGCTCCCACCATCCCTGTGCTGAGTTCCCGGGTCTGTACACCTGCTGTGCCCATTATGAGGGGCGCCCACCATCCCTGTGCTGAGTTCCCGGGTCTGTACACCTGCTGTGCCCATTATGAGGGGCGCCCACCATCCCTGTGCTGAGTTCCCGGGTCTGTACACCTGCTGTGCCCATTATGAGGGGCGCCCACCATCCCTGTGCTGAGTTCCCGGGTCTGTACACCTGCTGTGCCCATTATGAGGGGCGCCCACCATCCCTGTGCTGAGTTCCCGGGTCTGTACACCTGCTGTGCCCATTATGAGGGGCGCCCACCATCCCTGTGCTGAGTTCCCGGGTCTGTACACCTGCTGTGCCCATTATGAGGGGCGCCCACCATCCCTGTGCTGAGTTCCCGGGTCTGTACACCTGCTGTGCCCATTATGAGGGGCGCCCACCATCCCTGTGCTGAGTTCCCGGGTCTGTACACCTGCTGTGCCCATTATGAGGGGCGCCCACCATCCCTGTGCTGAGTTCCCGGGTCTGTACACCTGCTGTGCCCATTATGAGGGGCGCCCACCATCCCTGTGCTGAGTTCCCGGGTCTGTACACCTGCTGTGCCCATTATGAGGGGCGCCCACCATCCCTGTGCTGAGTTCCCGGGTCTGTACACCTGCTGTGCCCATTATGAGGGGCGCCCACCATCCCTGTGCTGAGTTCCCGGGTCTGTACACCTGCTGTGCCCATTATGAGGGGCGCCCACCATCCCTGTGCTGAGTTCCCGGGTCTGTACACCTGCTGTGCCCATTATGAGGGGCGCCCACCATCCCTGTGCTGAGTTCCCGGGTCTGTACACCTGCTGTGCCCATTATGAGGGGCGCCCACCATCCCTGTGCTGAGTTCCCGGGTCTGTACACCTGCTGTGCCCATTATGAGGGGCGCCCACCATCCCTGTGCTGAGTTCCCGGGTCTGTACACCTGCTGTGCCCATTATGAGGGGCGCCCACCATCCCTGTGCTGAGTTCCCGGGTCTGTACACCTGCTGTGCCCATTATGAGGGGCGCCCACCATCCCTGTGCTGAGTTCCCGGGTCTGTACACCTGCTGTGCCCATTATGAGGGGCGCCCACCATCCCTGTGCTGAGTTCCCGGGTCTGTACACCTGCTGTGCCCATTATGAGGGGCGCCCACCATCCCTGTGCTGAGTTCCCGGGTCTGTACACCCGCTGTGTCCATTATGAGAACAGTCACCCCGCTGGTCCCAAATAGTGTCACCCGGGTGGGGGCCGCACCCCCCTTGTGACACCACTGCCCCCGCCGCCTCATTTTTGGGGCCTTTCTTTCCTGGCCTCGGCCCGTCTCCTGGTCTCATAACACTAAATAAAAAGAAATGGTGAGAATTTCACTTCGCCGTTATGAAGAGAACGTTTTTATATAGAAAAATGTGTTTACTCCGCTCGAGAATCTCCCCGCAGCGCGCGCCGCCATTGAGGGAGGAAACACAACATCTGATGGTGAAATGTTAAGTATTCGGGGTGAACGGAGCGAGAAGAAGATGCGGCGTCGGCGGCGGACAAGCGCTCGATTGTGATTACTGCGCGGCATATGGCTCGTGTCAGTCTGACTCGGAGTGTTAATTGGCCGCTTTTCTCATTTCCATAAGCACGCCGCGGAATTTGCGTCGCGCGGAATCCGTGGGGCGGAGGGGGCATCTCTGACCCGGGCCTAACTTCGTTTGACAGACGCGCGGCGAGTTTGGAATCGGATCGGCGTCCCCGCGTCACGTCGCTTGCGGGTAAACAAAGAGCGATGGCTCTGGAAGTGCGCCGCCACGGTTATAAATTATTCATCCTCCTCTCGGACGGCGATGAAGTTCTGCGGCGACTTCCGCGCGCTCGGCTCCTGTATATTACAGGTTCGGCGTGTTTGATTAACCCGAGCCGCGGCTTTGATAAAAAAAGATCAGTTGCGATCTAATCCTGTTTATCAAACCGCGGAAAAATCCGCCTGCGCCGCGGCCGCCCTTCCGAACGTTCTGCTCCTTTTTGATGAGGCGACGTAGGAGGAATTATGTAGAGCAGACTTGTAATCACCGCTTGTAAGATCCGCCGGCAGCTGACATTTATTTTGTGTGATTTTTTTTTCTTTTTTTTATTTACTTGACAAATTTTGTAATAAATACATATTTTATCAGTCGTCTCGTTAAATGATTCCCGCGACATCCGGCTGGGGAATTCTCGCCCGCGCTACAAGTTATGGTGATTGAATTTGGGATGTTAAGGACCTGGCGGTGACACTTCCCCCGGGGGTGGAAGGGAAGGTTGTTCGAGACGCAGCGACTGCGGGGCGCTTTCCTGAATAACCAATGATATCGTAGACGCGCCGCCGCCGCCGCCCTGATATCCGCGACTCCCGCCATCCCTAAACAGACTTATAAGTCCCAGAACGTGAATTATTCTCAGGAATCTCGGTGAGGTGTGAGAAGAATACATTCTGGAGTGCGATCAGCTCAATAATATAAACAGAAGATGCACTATATTGCCAAAAGTATTGGCCCCTAAAGGGCGGAGCCAACTTAATACTGATCCCTACGGACTAAGACTGGGATGCCATTAAAGTTCATGTGCGTGTAAAGGTGTCCCAATACTTTTGGCAATAGAGTGTATATTGTATTTTCCTTGTATAACACAAATGTATCAATTCCTAAACATGGAGGAAATGTAACAAATCAGATGTGCGCTGTCAGGCTGTGCACTGCAATAGGGAGAGGCAGCTAGAATCTGATTGTTGAATAGTAGTCGCGCCTCCTCCTTTTTCCGCCAGGCTTGTGTCGCTTCCTTACGCTGTTGCGCTTCCTCTCTTGCAGGCGGCTGGGCGGATTGGTCGGAATGGAGCATGTGTCACGAAGACGGGACGCAATATCGCCATCGCTACTGCGACATACACAACCCCGGGCCCACGCAGTGTGTGGGGAACAGCACGCAGTACAGAGAGTGTATATACAACGAGATCCCAGGTACAGTATATATATATATATATATGATATACACGGAGCGGCCTCCTTATAAAGACCGCAAACGTTTTAAATGTTACCGCCTCGAGCCGAGTTCCTTCTCTCCATCGGCAATGATGGCGGTCGTAGGGATTACGGTGGAGAGAATGTCGGTGAAATTGGTCAGTTCGGGATGATTCCTCTCGGTGTCGGAAACACGTTAACACAATGGAATGAGACTATCACCGGTGATTGGTGGAGCTTTGCCCAAATACAAACTGATTGAACAATTGGCGTCTATGGCTGCAGGACCTCTGGTAGCAATTATTTCAGCTGTGCCATTAATATCCGGACAATGAGACAATGTAACCACCTAGAGAACAAGGGACTCGCGGAGCAATACAACTGTGTAGGGAAGGATTAAAAATTCTGTCAGTTTGCCTCTGTGCATGAGCTTCCTATAATAAAGGGTGACTGGTCTTGTCTCCGCCCCCTCCTGTAATAAAGACCGGTCACTGCCGCTCTCTCTCCTTGTGCAGGGTGACTGGTCTTGTCTCCGCCCCCTCCTGTAATAAAGACTGCTTTCTCTCCTTATGCAGGGTGACTGGTCTTGACTCCGCCCCCTCCTGTAATAAAGACATGTCACTGCTGCTCTCTCTCCTTGTACAGGGTGACTGGTCTTGTCTCCGCCCCCTCCTGTAATAAAGACCGGTCACTGCTTCTCTCTCTCTCCTTGTGCAGGGTGACTGGTCTTTGCTCCGCACCCTCCTGTAGTTTTTGCAGGCTGCCTGTAGTGGGCGGAGCCTGCTGAGTCCCTCCCACAGCTCTGCTCTCTGCACAGGCTATGTACTCTACAGTGGTGATGTCACTGATACTTGTACAAGGTAATATCTGGGTTTGTAAAGGCATGTGGTTGACACAAACTGGATTTATATCCTTTGTTGCAATTG
>NW_017306588.1:305818-313029 GCF_000935625.1 Nanorana parkeri
CACACAGTCACCTCAGTCTCTGTACAGAGGAGCTTACACTCTAATGTCCCCTCCCCCCACAGTCACATCAGTCTCTGTACAGAGGAGCTTACACTCTAATGTCCCCTCCCCCCACAGTCACATCAGTCTCTGTACAGAGGAGCTTACACTCTAATGTCCCCTCCCCCCACAGTCACACACTATGATTATACATTGATATAGCGCTGACACAGCCCATCATATATCCTGCACAGCCCACATGAGACTCTCAGGTGGGCTCTGCGGAATCTGTGGTGGGCTCTGCAGGGTCCCTTTCCCTGCATTTATGCGCTCCCCTTACCTGCAGCTCCCCAGCCTGCCTCCAGGACATCCGCCAGCCCCGAGCCGCCCCCTGCCGGGCCCCGGCCGGCCTCCTCCACCTCGGAAGCCGGGCCCCAGCCCTACCTCCTCCTCCAGCGGGAGCTCTATGATCTATGTGGGTCTCCGGGCCACTGGGGCTGCCTGATTCTGCGCTGCACGGCTCACCTCGCTGTTTTGGGGGCGGTATTTTTTGTCGACCCCCCCCTGGAAAGTGCCGCCCAAGGCAAATGCATTGATAGGCCCCTGCCTCCCAGCTCTATAACAGAAAAGGAATTAACTACTATGTGCCCCTTTGTTATGTATCAACCTCACGCCGGGTATCCATTTGCACATTTCCTTTTAATCACTCAATGCTCAGACCGAGGACAGCAGCAGTTCAATGACATCACACGGCCAGTGATGACATCACACGGCCAGAAAGTCCTGTACTCTAACCTATGCTGTCTCTGCTCTCACCTCTGTTTGAGGGGGGTGGGGGGGAGTGCACATAGACGCACTCACATGATTCAGTTTAATAAATATATAATCTTGGACATCAATAAAAGGGGATTTGTCGCCCCTCCTCTGTGTGCACATTGAAGACACAACCCGTCTGTTGACCATTGTCTCCTCTCTGCGCAGGGTTCAGTCTCATCCATCTGATTGCCACCGGGGTCTCTTGTTTCTTCGGCTCCAGCCTGCTGACGTTTGTGATCTACGTCTATTGCCAGCGCTGCCAGAGACAGTCCCAGGAGTCCACCGTCATCCACCCGGCTACACCCAACCACCTCCAATACAAGGGCAACTCCACGCCCAAGAACGAGAAATACACTCCTATGGAGTTCAAGGTAAAAGGGCGTTCAAGGCGGGTCCAGGGAGGGGGCGTGCATGAGTGGGAGGGCGGTGCATGGTTGGGAGGGCGGTGCATGGTTGGGAGGGCGGTGCATGGTTGGGAGGATGCAGTGAAAAACTGGGGAAGCGATCCCAGTCACATCCCAAAAGTATCATAAAGGCTTCTCATTCGCTCATACATCTCATTTACATATATTCAATTGTTTCATCCTTTGGCTCTAGGTGACCAGGACTAAATGCAAAAAAAATACCTTTTCTGATTTTCGGAGGCTGCTGTGGGCTGCACTGTGTGTGGCCGGCAGTTATAGTGAGGTTAGGACAATGCTATTGGTCATGTTCTATAATGCATAGGGGCCCTGATTCATCCAGCTGCAGAATCACTTAAAGGAGAACTATGTGGTCAGGGCTTTTCCCCATAGTTCTCCTTATTACAATTATGTCTGGATCCGCCCAGCTCCGTGACTGACAGCTGGCTCTGCCTATCTAGAGGCAGAGCCAGCTGTACCCTCCCCCGTCCGTTCCACCAGTCAGCGCTGGAGGATCGGAGCGGGGAGGGGGGAATCCAGCCCCTCCCCTGTCACGGCAGAGAGCCGTGACAGGATCGAGAGGTGAGCGAACGCCGGTATGTGTTCGCTCACCTCCCGATCTACTGAGCCGACCTGTGACAGTCTCATTGTCACAGGTCGGCTAGAACTATGAGGGGAGTGAAAAGCACCCCCCCCCTCATAGTTCTCCTTTAAGGCATGCGAAAGCGGTCTCTCAGCTGAGTATTGGCATGCCTTAAGTGCTTTTTAAAACACTTTGATATAGAAGCTTGATAGATCAGAGCCAGGGATGAAGGATTCTACCGAGCATGTTATATATGGGGGATGGGGGATCATTTCCCGATCTCCTCCGCGCCACAATCCTCCTGGGTGAATGGGCAGTAACTATCCTCACCATCGAGCGCCGTCCGCTCCGCTTTTTTCTCAGGTTAGCTGACAAGAATTAATGTTCGGTTTTTCCTCACCTGCCACAGAGATAAATCAGCCCGGCCACTTCCTGTTAGGCGTATCGATCCGAGTCCTTTGATTTATTTTTTATATAGTCTCCTTGTTTAAGAAGCTGTTTTGGATACATGGAGCGGCTCGGAGGGCGTTACGCGGCGTTTGCTGTTAATTCCTGAAGAGGCGGCCGGGGTCCTCCATCCGTTCTAACCTGCCGATGCCCCGGAGGGCTCGCTGACCGCCACAGAGTGCACAGTGCAGGGAAAAGATGCTTTGTTGCCATTTCTCAAAACTATTTACTTGTAGCGGATCTCTTACACATGGATACAATCTCCTAACTCAGCTCTTCCCCGGCCCCGGTGAGCAATGACGGCGCCGATGTACCAGAAATACACGGATGTCACCAGCACGCCAATAGTGTTGAAATCCAAAGTGTTAGTTTATTGGAACATCATGTCACCAGAACCAGCGCTTTCCTTTCGGGGCCACCCAGGGTCCCCTTCAAGGGGGCGGGAACAGCTGGCTCTGCCTCTAGATAGGCAGAGCCGGCTGTCAGTCACGCAGCTGCGTGGATACAGACATAATTGTCGGGATCCGCTCCGGCTGCTGCGTCTCAGTATACCGCGAGCTACAGCTCCCTATATACTGAGCCTAGGGTGACGGGAGGACGCTAGTTTGTGTCCTCCAGTCACCCTAAGGAGAACTATGGGGAAAAGACTTAACCCCCATAGTTCTCCTTTAAGGGGACCCTGCGTGGCCTCGAAAGCGCTGGTTCTGGTGACATGACGTTCCAATAAACCAACACTTTGGACTTCAACACTATCGGTGTGCTGATGTACCAGGGGGGGGAACTGATAAGGATCAGCGTGATCTGTGCTATTCGTTGTGTCACATTTCTAGACGGGTTCTCAGTGGGATTTTGGGGATCGAAGGAAAAGAAAGTGGGAAAAAAATCGCCACAAATTTGCAAAAATATTAAAATGATCGAAAATGAGGAAACCCGATGTGGAGGAATGCAGAGTTTGTGTGGCGGGGCGCTGGGCTCAGAGCTTAGTGGAGGTTTCCGAAGGATGGCATGTAATGTGTAGCCGCGCTCTAATGTCCGACGGAAGACCAACAAGGGAAGGTCAGCTTATGTGGAGTGACAGGACGGGAGCGACAAGCCGTGGGGATCAGTACAGGTATAATTGTCATTTCGTCACAGCGAAAGAGTCTATGAGGAGAGGGCATCCAAAGAGTCTCAGGTGTTACACAACAAATCTTCCTCCATCAGGGCTGACATGTGATATAAAGTATCGTGATTGTCATTACTATATGGTGTGTGTGTGTGTGTGTATATTACATAGAATGTTCATACTGTATTTTCTACGTCCATTCCATAGGATATATAACACACATGGGGTACATCATGGCCATGCAGTTTAAAAAAGCTTATTGGGTATAAAATCATAAGATCATCAGGGCCAGATTCCCCCACAAGCCCACCGAGGCTCGGCCTCGAGGCGGCAGGGAACGGAGGGGTGGCGGCGGTTTGAAATCTCCCCGACGCCCGGAACATGCAGCTCCAGGCGCCAATTAGTTTTCTACACTTAGCCCCGCTTTGCACAGGGAGAAATGTAGTGTGAGGTAGCAGGGAGAATAAATCCGGCCCTGAAGATTAGAGGTGCACCGAAATGGACATTTTAAAACCGAAAATGTTTTTTTTATTTTAATTTTTTTAAATCTTTATCCTGATCATTGATAACATGAGGACATTGTATGTTTACTATATCCACAACTATGAATGAACAGGAGGTAATGTAGGAGGGGATGTAGATCACTTCCCATTCATTCATAATTGAGGATATAGTTAACATACCATGTCCTCAATTATCTACACTCAGCGATCACATGACTGCTTGTACCCGCTCTCCTCTCTGCCACGTTGTCACAGGAGGCTGAGCGAGCGGAGCAGGGAGGTGAGCTCAGCCTCCTGTGACAGCGCTGGCTGTCTCCGCCCACACACCGCTCTGCCGGACTGTGATAGGCGGCTGAGCGCTGTGGGAGGTGAGCTCAGCCTCCTGTGACAGCGCTGGCTGTCTCCGCCCACACACCGCTCTGCCGGACTGTGATAGGCGGCTGAGCGCTGTGGGAGGTGAGCTCAGCCTCCTGTGACAGCGCTGGCTGTCTCCGCCCACACACCGCTCTGCCGGACTGTGATAGGCGGCTGAGCGCTGTGGGAGGTGAGCTCAGCCTCCTGTGACAGCCTTCATGGATCATGGATGGGCGGGCAGCGACGAGTCCGTGAGGCGGGGAGGAGAAGCGGCGTGCGGCGAGTCTGTATGGCGGGGAGGAGAAGCGGTGAGGCGAGGAGCAGTCTTGTCGTGCGGCGAGGCGGGAAGGAGACGTGTAGTGTGGCTCGGCGGGGAGGAGAAGTAGCGTGCGGGGAGCCGCAAGAAGGCAAGCTAATCTGAATTCAACTAATCGATGAGGGAAAACGTTGACAAAGTTTTCCATCATCGATTATAATCGTTTTAGCCGATTAGTTGTTGCAGCTCTAGATATAAGAACTCCTATACAGAAGTCTTCACTTGTCAGTTGTTATTATAGTTCAGCCCTGATGAAGGAGATTTGTGTGTAACCCCCAAAATGTGTTGATATCGGCGTTTGATATACTTCGATGTGACACACACACACACACATTTTATCCGGCTCGGTGATCTCGTCCTTTCACTGCATATATTCTTAGCAGAAGTCTGTGTCCGGACCCTCTGCCGAGAGCGATGGATTGCGGCAGGTGTGGTGCTGGAAGTGATCGGCGCATCTTTCCAAGAGACAAATCTTCTTCAGAAGGGGAGCCTGGTAGGGTCAGTCTTTGCATTTCCTTCAGCTCAGGTAACCTGTACTGAGGTAAACATGGAGGATGCTATTGCAGACCTCCCTCTGAAAATGTTAGTTTCTTGGCTGTCACTGGCTTCAATACTTCCTGAAGCACTGTCCCTGAGCCAGTGTGGGGCAAACCATGTCACGTGAAGTCAGAGATCCCATCATATAACTTGTTCTGGGTCCGTAATTGACCAATAAAGTAGGGCTGTTACTGATTAAAATTTTCGTGTTCGATTAATCGAAATTCTTTTTAAACGATTAATTATAACGCACATGCAGATCCAACTACGTTGGCCTATACACATACAGCGCAGCAATGAAGTAATAAAATGAACTCGGATGACACTAATCCAGCACGTTATTATTCTGAGTTGCCCCACTCAATATGGCCGCCGCTTAAGTGGGGCAACTCAGATTAATAACGTGCTGGATTAGTGTGATCCGAGTTCATTTTATTACTTCATTGCTGTGCTGTATGTGTATAGGGCAATGCCTTGGCTGGCGCTCGTGAAGAAAGTTTAAAAAAAAATGTAATTGATCAAAAAGATTAACGATTAATCGAGAAATTAATCGTTAATTTGCACAGCCCTACAATAAATGATCAAAACCACAGGACCGTCAGGACAAGCCAGGCATCTGTAGGAGGTGAGGGCCGCAGGTGCTCGGATGGCGGCTGTGAGCATCACCATGAACGGCGTGGGCTTCCTGAAGGTCTCAGATGTGAATCAGAACACCGGAGCCATGGTCAGAGTGTCCGCTATGTATGGGAACGTGGGGGGCTCATGCCCAGGTCACAGTACAACCAATGACATGGCCATACAGGAAGTTGGCATGGCGCTCCATACTGGAAGGTGCAGCAGATGGCTGACGATAGTCGCTGAATGCATTTGCACTTGGTTAAGAAACAGACAAACACAATATATGGACTTTTAGTTTATTTAATTAATATAATGCCGTATACAGGGGAGGGGAGGAGCCTTCTATCACCCCACCCACTACATCTACTTTAGTCTATTCAGTGTGCATGATTGCATGTGGTCATCGGCCTTCACCTCACCTGCATCACCCCTCCCTCGTTGTTTGCTGCTCATCACCGGATGGTGCCAGCCTGACCCATACAGTGTGTCTCTTGCATTCACAGTCAATAATGGTTACATCTTGTTCAGGATGGATAAATTATCACCATTGGGTTTGTTGGGTTATCTTTACCTTTTAAGTTAGAAACGGATACTGAAAATATCTCCCAAATGTTATATCTTCATCAGTAGATGTCCCTGAAAACCTCTGACATTGATGCCCCTGAAAACCTCTGACATTGATGCCCCTGAAAACCGCTGACATTGGTGCCCCTGAAAACCTCTGACATTGATGCCCCTGAAAACCTCTGACATTGGTGTCCCTGAAAACCTCTGACATTGATGCCCCTGAAAACCTCTGACATTGATGTCCCTGAAAACCTCTGACATTGATGCCCCTGAAAACCTCTGACATTGATGCCCCTGAAAACCTCCGACATTGATGCCCCTGAAGTTATAATAACACTTTCAGAATAACAATATTATAACCCATCCAATGAGCCGCATGCAGCGAGGAGGGATATTCATCACCATTCATACATGAGCGCCATTGTCATGTCACCATGTGACTAATGCCATTGCAGTGACTGTGACCTGTTGCTTGTAGCTGACAGAGGTGACCCACTTAATAACGGGGACTCCGGTGCTGGAGATGTGTCAGTGGAGCTGGAGAGCAGGTAACGGCACCGCTGGTCCTGGCCAACTAATCAATCTTTTGTCTGCGCTGGGCTGCGGCACGGGTAACTAGGATCGGCCGATACGGTTCCGAGAAATCCGTGATGTGTCTCGAGGTGGAAAAACGACCCCCCAACTTTGCATAAATGGTAGGGATGCACCGATACCAAGTACCGGACTCAGTACAAGTACCGATACTTTTCCAGGTCCAAGACTAGACTAGAGAAACATTCAATAGTTAGGAGGCCGCTGTCATGTGTAAGGAGCACGCGGAGCTCCCGGGATTTGTACATCTCTGTCTTAAAGGAGAACTATGAGGCGGGTGATTTTCACTCAGCCTCATAATCTGAGCCAACCTGTGACAATGAGACTGTCACAAGTCAGCTCAGTAGATCGGGAAGTGAGAGAACACATACCGTCGCTCGCTCACTTCTCGATC
>NW_017306588.1:313573-318818 GCF_000935625.1 Nanorana parkeri
TGCCCCTGAAAACCTCTGACATTGATGCCCCTGAAAACCTCTGACATTGGTGTCCCTGAAAACCTCTGACATTGATGCCCCTGAAAACCTCTGACATTGGTGTCCCTGAAAACCTCTGACATTGATGCCCCTGAAAACCTCTGACATTGATGCCCCTGAAAACCTCCGACATTGATGCCCCTGAAGTTATAATAACACTTTCAGAATAACAATATTATAACCCATCCAATGAGCCGCATGCAGCGAGGAGGGATATTCATCACCATTCATACATGAGCGCCATTGTCATGTCACCATGTGACTAATGCCATTGCAGTGACTGTGACCTGTTGCTTGTAGCTGACAGAGGTGACCCACTTAATAACGGGGACTCCGGTGCTGGAGATGTGTCAGTGGAGCTGGAGAGCAGGTAACGGCACCGCTGGTCCTGGCCAACTAATCAATCTTTTGTCTGCGCTGGGCTGCGGCACGGGTAACTAGGATCGGCCGATACGGTTCCGAGAAATCCGTGATGTGTCTCGAGGTGGAAAAACGACCCCCCAACTTTGCATAAATGGTAGGGATGCACCGATACCAAGTACCGGACTCAGTACAAGTACCGATACTTTTCCAGGTCCAAGACTAGACTAGAGAAACATTCAATAGTTAGGAGGCCGCTGTCATGTGTAAGGAGCACGCGGAGCTCCCGGGATTTGTACATCTCTGTCTTAAAGGAGAACTATGAGGCGGGTGATTTTCACTCAGCCTCATAATCTGAGCCAACCTGTGACAAAGTGCAGGTGGGGGAGGGGGCGGGCACAGCTGGCTCTTTCTCTAGATAGGCAGAGCCAGCTGTGAATGGGTGGATCTCGACAAGTAATATCGGGATCCATCCTGGCTGCGGCGGTCTCAGTATCGCGGTATACTGAGCTTTGGGTCACGGAAGGACGCTAGTTTGTGTCCTCCTGTGACCCTGAGGAGAACTATGGGGTCAGTGCTTCTCCTTTAATGTATGATTTTTTATTTTTATAAATATATATTAGGGATGCACTGATACCAGTTTTACAAGTACTGATACATTTTTGTTTATTGTCATGTGACATTTTTTGTAAAACAATACAGACCAATGATTTCAGGACAGTGGTGGAGCGCCAGAGCCCGGTCCCGGCTGCAACCCTGGTACTTCTCCTGAAAATGCCAAGTATCGGCACCGGTATCGGCACCGGTATCGGCACTGGTATCTGAAAAGTATCGGTGCATCCCTAATAAATACCATTTACGTTTTAATACATCATTGTAAAGGGAATCTGTCAGGATAGAACTATGGGCGCTACAATTTAACAGGTGATCATGCCGTAATTTGTGTCTTGGCTTCCCTACCTGGAACACCAAAAGAGGACAGGAGTTCAGGCTTTGCAAGCTTACTGGCTGCGTGCTGGGCTAGTGACTTATTGTGCACCAAAGGCCGGGATAAGGACGATCCGACACCTTGAAAACCAAAGGCAGCGCCTGTATTTCTGCCCCCACAGGTGCACCTTAAACATTTATGGACCCGGGGCGTACAATGTATGCCCATTAAAATATTCTAGGCTTACCCCATACACTCAGGTCCTTCACCCTGCCATTGTAGTCGGCTCTGTAGTTCAGGAAAGGCTGCAGGTGCCCCTCTGGTAATGATGTCTACAATCCGTGTTTGCAGAAATCGATTATTGTTACAATGTATTTAACCTCCTTTCATGCGCTGATCAAAGGGATTTCTTTAGGTCTTTACATGACAACATAAACCTTTTAGTTTAATAAAATGTGTTCCTATTGAACCCCTTATTAACCCTAATGAGCCCTAATTAATCCCTTCCGCCCCTTCTGCCCTTAAAGGAGAACTATGAGGGGGGTGATTTTCACGCAGCCTCATAATCTGAGCCGACCTGTGACAATGAGACTGTCACAGGTCGGCTCAATAGATCGGGAAGTGAGGGAACACATACAGTCGCTCGCTCACTTCTCGATCCTGTCCCTGCAGAGAGCCGTGACTGTCACTCACGGCTCCCTGCAGGCAATACCCCCCTCCCTGCTCTGATCCTCCAGCGCTGACTGGCGAAACGGACGGGGGAGGGGGCGGGCACAGCTAGCTCTGCCTCTGGCTAGGCAGAGCCAGCTGTCAATCCCGCAGCTGGGTGGATCCAGACAGTAATGTCGGGATCGGTCCTGGCTGCGACGTCTCAGTATACCGCGAGCTGCAGCTCCCTATATACTGAGCTTTGGGTGACGGGAGGACGTTAGTCTGTGTCCTCCCGTTACCCTAAGGAGAACTATGGGGAAAATCCCTGACCCCATAGTTCTCCTTTAAGTGTTTTTAGTATGTTTGTAATTGTAACATTTACTTTTTATGTTTGTGGAGGCGGTCTCAGTATCGCGGTATACTGAGCTTTGGGTCACGGAAGGACGCTAGTTTGTGTCCTCCTGTGACCCTGAGGAGAACTATGGGGTCAGTGCTTCTCCTTTAATGTATGATTTTTTATTTTTATAAATATATATTAGGGATGCACTGATACCAGTTTTACAAGTACTGATACATTTTTGTTTATTGTCATGTGACATTTTTTGTAAAACAATACAGACCAATGATTTCAGGACAGTGGTGGAGCGCCAGAGCCCGGTCCCGGCTGCAACCCTGGTACTTCTCCTGAAAATGCCAAGTATCGGCACCGGTATCGGCACCGGTATCGGCACTGGTATCTGAAAAGTATCGGTGCATCCCTAATAAATACCATTTACGTTTTAATACATCATTGTAAAGGGAATCTGTCAGGATAGAACTATGGGCGCTACAATTTAACAGGTGATCATGCCGTAATTTGTGTCTTGGCTTCCCTACCTGGAACACCAAAAGAGGACAGGAGTTCAGGCTTTGCAAGCTTACTGGCTGCGTGCTGGGCTAGTGACTTATTGTGCACCAAAGGCCGGGATAAGGACGATCCGACACCTTGAAAACCAAAGGCAGCGCCTGTATTTCTGCCCCCACAGGTGCACCTTAAACATTTATGGACCCGGGGCGTACAATGTATGCCCATTAAAATATTCTAGGCTTACCCCATACACTCAGGTCCTTCACCCTGCCATTGTAGTCGGCTCTGTAGTTCAGGAAAGGCTGCAGGTGCCCCTCTGGTAATGATGTCTACAATCCGTGTTTGCAGAAATCGATTATTGTTACAATGTATTTAACCTCCTTTCATGCGCTGATCAAAGGGATTTCTTTAGGTCTTTACATGACAACATAAACCTTTTAGTTTAATAAAATGTGTTCCTATTGAACCCCTTATTAACCCTAATGAGCCCTAATTAATCCCTTCCGCCCCTTCTGCCCTTAAAGGAGAACTATGAGGGGGGTGATTTTCACGCAGCCTCATAATCTGAGCCGACCTGTGACAATGAGACTGTCACAGGTCGGCTCAATAGATCGGGAAGTGAGGGAACACATACAGTCGCTCGCTCACTTCTCGATCCTGTCCCTGCAGAGAGCCGTGACTGTCACTCACGGCTCCCTGCAGGCAATACCCCCCTCCCTGCTCTGATCCTCCAGCGCTGACTGGCGAAACGGACGGGGGAGGGGGCGGGCACAGCTAGCTCTGCCTCTGGCTAGGCAGAGCCAGCTGTCAATCCCGCAGCTGGGTGGATCCAGACAGTAATGTCGGGATCGGTCCTGGCTGCGACGTCTCAGTATACCGCGAGCTGCAGCTCCCTATATACTGAGCTTTGGGTGACGGGAGGACGTTAGTCTGTGTCCTCCCGTTACCCTAAGGAGAACTATGGGGAAAATCCCTGACCCCATAGTTCTCCTTTAAGTGTTTTTAGTATGTTTGTAATTGTAACATTTACTTTTTATGTTTGTGGACTTTTTTTTTTCCTTTTTGGTTTTCAAAAACCTTAAAAAAAAAAAAAACAAACAGCCTTTATTTACGCGGTGAATAACTTCACAATACTTTCTACCAAAAGACGGACAGCCTGCAGTGTTATTACAAGTGATCTCGGCGACATCACCAAGAACACTTGTAAAGAAACAAGCGGCGGCTTCCCCCATTCTTCATTTAGCCCGGCTTGTGCAAAGGCGGGCTAAATGTAGAAAACAAATTACCGCCCCGCGGCCGGAACTCCATGTTCCGGGCGTCGGGCGACTTCAAACGCGTGCCGCCCCTTTTCTCCATGCCGCCCCCGAGGCCGGGCCTCGGTGGCCTTGCCGGGAATCCGGCCCTACCCCTAGTGCTATCCCTTTCAGATTCCATCCCAAGCGGAAAAAAAATACAAACTATATAAGGAAGGAGGAGTGCTCCAACATTCACAAGAACACCCCACATTGGGTGACGTTTCCATCGCCTTGAAGGCTCAGCAGCTTCGGAGGTGGGGAACCATTGAGCGAGGGATATCTGGACATCCCGTGGATGGGAATTGTTTGCCCGTTGAATACAAAGTCTCTGAAATTCGATTGTCCCCGAAGCTGAGTAAATAAGAAGCGTCTGTACATTAGTCATGTGGATCCACCAAGACGGGAAGAATACACACGGTGTCAGGGAGGTGTTCGGGGGCTTGTTCATCACGCCGACTCCCGGGCTGAGAATAGAGCCTATTGATCAGGGAGCCCGGCCCGGCTCTTCACGCTGGATGGCGTCTGAAATCCATAATTGAAATACCATCGCAAGAAAAATGCACCTTTCTCCTGCGCGACGGCGGCGAAAAAAATTCCAGCCCCAGTTTCTGTCTCTAATTATGCCGTTAGTTTGTCATTAGCTTGAAAAAGTGAGATGTGAGGTCCGTGAAATTGTATCGTTTTCACGCGTTTCCGAGAGGATGAAAATTGTGATTAATCCCGTTTCCACGCCGCCTCGGATGCAGCGGAAATTCGTGTCCCGGGCTCCTAAGCGGCGTTCAGATTACCCGGCGGATCAAACTATCACCGCGCTGATCTTGTCGGCTTTTATCACGCTCAAAAAAGATTTCCAAACGTATTTATTGTTTTTAGTGGCCGAACATTTCAAAATCATTTTTATTAAACATTTGTTTTAGCAGCCGGTGCCGATGACGCTCAATACTGGTGATGGGCTCGGGCATGTTCGCAAGCGCCTCGAGTATTGAGCCGCAACCTGCCGAAGATGCGAGTGAAAAGCCAACGCGAGTCGCAATTCATCTATCTGTAATGAATAGCTCATCCTTTCCGAAGCCGACGCAAATGTGATAAACGGTCCCAGAAGGGTTATTAATTTGTAGCGTTTAC